>NC_054536.1:5886981-6213231 GCF_017654505.1 Polyodon spathula | reverse complement strand
AGCACTGACACTCTGCAGTGCAGCTTTGCCAACCCTTCCCATTAATGGGTTATCTTAGCCCTGGGGGATGCCACCTTCTTGCTTCTTGAACAATCGTTGGTCTCTCCTGTATGTACCGACTGTAAAGAAGTCACCAGAACTAAGATAACAAGGGTGTTGGCTTCCAGGAAGTAACGGAGGCCCCATGCAAATCTTGATTCAGGGGCCCCAATCCCTATTCTTACCAGTAATACTACGCTATTATACCATGACATTCTAGAAAGTAAATTTTTTTTTATTATTATTATTATTAATTTCATGTTCAGACAAGAAAAGCTTCTCTCTTCTGACGCTACTGTGACAGGCACAGTCAAAAGCAGACGCAAGTCAATAATACTGAGGTTAGGATGCAGGTCCAGCAAATTTCCCTTGTAGTCGAGCATCGCAAAAGATGAGGATGATACATCGGCTGGAAACATATTTATTTTAATTTGTTTCCGGATTCATTCAAAGACGCAGCCCTAGGCGTGTGAGACACCTATTCACGTATTCCTCCCAAGTTTGCAGAACTGACGGCATGCGCAGCAAACTTTGTTTGTAGTGTGTCGAAATGTGTTTCTTTTTAAATGTCTTACCCTTTTTGTGCTTAAATCATGGGTTACATGGTTACGTGGCACATACTGAAATAAAATTGCGCACGGCTTTAAACACCAACACATTATGTTTATTTTGTTTATGGCTTGTGGTGTATAGATAAAAAGAATGGTAAAATGGCTAGTTCATTCTGGTGCACACTTGAGGAAAACATAAGTTTTTTTTTATAGTAACTAAGCCACAACAGGGGCCCCTTGCTGACCTGGGCCCCATGCAATTGCATGGGCTGCATGGGCTGCATGTGCTTAAAACCGCTAATGCTTCGAGGACAGCTTGGTAAATCACTGTTGACCCTTACCATGGAAAATGACACAACTGTGGTGATGCTTGAAGGAACTGATCACATTAAGCAGTTTCCCTGCTCAGAAACAGTCAGAGTGAAAGATTAGCCCACCACAGCACTGAATCGAAAAATAGCCAGAAACTGGAGCAAAGCATCAAGACCCACTTCTGGGGAATGAGTGATAGGCTGGGCGTTGATTTGTGCCCAGGCCAGAGAAAGCACTTGTGATATTAATAATTCTGATAGATTTATAGACTTGGACATATTTTGGACATATTAATGTTTAAATGGTGTTTGGAAATGGTGTTGATGTATTACTAGTTTTGGATGGCATGTTGAAATAGTTTTGGAGAAATGTATTGTGTCTACAATGATTTAGATAGCTGCCAATCTACAACACCTAATTGGAATATCTTCATGGAAATTTGAGTACTTTTAGGTTATTGCCTCAGTCCTTCCCAGGGAGAGATATTCGATGTCTCAATCAAGCTGTCCAAACATGCAAAAATCAAGCAAAGGACTCTAAACTCTATTTTATATAAAATCAGATACTTATTTTTCTGGTAACATTTCAGTTTAAGGATTTGTTGTAAAAGGTTAATAATGCCTCAATCAGTGTGATATAAAGAGTGCTGTAAACAGAATTTGATTTTTTTTATACAGTTATTTAGCATTATTACAAGCCCTTGTAATTGCTTGATAAGATATAGCTTTATTAGTAATGTCTCATTAAAATCGTATTGTAATAAACTGTTATTCCTCGTTAATACAGCAATCATCAAAACCCTTAATAACATATTTACAGATAACAAAAAAAAAGTCTATAGAAAAATGAACTGTATGGTGATAAATGTAAAAATAATGTAGTAATGCAATAAACTTGGCCACCAATGTAAGCAAGAAAACAAACAAACAAACAAACAAACAAACAAACAAATAAAAGTGGTGTACGCACTGTCGAGTAATGCCTCCCTCTCAAGCTTGTCCTAATAAACTTCGAAATACGCGGGGTAAGACGCATTTCCTGTGCATGACGTTTTTGAAGTGTATCATCAAAATTGCCATCTAGGGATACACATTTGGATACACATTTTTAAACATTTTAAAAAACAGGGTTAAAAAAAATAAAAGACCACTAATGTAGATGTACAACAGAGAAAAGGTAACGAGACCAGCTTGTTTATTTTTTGCATAAGTAACTGTAATATTATTACTCCCATTAAAAATCTATTACTTCATTATTGACACACATAATATAATTACAATGATGTGTTACTTAAGTAGCTACACTGAACAAAAATATAAATACAACATGCAACAATTTCAAAGATATTACTGACTTACAGTTCATATCAGGAAATCCGTCAATTGAAATAAATTCATTAGGCCCTAATCTAAGCATTTTATACGACAGGGAATACAGATATGCATCTGTTGGTCACAGATACCTTAAAAAAAGAAGGTAGGGGCGTGGATCAGAAAACCAGTCAGTATCTGGTGTGACCACCATTTGCCTCATGCAGTGCGACACATCTCTTTCACATAGAGTTGATTAGGCTGTTGATTGTGGCCTGTGGAGTGTTGTCCCACTCCTCTTCAATGGCTGTGCAAAGTTGCTGGATATTTGGGGGAACTGGAACACGCTGTCGTACACGTCGATCCAGAGCATCCCAAACATGCTCAATAGGTGACATGTCTGGCGAGTATGCAGGCCATGGAAGAACTGGGACATTTTCAGCTTCCAGGAATTGTGTACATATCCTTGCGACATGGGGTCGTGCATTATCATACTGAAACCTGAGGTGATGGTGGTGGATGAATGGCACGATAATGGGGCTCAGGATCTCGTCACGGTATCACTGTGCATTCAAATTGCCATCGATAAAATGCAATTGTCTTCATTGTCCGTAGCTTATGCCTGCCCATAACCATAACCCTACCGCCACCATGGGGCACTCTGTTCACAACGCTGACATCAGCAAACCGCTCGACCACACAACGCCATACACGCTGTCTGCCATCTGCCCGGTACAGTTGAAACCGGGATTCATCCGTGAAGAGCACACTTCTCCCGCGTGCCAGTGGCCATTGAAGGTGAGCATTTGCCCACTGAAGTCGGTTACGATGCCGAACTGCAGTCAGGTCAAGACCCTGGTGAGGATGATGAGCACTCAGATGAGCTTCCCTGAAACGGTTTCTGACAGTTTGAGCAGAAAATCTTCGGTTGTGCAAACCCACAGTTTCATCAGCTGTCCGGGTGGCTGGTCTCAGACGATCCCACAGGTGAAGAAGCCGGATGTGGAGGTCCTGGGATAATGTGGTTACACGTGGTCTGAGGTTGTGAGGCCGGTTGGATGTACTGCCAAATTCTCTAAAAAGACGTTGGAGGCGGCTTATGGTAGAGAAATGAACATTCAATTCTCTGGCAACAGCTCTGGTGAACATTCCTGCAGTCAGCATGCCAATTGCACACTCCCTCAAAACTTGAGACCTCTGTGGTATTGTGTTGTGTGACAAAACTGCACATTTTAGAGTGACCTTTTATTGTCCCCAGCACAAGGTGCACCTGTGTAATAATCATGCTGTTTAATCAGCTTCTTGATATGCCACACCTGTCAGGTGGATGGATTATCTTGGCAATGGAGAAATGCTCACTAACAGGGAAGTAAACAAATTTGCGGACAAAATTTGAGAGAAATAAGCTTTTTGTGCCTATGGAAAATTATTAGTATCTGAATGGTTTAGGGCTCTTATTTGAAGAAAGTGGAACTGCTCCTTTCTGTAACTATGTGGTTTCTTTGCTAGACTTATATTGTAACAATTGTTTTATTGCTGTCAGAAAATGTGTCTTTAAAATGTAGCTTTAAATCTGTACACAGGTGAAGGAGTGCATCTCCTGTGCCATTGCTAATCGGTGTCAGGTGCCTCTGCTAACCTGATTATATTTCCTTTTGTGTTTTGGAGATTTAATTAGTAAAAAATAAATAAAACATGACTATGTCAAACATAAATGTAACACTTCAACAGTGCAATCTTTCAGTGTCAGAAACTCCTGAGGCAAGATCAAGGCATTGAAGGCTGAAACCTCCAGTCTCTAGTATATAGGAAGCCTGTCTCTGAGGAGGGCTGGAGTAGCCAACTAAAACATTGTAATTAAACAATTTTAATAGGGTTTTTATTCTGTCTGACTCATAGCTAATGATTCATTCGTTTTCAACAGAATTTAAATTAATTTAATTAATAGAAGATTATGGCAGTACTTGATGTTTTTCAACATCAGACGGTTTACTACAGTATGTCAACATAAATATTAATTTATTTATTTAGGATGGCCCCTTGAAATAGGTCTGCCGAAACATTGGGAAGCTGGCTCTTCAGAGAAAAGAGAATACATAAATGTAGAAATGAATATTGATACAATAAATAAATAAACAAGCAAACAAACATATGCAATAAAGGGAGACTGTCTTATATATATATATATATATATATATATATATATATATATATATATATATATATATATATATATATATATATATATAAACAAATTACATCAAACGCTCTCATATATATTTCCAAGTTGTGCTGATATGGTGACACATCTGAGTAATTTGGAACACTTGTTAGCCAATGGCACAATGGGCAGAGACAATTCATCAGACCACATTTTGTATTATACTGTATAACAAAGGAATCACTCTGCTAAATGTTAGCACTGCACTGAAGCATCAGCTTTGATAAACAATAGCTGTAGGTGTACAGGAATAATTACACCCTGTGTTTAACTTTGTTAGTAGAATACCTCTAAGAAATGGGGAATACATAATTGACAGTTGTGGGATTTAAGATGAGCCCCGTGTGTGATGGGAAAGTGAGTAATAGAAGTGTTCCTGTGGGATGCATCACATGTCTGAGAGCACATCATTAAGCATTCCACTGATTCTGCACCTTGACTTCAGTGTTTAAGGAATTCTTTCATCTCATTAGTGCCTAAATAACAGATACAGTAATGTGCGTGTGTGTGTATGTTCTTTGTTGAGAATTGTGTTTGACTGTGTTTGATTGTTAACGTATGCCCAGACAGTTACCTCCATTGCACCCAGTGATTATCTCTACCCTACAACTCTACGGAGAGAGCCGTCTTGTAAATGTA
This sequence comes from Polyodon spathula, assembly GCF_017654505.1. Taxonomy (NCBI): domain Eukaryota; kingdom Metazoa; phylum Chordata; class Actinopteri; order Acipenseriformes; family Polyodontidae; genus Polyodon; species Polyodon spathula. Next base: position 6,208,159 of record NC_054536.1, on the reverse strand, counting down.
CAACATTTGAAACGCTTCACGCTAATTCCCATTATATCCTGCTTCACTAGGCATAGTTTTGTTGGATTTCTGGAACTTGTGTCAAAGAAGGTATGTCTGACAATGAAAAAAATAGGTCATATTAATGGGACACTTTCCATCATCTACATTTTCAGAATATTTCATTTCTTACCTGATTAATATCCTATTATGTGCATATAGTCTTTGTATGTTTGTATTACTGGAGTAGTAAACTACCAAGCCTCAAAAAACATACTCAAATGGCAGTCTAATGATAGATACACATCTGCATGGCATGTCTTTTGACTGTGCATTAACATGGAACTAAACTTCAGCAAATTGTTAATTGTTTTTTTGTAAACTACAGTTTTAACATCTGGTCTAGTTGTGATTATAAAAAAAATATATGACCATATGGTTAAAGCCCCCCCCCCCCCCCCCCCCCCCCCTCCAAAAAAAGTATCTGTTCCAATTTCCCTTATATTCACAGTGCTCGATCCTGCATAAAGACTGAAATCAACTTCAAACGTTATAATAAACTGATAACATTTTCATACCATTTTTTCCATTATAATAAAATGGCAATGTTTAATATACCCCTATACCCAGACTATACATATTGTATATTTGAACAGGAAATAAATCACACATGGAACTGATGTTATCTGAATTTTCATTGACTATATTTTATTATTTCAAAATAGAAATGTACAACACAAAGCCCCATCGCGTCTGGTTGGAGGAACACAATAAAGCTAAATATGAATATTAAAAGTATAATGTTTGAATAAATACTTTATAGATTTTAACAGAATTCATTTCAGCTGACATTATATTCATTAAAAGTCTAGACAACAAAGGAAGGAAGTAGCTGGAATTTAATTTAATCTGAATGGAATATTCTTCAAAATTTGAGCTGCCACATAGATATAGTGCAAATAACATGCATTGAAGATGCTATGCATATTTATACAAACATTTTGCTAACATATTAAAATATTGCTTTACATCAGGTTACTCTAATTACTGTGTATTTACATAGTAGTTACATAGTAAATACATATGTACTTACACATAATTACAATGTTATTATACACAGTTACAATGTACTTAGCATGTAAATCTTTTTGCACGATATATGTAAGTTCACAATTGTGTCAGAAAAGGGTTATGTTTAGAGTTAGGGTTAGGGAGGTTAGGGTTTGAATTAGGGTTAGGATTAAGGTACAATGTAACTATGCATAATAACATTGTTTTTATCACATAAAAGTTTTACAATAAAGCCACACATTGGGAGGGCCTTGAGTTTCTTTGTAGCATTTTATTTAGTTTGTACACTGGTTAGTTTACCTGCTGTAATAGCTAAACAAGATATAGCAAGACTTTTCTCAATGACAAAAGACACATGCTAACCATGTAACCCTTGATAACCCTGAGCAACATAAGATGAGCTACAGTAGCGATAAACTGTCCACAGGAGCTTTTGTTAGGATGGATTGATTGACTGATATGAGATATTTACACAGGTCAGTCCTGGGAGCAAACATGTTTGTATATGCTTGCTGTTGTGGAGTAAAGCTTCTGTGGGAATCCAAACAGGGTGCTGGGATCACAACACTTATCTCTTCTCAAACACGCCACAGGGGTGTTTTTAAGGCAAATGACTAATGCATATAGTTCTTGCTTGCACTTTTACTCTTTAAGGTTAATATGAGGTCATCTCGACTCTAGTACATTCCTTTAAATGTTTACACTATTTTTAGACATTTACAAACAGGGGTAAAAATAATAAATACCAAAAAAAAAAAAAAAGAAAAAGAAAAGACAACTGGAATTGTTTCAGAGAAAGTTGTATTACAGGGTGATTAGAAAATAAGTTTACCACTTCAATGCACCACATCATTGAAGTGGTAAACTTACTGTCTAATCACCCTGTATATCTCATCGGTATACAGTATTCAATTTAAATTAGCCACTGATACGGTGTGAAATTGTCATTATCAGAGAAGATGGGAAAAAAAAAGTTTAAGAAAAGTACTAAACAAAGTGTTAATGTTTTCATTTAATGTGCTATCTCATAACTCTAATTATATTTTAATAAAACATGAGATTCTGGAAACAAAAACGTTAATATTGTCAATGTCATTATGAGTTTTAAATGGCGTAATTATTCTGCATATTATGTACAAATCCCTATGCAGAAATCTGACAAAAGATATTCACAGGGTATTTTGATCCAGACGAACCTTACGTACAGTTCCAGAACCAATATTCAGAGTATCGCAGCTTTGATATTTGGTCTAAATTTCCAGCTGAAAATAGGTCTAATCTCTTGCTGGTTATTTAAAAGCTCCTTCTCAAGGATTCTCTGATGTGTTTTGATGGAGATAATTTCAGACTCCTCTGGTGAATACAACTGTTTTGTTGTGCCATTAAGCATGCAATTCAGCACTCCTAGGTAGATTATTAAGAATTTTAATCTTTTCTTCCTCCACTGCCTCTAAATCGAATTCCTTTGTTGGTCCTTCTGAAATGTACAAAACAATAAATTGAGACGCTCGCTCCTGCTTGCTTTCATTACTGATGTTTGAGTAATTTTAAAATATGATTGTCCTCCATGCTAAGTAGCATTGGTAAGATTTTATTGTAGTATACACTATTTTCTTCCATGTGGTTTTTTTTGTAATGTTTTCATAATAAAAGTATTTTATTTATGGGCATGTTGATTTTTTAAGTAGTAGGACAGTAAGCACCAGCTAGAATACAGCATGCTAACTCTCCCCAGTAGAGCATTGGGAGTCACTAATGCTATGGCTAATAGGACTTTAGCGTGCTCCTGAAGACCAGTGCTGTATGAGCCCGAAAGCAAATTAATGCTGTTCTGAGACTATTTTCTATAGGCAGCTGTGCTTTAGTCACATAACTGGCAAGCTAAGTCACATGACTCACATCTCCCGCACAACTGTCTGATTCAGTTGAAGCAATGAAAAGAACATTTGGAACTTCTTCTATCACAAACTACTTCTTTAAGAAGGGTAAATAAATATACTGACGACATGTGGACACAAACAAAACCACTGACACGCACACAAGTATAGCAAGGCATTCTGAGAAGATTTAGAAAGACACTGCGGAAATGCATGTAGAAATGCGAAAAACACATTACTTATTATATGTGTTTCTAGAAGGGCAGTATAAATGTGCATTTTTATAGTAATTCTTGTTTGAGAAAACCAATAGCTTATTGGCATTCCAGTACTATCAGAATCAGAACTACAACACTGCTGAAGACCTAGGTATGAAATGAATGAGTGGCAAAATGATGACAAGATTTATATACATTAAGTCCAACTCTACACAAAAGAGTAGGTAGGGCAGTAATGATGATACAAAAGCTTAGGTAGGGACATGTTTTTAAATCTTGAACCTGTGCTGTCTGTCTCAGAGAACTTACAGTAGCATCAAACATCAGGGAGTTTTTTTCTGAATGCATCTCTTATCTGTACTGTAGCATCTGAATTCAGTTTCAAGGAAAGCATTGAAAATAGTGCAGCTTTGCTCTCCTTGGTGACTGGGGCATGTGATGTATTCACAGACAGCTGTGGAGCTAGCATTTACTGCTATAAACTACACACACAATTTGACAGAGGATGAAACTGATGCATTTGTTAATAGCTTCTGGATTAGATTTAATGATCTCATGCCACAACAGCTGCTGTCAACTTTATGCTTGATCTAGTTCTTCACTTTCTCTCAGTGTTCAGAAGCATTGCATTATTCTACCTTAACTCTTATTTTAAATTTCCAGCCTTGTTCAAACTTGGTCTCTTACAGTTTTCAGTTCATGTGACATGGTAGCTTGAAACCATAGGTTTGGTGTTTCTGTGCCTAAACAGAATGTTTCATTGAGTATTGCAAATAGCAATATTTCAATTTAATGAAAGCTCTTGAAGTAAACAGCCTTTTTTAATTACACCAGTACCGTACATATTTGATCTCACAGAAATGGGTGACTTGCCCCCTTTTTCTCAAGAACACCCTCCAGGAAGTTATCTGATATAATTTTAGCTGGGCACTATTATGTGGAACATTATTCTAAACTTGTTTGATTGAAAAATATATCATCCTTGTGATATGGAGAACAGAAAGACTAATAAACTACATATTGCATTATCTTTTTATGGGTTACTCATCATCATCATATATATATATATATATATATATATATATATATATATATATAGAGAGAGAGAGAGAGAGAGAGAGAGAGAGAGAGAGAGAGAGAGAGAGAGAGAGAGAGAGAGAGAGAGAGAGAGACCGAGCGCAAGAGCGAGAGAGAGAGAGATTGACTGCTAAAACATATCAGTCTACTCTACATAAGCCCTGTGGGAAACAGAAACAGGCATCTTTTTTCGATGTCTTGAGGGTGAGCTCGGCTCCCATTTGCAATTCCAGCTTTGTGGCAGTCTTAGTGGTCCTATACATTTCAGGGCTCTTGGAGCTTCTTTCCGTCGCTACGCCTGCTTCCACTTGAGGGTACTCAACATTCTTTCAATACTTTTATCAGGAAAACATTCACATACCCCCTGCAACTTCTGATGTGCTCAAAGAATTTAACACCTCAGTGAAAATATTTCTGGTCTCACTACTTATCCTGGAAACATCCAAGGATAAAGCACTGCAGCTTTGATACGCACAGCACCCTCCAAGCTCTGTTTCCCTGTGCATTCCAGTGTGGCCTTTACACACGTTGGTGTGCTGGGCTGCATTCAAGTATCTCAACGCTTGACAAATATGTTTGCTGTAAACTAACATTCCAGTATGTTAGGCTATAGCCATCGAAAGAAAGAAAAAAGGTCACCAATGTTGAGGAACATTAGCAAACATCTGTACAGATGAATTCTGCCCTGTTATACAGTGGGTGGTACAGGAGTTTTTAAATTAGTTAAGCTGTGACATGTATGATGGCTCCAAAGATTATTCAACCACCCCTGTTGTTTTGCGGTGCTTAGGGGTGGAATATTTGTTGCTCGTTCCACCCAGCTCAGACCACTTGTTTACTCACTATATAATGGTATCCCTGAATAGTTATCCATTTACCACTAGCCAATTTAGTAGCCAATGAATAGGGCTCATGGGCAATAAATGTCCTACTCACCAGTTATTCCTCATTCCCAGAAAATGTGTAACATTTTGTGAGTAGCAATTGTGAAAAATGTGAAAAAGACTGCAGCCAAAAGTAGAACAATATCACCAAGCATCTGGATAGAAAGTGATCCAAGAAGCCAGGAAACAGCACAGCAAGTTCCAATGCAATTACTGTTATAACGTATATAGATGTGATACAGGCTCTTTAATATGGTTCACTCACTGGAAATCTCCCTTGACATGTAACACCTGATTTCAAAGGAGGTCCCAGGAGACAGTGAACAAATGCCCACTGCATTTGGGCATTCAGTTGCATTTCAGTCCAGGAGACGAACACTATCGCACAGTGGGGACATAGTGGATTGAGGTAAGATATAAATCCTTTCCTTGCCGATCACGGGACTTATTGTTTATCGAGGGACTCTGGCAAAGTGGCTGCTGATTATGAAAAGGTGCAGAGGTGATGCAGTGCAGGAATAATCACACAGAAGGAAACTGTAATCAGTTTTGGAAAAAGGGTGCTTTATTTTGTATTCCTGGTCTGGCGACCAAATAATAAGCTTGGTAATATACAGCAATATGTAAAACATCTAGTACAGAAAACAGAGATTGCAGCCCAAATAATAAAGACAAGTTATCTGCTCCCCAATAATACTTCCCGGTGTGTGCAGTTGAGCTCACAGGGGGTGATAACAATTTATTATACTTCGTGACAGTTTTAGTGCAATTGTGATCCGGTTTTGTGCTTGCCCAAGGCAACAGCTCCGCATTCGTACTAGCTGTCTGGTGGTTCAAAAACACAGACAGTTACTAACAATTACAAACAAAACAAACACTCACGAATATCTCTCTTAACACACAACTCTCTCTGTCTCTCACAGTACTTCCAGTCTCTCAATAAAAACACAGCGAAAGAAAAGATTAACAATTCTCCGGCCTTTTATACTATCACGCATGACCCCATGGTAAACTATTGCAGCTGCCTTTATTGCTTGCAGCTGCTACCTCAATTACCTTCCAGGTCAATACATTCCTGCAACAGAGTCTCGCCTTCTTCCAGGCTGACTGACTTCCCGACCCTGGAAATGAACTGTCAGGCCAGCCTGCCCAAAGACTTTCCCTTTCGCTACTTCGTGCCTTCACAGAGGAGGGAGATGTCCAACCAGAACTCATTATATTTTTGTCACAGGGACACATTGGAAACTAACTATTCAATTGATGATTTAGCCTGGTATTGGAAGTGCCTACACTATGCTTGCTTTTTACATGATTTAATCTAAGGTTAAAGTGAGTTCAATGGAAGAGCCATCGCTTTCCTTAATTTTGTGTGATTATTTTAAGAAAAGTGTCAATAGGATGTGGTTAAAATAAATATTAAGATAGACAATAGTAAAGAAGAAATACAAATATGCAGAAATAAAATTAGACAATTAAAGTTAATTAGAAGAAAAGTAATTTCCCCAATCCTGCACAGTATGAACATTAGGCTCAATAAAAATATGATTTCCTTTTTTACTGCCCATAATAACACTCTGCTTTATTAGTTAATTTCTTTTATTGGCCACAGTTGGATATTCTTACATGTTTATAAAATGTGCCATATTTAGCTCTTTACTTCAAGACTTATTCACCAGTGTTGAACTGACTGGGTCTAATACAGGTATATTACATTAATAGCCAATTCGATAAATTAAAAGTCAGTGTTGGCAAAAGTATTATGACAAACAATTCCAGGTTTAAATATTTTTATTACATCTGTTGCCAAGTTTTTGTAGATTTAAAAAAAATGTTACTACACATGCGCTGTGTACAAGTTTTGTTAATGGCAATGTGAATTTTGGATGATGGAATGGAGTCAGACAGAAAATGTGATGGTCCAAATTCACTTAAACATATTATCCCTCCTGGAAGACTAAAGTTACACATGGCTATAGGAGGAGTAACTCCACCTTAAATCAAATCCTGATGCTGCTAAGTTAAAATAAATTATATCTTTAGAAAACCTGTTTCTTTTTACAGGCCCATTTTGTAAATTCGCCAGCTGGAGCTAATTTTCTGAAGATATTTTCAAGACATTTTGAAGCTTTCCTTTCCAGCCACATGTTTTGTCAGCCAAAAAGCCAAACAGATTTAGCCTTCATTTTCCTTTCTCCCAGAGACAAAACATATAATTCTACCCGTTTCTGAGAAAACAAAATGAACAACTGGAATTATCAGCTAACAAAAAAAGGTGTTCTTCAGCCTGGCACAGTAAGACTGATAGCATGCATATTGCATGTTTGGTTGAATTCCCAATTGCACTTATATGGCAGTAGTAAACGACCAGTTAATTCTGCCACTGTATTTACATTAGTGTTATAAATTGCAGCTGTTGAGCGAATCCACACTGTTTATTTATCACAGTGCGCTGTACCTTGGTTAATGACAATGTCTTCACTCCAACACGCCTTTGACTCATCTCTCATCTGCTTTCCATATTTCTGATAGCCCTGAAAAAACAGATAATGGCTTGCAAGCTAATCAGTTTACTGAAGTGGTCACTTTTGAATTGATAAGTGCAGCTCCAAAGTCTAAATAAGGTATTCATTTAGCCAATGTTTTTCTCTGAAACTTTAGTCTACTTTTTCTAAACAGGAAAATTAACTGGTACAGTACACCTTGAATGTGAATTGCAAAAAGGAATTTGAAGGTCCCCAATGGAGACCCAAAACCCATACTGTGTATTTTCAATTGCTCCTTGGCTTGGCTGTACATTCATTACATTCTGTTTGTTCTGATGCTATTACAGCAATTTCTTTAGTATGAGTGACTCAGGCAATGTTAAATGTAATGATTTTTGAATGATTTGATTTACAGTAAACAATCTTGTAATTATAGTAAGAAAATACCATACACATGAATTTCTTAAGTGGAAACCATCCCTTATTTCATTCCAAGAAGAAACCAAGCAATATATTATTGTAACCTTCAATGTGGTTCAGGGGGCAGGAGCTGGGGCTTCTCCCCCATTCTGTCCTGCCAGATATATCTGCCAATCTCCCTATTTAAACCCCAAGTTGTGTCCGTGTTCTCTTTCTTTCTTTTCAGTTTCCTGCATCCTCCCTTCCTCCTTGACTAGGCTGATCCACCTCTGCAACAGTCTCCCTCTGTGGGCAAGTAAAGCTCACTTCCCAACCTTAGAGGCCCAGCCACGCTGGCCTTGTCCTCCATGAGTCATTGGGGACCCTCGGCTAAACCTGACCCAACTCTCTTTCGTTTTCTCATTTGTACCCTCTAGGTTCACCTTAGGGGATGTAATGGTTGCTTCCCAACCTTGGAGGCCGATCGGTTCACTCACCTATGCGAGGGTGGCTCGCCACGACCCAAGGGGAAACCCTGCACTCTTTCCAAAGTCTCAAAACACTTTTCTCTTATTTCAGTTCCTGTGGTTCTTCCTCCACGCAGCCCATACTCCTGTCCCATAAAGTACTTTAAACACCTGAAATGTAAAAAAAAAATAAAATAAAATAAAACACAGATACCATAATTGGATTCTTATTTTATGTTCTCTTGGTGGTAATTAATATGTATATTTTATAATTGTGTTCTTGTTGAGTGTGTGTGTGTGTGTGTGTGTGTGTGTGTGTGTGTGTGTGTGTATATATACACACACAATGAGGGGAATGTTGGTGTGGCTTAGTTTCAATGACCAATAATTATAGTTTAGAGCTTCTTTAGAATGTACAAATTACTGTTTCCTTGTATCCACCCCACTCTTTTTCATAGAACTAACCCAACCTAAATTCCAGCTTTCCAAATTCCCCTCAGGGTCCCCAGCAAAGTTCAACCTCTGTGCACAGGCTGGATGCGAACTGGTGTTGTCCAAACTGTGTGACTCATCCTGGGTCCCCAGTTGGCTCATCCAGTTAAAATACTGCCGCGGGGAGAGCAGGCTGAGTCTAATTGCATTATTTTGTTTTTATTTCCAGCCATCCATCACTGCCTTTGGCCTTTCTCTCTTTGGAGTTACCACCCCAATCCAAGCAAATATTCATTCTGGAAACAGATATATAACACCTGGATTTGAGGAGAAGGGGCCACATACTTAACATTATTACACTGACCATATTCAGCCCCCAGATTTTCAAAATAAATATAGAACGGTAGCTATTGTTAGGGTATGTTGCCATTCAAAGAAATGCTACTTATAGTTTTCACAATGTGGTTGGAAGAAAAATGACATTTAGAGCATGTCTGTTTGTACAATGATTTGTTAATGTCTTCCATACATTAATGCATAAAAGCAATTGCCAGTTCAAAATAGCTTAGGTTTTGTTCCGTAGAATGTGCCATACTGTAGCAAGGCTCCATTCTGAGTATCATGGTGCAGTTCTCTTTCCACAACAAGTAGGCTTGTGAATCGTGCTATGCATCTTACACATTTGATGGCCTCTGTAGTGATAATCATGCATTTATGTTACATAATTTAGTCTTAATAGAAAATGAAATATTGTAAATATGTCATTTTTCATCTATAATTATTTAAACTGCTTGATAATGTTCATTCTGGGTTTGTTATGAACTCTTCTTTACAACTCTTAAGACATACCATCTCTCTTGCTGGGCTGTATTCCCTGATCCAATCATTGATAAAGTTATAACAAAAGTGTTTTTAAAAAATAAATGACTTTCTAATAACTTACTCCGCAAAAAACAGCTGCCATAAAATACGAGCTCATTCGGGCTCAGGTGTATCTTTCACTACAGTTCAGGAGACAGATGTCTTCATTGACAGCTCAATACCTCTGAGGAATTTCGGTAAAGGGCACGCCCAGGTAAACAGAGACGTTTTTCATTGTCCAGTATGTCTAATTAACCCCTCAAATTCCAAGTTGCGGAACTTTGGCACACTCACTTGAAAATAACTAAATCAAAATATCTCTGTAATAGATCCATATATTTACATTTTCTATAAAACATCAAAGACCATCTTATGTGCGAGAGAGAGAGAGAGAGAGAGAGAGAGAGAGAGAGAGAGAGAGAGAGAGAGAGAGAGAGAGAGAGAGAGAGAGAGAGAGAGAGAGAGAGAGAGAGAGAGAGACAGAGAGAGAGAGATCGACAAATCAGAGACTCTTAACAGTGAGAGACAAAAATTCAGCAGTTCAGTTTTTTTTTTTTTTTTTTTTTTTTTTGACAACAGCAGCTCAGGAACACTGAGACACATTGTGGGAGCTCTTAGTTAAGGGACAATCACTCTCAGAGGCAAAGCATATGTGTTGAGATAGGAACATCCATCATTCTTTAATCTCCCTAGCCGTTCCTTCAGAGACCTGGAAGGTAGAAATGCATAAGACTCCCTGGAGAGCCTTGTTTTTTTTAATAGAGTACAGGAGTAATTTAACATACAAAATGAATAACACGGACAAATGGAGACATTCCACACACCTCTGTTAGAGATGTCTCTTCATTAGGGTGTATCCACCTAAGCAATTACTGAAGAAAGGAAATGAGATCAGAGGCCAATGAACATTTTTGTACATCCGTGTCGACACCTTCCATTCTCTCTTGAACAGAAGTGAAAATTGCAGATTGTTCCAGGTGGTTTACAGTAAAACTCAGCACAGCCTATTTGATTCTATTTGTATGGAGATATCTGAGGGGACTGTGCTAGAAATGAGAAACATGACTGTTTTCCAGTTCTGCTTCCAATATTTTAAAAAATGTGGATAATGTAAGTTCCTCCAGCAACGACACATCTTCAAACTGCATCTAGTGATCCCTGGAAGCTTGCTATCCAAGCACTGACTAGACCCAACCCTACATGGCTTCCAAGGTTTTGAGGCTTTATACAACAGTCAAGGTGAGTCAGAGCATACAAATAGAGATTTATTTTACACCAACCTGAGTACGTACCCTGGTAACATTTTACATGAGGTATCTCTAATTACTGTGCATTTACATAGTAGTTACTTAGTAAATACATGCATACTTATATGTAATTACAGTGTTATTATGCAAATGTTTTTGCGCAATATATGTAAGTACACACGTGTATCAGAAAAGGATTAGGGTTTGGTTTAGAGTTAGGGTTAATACTAGTACTAAGTAATTACTATGTAAATACACAGTAATTAGAGACACTTAATGTAAAGTGTTACCCGTACCCTTAATTATTTCATACCTAGTACTTGCAGCCCACGATGACACTACATTACAGTTGAATTGCATTAGCTATGTCTGGTTAAGAAACACATATTGGTTTTATAATAAAAGTACCAGTCCTACTAGCCATCCTTTAAGTTAAATGAATATCTGGAATACCAGCTGCTCTGCATCAGAGGTCCTGCACCATTAACTCCCAACACTTCTTTCTGGTAGAAACCATCAACTTGATATTATTGCAGATGATTAAATGGCAGAGGTACAATATTTTGCCTTTTCATTTCAAAGTGTTGCATACAATATGTGGACTAATTAAGCAGCAGTACCTGGTAACCTCTTGCTTGCTAAAGCTGGCTGTGTGTAATTATTCCTCTGAGCTTCAATATTCCATACATATGATAGCAGATTTTGAGTCTGATATATAGAGTACTTGTTGTGAAAGGTATAATGTCTTTGTGCTACTCATTAGTAACCACTCTGGATGGGTCAGTATGTGAACAAACACTGAAGAGTTGGATCTAGGGTGATTATGGTTTCAAAAAGATATTTCATTACAGTAGTAAAAAAAAAAAAAGATTTTGATGTGATGAAACTGGAACATCTGTTGTAGTATCCAGTGAGAGAGAAAACGTATCCTCACAGTTGGCTGGTACAGCTAGTCTCCTGATGCTGCTGAGGGCTGTCGACTGGTGGGTCCTCCTGTAAGTGGGGATGGGTGTGATGGTGCTCAGGTCTATCGTCTGGTGGGAGGTGAGCCTATGCATTTCTACCTTGTGGGTTGCTCTAGGTTGACTTTAATGTCATACTGTGCTGTAATAATGCATGGAAGTTGTTGGTGGGGTCTACAAGAAGAACAGTGTCTTTAACAAGAGCATGTCTCTTACTCAACGTGTCTCCTTACATGCAGCCAGCGTCAGTATTATTCTAACAAGCTCCGTAACATCAAGCAAAGGCGTAGTTAGTCCACTCTTTCAGTTTCTTGGAGTTGCTTCCTGCAGTTACAGATGGCTTCGGTTGTGGCATAGGCAGGTAAGATGACCTGCTGAGGGTCACTCAATAAGACAACAGCTTAGCTAGGATTCAACACTAGCATCTCCCAGCTCCCAGGCCTTTCTTCACACCAGCTGCCATTCTGTGTTCATTTTCTTCGCTATGCACCCCGGTTTATAGTACCTTATGTGCTGAAGAAATAAGCAGTATTTATTTTGAATTACGCTTCGTCATATACACTACATAATAACAAAAGCATAATTTGGATTTAAACACGATTAATTATTGTCATGTAAAGAAGCACAGTATGATCTGATCAGGAGGTGTTTGTGATTGTATCTGTGAAGGAGGAGGTCACAAACCACTTCAGTGTGATATACAGATACACCTGAAGACAGCCAGCCATCTATCATTGTAATTAGCTTATTATTCCAAGCTGCTGAAAATAAATAGCTTTTTTAAAAGGTTGAACACTCTCAGCCAACAAAGAATAATAATACAAAAATGTTTTTATAGCAATTTTAAAGCAAGATACCAACATTTAAGTTCCCATGTGTTTTTCTGTTGTAGTCATCGGTCCCTAATAGGTTATTTACATTTTTGCAACCATAAACTCATTGATATTGCATTTTCTTTCCAATTATATATTTTGGGAATTGAGTATTAATGTATTTATGACTTTTTAATTTAATTTATAGATTTTTTTAAAAACAGTTTTGTGCACTCTGTGGAGTTTCAAACACACACACACACACACACACACACACACACACACACACACACACACACACACACACATATATATCACAATGTACATGTTCAAGTTACACAAGTGTTCTGTGTGCTGTGCTGTCCTGTCCTGTGTTTAATTTTTTGTAAGTTTTGTAGAACCTTTGAATTTGTTATTGCCATACCATCTAGTTTTGACCGCATCCGTTAAACATTCGTGGCAAGTTTAGTTGTTGAATTCGGGTAAACACCTTCCTCCTAGAATTAAATCTTCCCGTCGTACATTTTGTCAAGCGCGAATCGAACTCCGCGTTACTCCGTCCGGACGCCCACTAATTAGACAAGGACTAGAAGCCATGGAGGAACTCGCACGGCGTTGGCCTGTCACACATACATTAAAAAACTATTCAAATGGATGCGGTTGTGAAGAGGATCAATAAGAGCAGCATGAAGCCCGTTCTTGAGCTCCATTAGCAGGCCTGCTGGGAAGATAGTGTTTGAGCTGTCCTGCCTGTTGATCTTTCCTCACTGCAAATAATCAAGGCACCCAGTACCTGTACTCTGTAGTGGGGTTCTCTTCAGCAAGCCTTGTCAATACAACACCACTGCATTCTAAATATTAAAGTGGGCTTGATAAAAACCGATTGTCTGACTCACTACAAAAGTTACTAACCATTTTGACAACACAATAAACTTTTGGATCAATATGTGTTGCTCTCTGCGCCCCCCAAGCTCTATCTTCAGCTTTGTAATGTACTTCAGCATGATAAACGGCGAAGGGCTGTCTATTTGAACAGTGATTACTGAGGTCATTTTTATGAGCACCTTTTCTTGATAAATTATACATGAACTTTAAAACCCAGACAGATACTGTTATCTAACTTATTAATTCATATGACAATCTTTACTCTCTTTTCTGGCTCTGCTTTCCCACAGCTGTTTCTTCTAAAGTTTAGTATTGACTAATTATCTTCCCTCAGACACGAAAAGAGAGTCTTAAGGATCCAATAACTTCGCCTGGATTCAATTGTGGAAGCTTGCCAAGCCATAAGTGAGTACTGAACACTGTTGTTAAACACTAGGTAACAAAATAAATAATGGACTCTTATTACATACACAGCTAGAGAAACCGTTACAGTTTCCCAATAAAATCAGCAAACAGTGATAAATGTATATTACATTTTACAGTGACAGCATACTGTCCACAAATCACTTCATGTTTATTACTGCACAAACTGCCATAACAAAACCATAACCTAAATTAGCATTAGGTTATTTTCATATTCTGTGTGGGATCAATCACATAGTTAATCATTGCTTTCCATCTGACTCCACAAGTATATCAACCTAGGTGGAAGATAATGTCTAATTTGCATTTTGTCTTTAAAGATAAATCTATATTGGTATTTTAGCCAATAATGTCTTTGAAATTTCATTTGGAAACATGTTAAAACAATTTTGCCTCACAGATTTAAATTGATCTACTGCAGCTAATCAAAAAAAATTACAACAATTATCTGCATCCTTTATGTTGCTGTTAAAAAAAAGAGGCAGTTTTACCTTAATACTGTGGTATTATTTAACACACTAAACAGTAGCTTGTGAATAGGACTTGAATGCCGACATAACACTGACACGGGTATGAAGTAGCCATTAGCCATTAATGCTAACACAAAAAATAAGACACAAATAAGATACACATTTCTCCAGAGTTCCAATTAAGGCCAATTTTCTTTATGGTTTCCAAGGTAACCTGCTAAATAATTTGGGGCATTCAGTCCAAAATAACAGGAAGCTATTGTCATTTACCATTGGTTTGTTATTCATTAGCCCTTTTAGCATCACCAATAGCTCCTGTGTGTTTCTGTGTTAACATCTGTGGAAAGTTAAGGTTCAATTCTACAATTACAGTTTCCATGGTAATCTGATTAATCACTTTTTGTTTTAAGGATGTGATTACTATTAATATGCCCATTTTTCAAACTACCAGTATACAATTTCATTTGGAACATGTGTCTGCTGTTTGCAATCGGCTAATGACTCTATTTGTCCATGCTTACTGTGCTTGAATAATAACTTGTACTGTATGGGCTTTAAGCTTCCTGTGTTTAAATGTGAGGACATACAGGGTCCCGATTTTGAAGAATAATTAATCATATTTTCCCCTGCTCTGAACACTAATTAGAAAAAGTAGCGGTTTAAAAGAGTTTAAGACAAACCCAGGGGAAAGTCCTGGCCACTGCTTTCCAAACAAGAAATCTATGGAATTGTAACTCTCAGAACATGTCCACAGGCCAACCCAGCAGTGAAACAAAAAGCATTTCTCAGCACTACAGCTCTGTTTACAAGCTGAGATTCATCAGATCAACCAGCTCAGTCACGAGTTATCAGTCAAAACGGTTTACTGGAAACATACTTACAGACAGAGGCGCACAGAGAGGCTAATAATCCTGAAAAGCAACATTGAGGAGGGGGTAAATTATATTGTTTTAACATTGCCTAATTTCTGATATACGGTATTTGTCTGAATTATCATATTTTTTTAGACTTCATTCTCAAAGCTCTGTATTTGTCATCAGCACCTTTGTTTTTTTTTTGGTGAAATCACCCAATAAATTTACCAAACCAGTAATAACTCCGACATTTGATATAGTGTCCAAAGGCTCTTCCAGTCCTAGTCTTTGCTCCAACCCTGTTCTGAATTGTTTAGCTTAACCAACCATCCAGACTCTGAAGTAGTTCATTGTACCATTTTACCTGTTAAGAGTGGAGTGCAGTGACCTCCAGGACCAGGACTGGACACCGTTGTTGTAAGTAGCGTAGCTGCCCTTCTAGAACCACGTGACTCCCTGATCAGGGCACTCGTTTCTGACCTGGAATACCCAGCCTCTGAAGGGCTTTCCCATTTACTGCAAGGTTAGGGTTAGGGTTTAGGATTAGATTTAGGTCTTTTAATCAGAATGTGCTTCTGTTTCGTTTGTTTTTCTGCTGTCAAAAAAGCAATGTTTTTAACATAAATTGAGCATGACTGATTCCAGGTGAAATGTTTTCAATTTCCATTAACCTTGGTTTTGTTTGAATTCTAAATTACCGGCTAAGTGCTTACAGTAACAACACTCGAAATATCTCAGTTGTCAGAAAGTGTTTTCACTAGAGATTAGATTAGAAGACTTTAATTCACTGTATCATAAGACTGGCTGGAAAACAATATTTAATACTGCAGTGAATGTGATGATTGATCTCCACATTTTCCTTGTACTACACAACAACTTTGCAGAGTGTTTAGGGCTTAAGATGTAAGCAACTCTGAAAGCACAGTATTATGCACAGTCATTTTTGAAGCTATAACTCTTCTTACTGTATAAAGTGCTCAAGCAGTACATCTCACGATAACCCCCTTTCATCCTCTGCTCTTAAACCAGGAACCCACTCCCCACCCCCGGTCTCGTTTCTTATATGTTTCAGTTGTAATTTGTAACTATGATTTATCACCATGCTATTGTCATGCTTTTCTATTATCAATATATGTGTACATGGATGGCATTCCAGAACAGCAAATACAAAAATGAAGAGAAAAAAGAAATAAGAACTGAGGGAGATACTGCACAGGATGGTATTTATTGGATTTCCATCCATCTATACCAGTGTATTACGGTCCATTATTGTCATTCATGAAGAGATGACCTTTAATAAACAATAAAGACAGGCACATAGTGATACCAAGTACTATTACCAGTGTATTAGTCTTTTTTTATGTTAAAGGCGTATATGTGTGTACTATTTAAGGGGTCAGTATCACATCCATATAAGTTCTAATAACACCTTTAAGATGTATTGGACCTTGATGTTCTGTTTTCTGTCTTCTCAGATTACTTGAAGTACTTTTTCGGCATTTTGAACCGCTTTGGTGGTATGTTTATCCAGGCTAACTTCTACAGACAGTAGCTGCTCAGGTTGCTAGGATACGTTCTTACTGGCATCACACGCAGCAGAGTCATCTGGGAGGAATGTTTTACTTTTGTGTTTTATTTTGTCTAAATTTATACCGTTTATCTTGATTGTGGTCAGGACCACGGCTCTTGTAAACGCAACTCTTCATAAATTATTTACAAATGTTTATAACAAACATGATTCTAAAAACTCATATCCTTACTTGTCATTTAAAAAAAAAAGCTAACCCGTGAGTCGTTCTCCTCTGCTGACAAGGGCGCAGTATTTCAGTAACAGGTTGCCTGTATTACGGTGAGCAGGTAAGTCTTGATTCCTGCAGTCTTTTGAGAACAAGTTGGTGTTTTTATAGTAGCACTTTGATGGCTGGAATTTTATATCCAGAACCTAAATCTAAAATGCATTGGCTTAGGTAACCCAGCTGGAGGTGGGTATCTCCGAAATAACAAAATGAGAGAAGAGCAAAGCACAGCACCAGTTCCTTTTTTAGGTAGGGTAAAACAGTTTATATTTTTTAAATAATGCATGTGCAACGCTATAAAGTTTAAACCCTCATACTGGTTCTTTAATGTTTTGGATGATTAGCAATACAGACATTAAGAACTTAAGAAAACATACACAATGTTACGAAGGAGAGGAGACCATTCGGCCCATCAATCCTTATCTGGTTCCTAAGGGCTGATTGATCCCAAAACTGAAAGGATCCCAGTGATCAAGCATCAGCTCATGACTATGTAACCCATTCTATCCCCTCACCTCTCTCTGTGTAAGGAAGCGTCTCCTTCCCTCTGTCCTACAGGTAGGGCTACCTCCACTTCATTCCCAGCTGTGTCCTCTGGTCCTGGTTTTGTGTGCTGCTCTTAACTTTAAACACTTCAATCACCCCCCCCCCCAATTTTCTGTCCTAAGATAAACAGATGGCGTTTTTCACAGCTCATTGATTTAAGCTCTGGGATAACTCTGGTTGCTCTTCGATGGGCTCCCGGACCCCTTCAGTACATTCTATGAAGCACCTGGACTTTGACACAAATCGCCTGTGTAATAAATGAAAAGCGAATATAGCAGTGCAAACCAATCTTTGCAATCATGATAAAACATTATCTTTTAAATGCAATCTAAATTATAAAGCTATCTTTGCCAGATGGTAAATTATCCACTAACTAAGAGCAGTTCCTTATTGGCCACGAAAGAAAACAAGAGGTGTGATCAGGACAAAGCTAAATAAAGACCTTACCACCTCAATGACGACAGCCTCGGTAGATGGATGAGGGGGGGTGGGGCAGTGCACTCTGTTTTATAATAGTCATTAATAATATTAAACAGCTTGTACTGTATGCTGTATGTGATTGTCAATACCCATTGTTCAGAGAGGAAAGACTAATTAGGGTGTTCTTTAGTTCCCATGCAAGTTTTGCATTTTTTTCCTATATGAAAGTAATAATGTTTTATACATTTTAGTGCAATTATGTAACAACTAATACTGGTACATGCTTTTCTATTCATGATTCATCTGACACTTATGCTAGTAAAATCTTACGGTCCCATTACAAGCGCAAAGTTCCTAGTTGTTTTTTTTTTTTTTTTTTTTTTTAAGGATAAATGTGAGATTAAAAACACACACACCTTGTTGTACACCACAGCCAAGCACACTCATAATAGTATTAGCCATAAAAAATACACACACACACACACACACACACACACACACATATATATATATATATATATATATATATATATACCTTGGAAGTGAAGCTGACAACATTTAAGCTAATGATTTCATAAGTGCAGTGTAGATAAGACACAACAAAGTTGTTGAACATATCGATAAAGACATCAGCCAAAACGTTTGACTACTTGATTTAATTTGTACCTTGAAGCCAAGTAAACAAGCATGTAATCTAATGCATTCGTTGGTGTGCGTTTTACAGCTAGCAAGAATGACTGAAAACAAGAACTAAAACAAGAACTCTTCTTGCAGATTTTTAACTTTAATGTGAAGCTAATAATAATACATATACACTTAATGAAACAAATCCAGTGAATACAAATTAATTTGTGATCTATGTATACATGTTTTCCCTAATACTTCATAACATTGCATCACCATGAAACCCCCTCTTGTTAAGTTCGTATGTAGAAGAGACAATAAAAATACAGTACATAACAATATAATGAATTTTCATCAAACGATATAGATATCTGTCTTATCTACACCATCTCACCTGCATGGTATTAACCCTCTTTATCATGAGCACTGGAAACCACTGGAAAACATTTAGTCTTGATCCAGACTCCCAGACTTTGCCCAGTCAAGGATTTTCATCAATACATTTCACTTTTTATCTTCAAACTGCAGAGATATTTAAACAGAACAATGCTGCAGTCTTCAAGGCTTCCGTACGACGTCACTCACAGCTGTGACATCTCTGTTAGGTTCACAGTGACAGCCTCAATAAAATTGTGTGATAACGCTATCTGCAGGGGTTGTATGGATTACATCTACCCATTACATGGCTGGGTTAATTATTTGTTTGCTGGGGAACCATGATGAAAGCACGATACAATGAAGACAGTGTGGCCACTTCGTTTGGAACACCCCCGCAATAAAGCTGGTACACCATGGGCCAGTGTTATACTGTGCAGATTGTTTGTTCCATTCAGAAAACAACTAGCTATCATTCTACAGTACATGCTGTCACTACAGCTTACTCACTGAACAGTAGTTGCCCTCAAAGACAGATGACTCAGTGATTGTTGGTTGCTCAGTTGCAGTCTGGAACACAGGAGTTGGTCAAACCATATTCAGTCTCTTTCAAACTCTGTTTCTTCCCATTTTACGACTAACTCACAAAGTTCTCAGTTCTTGTTAAGCCTATATACTGTATACATGTTTATTAGTAAGAAATAAATCTGTTAAAGTAAATGTCCTGTTTATTTCCAGTTTTAGAACACTAACAGTATTTGATCTCTGAGGCGTTATTCAGTACAATGTTGGATTTTTTTTAAGTTGTTTTTATCAGTTTATTTTTTTATTTTTTATTTCTTGTTATTTTTAATTTCTGATGACCCCAGTCCTTCCTCCAGGCATCTTTTTTTTTTCTTTGAAGAGGAAAGCCATGGGATGAAGGGATCCCCTCATTGTAGCTTTGACATGAATGGAAGTTTTGTTTGCTAATTCAGCTGCACTACTTCACGTGAACACAGCATGGATGACCTGCAAAGACCTTAAATTCAATCAGGCCAAGGCCTAGTCCGAATAAAGCTAACTGCTTATCCATAATTAAAGATAACGTTTGTTTTTACAGCAAGCTTGTAAATATTGGCTTGTATTCTCATGCCCCTGGTAGTGTGGGGGTTCAGCACATATGCAAGCTTGGAGTTGGGATGCATGTTGACTGTAGCACTCTGCATAACTAGATATGTTACAGCATAGCTTATATTGGTCCCCACAGAGATTTTTGTTATTTGAATAACATTTCTCCCATGCCTTTTGGACTGGTAACCTCTCACCCGCAGTATGTGAGTAATGTCTGTGTGTTCAGACCTCCAGGCTGTGGCAGACCCAATTAGGGAACCAGACCTGCCATGACCTTCCACACTTTAGGTGCCTTTACTAACAACATTTGATTTAGTTTACTTTAACAATTCTGGGTTTGAAGCTGTTGAAATTGGCCAAACAGTGCTCTGATACCTGTCAATGACAGCTCTTCATACAAAGTGCAAAATGCTTCCTGGCTTCGTGGCAAATGACTTTATTTTTAACTTTGTTTAACTGGATGATATCATTGAGCAGGGTTACAGGCACACTAGAATACATGTAATTACTGTTTTCAGTTTTTGAAAACTTACACAAAATATTGACACAACTCGTTGTTCCAGATAGTCAGGTTTGGGAAAGTTAGACAAATTCATTATTTTACACCATGACAACATTTACAGCCAATTAGATTGCTCTGTTGCCATAGGTTATGTCAGTTTTTAAATTTCTGTTGTATATGAAATGGAACTAGTTTAAACTGAAAAAAAGCATGTCATCACTACACAGAGATAACGACAGAAGAAAAACAAAGATGTCCAGATTTAAAAAAAAGCTGTGTTCCAGTATAAGAATGAAAAGCAAAAGAAATAGAGCTGAACACGTTTAAAGTGAATTCTCTATAGAGTCATGAGGCATAGCAGCAATGCTTTTTATAAGTGTCGTGAACTCAAAGGTAAACATTAAAAATTCTAAAATAAATGACTCACTGCAATTCATTTGAGTGGGGGAGTGTGGAAATGTTGAAATCCTTTTTATTTTTAATAGTTTATGCATTGTCCTGAGAGCACTGACTTGGGTAGATATTGAATTTATTGGATTTTAATAATTCTATCAACAGAAAGATGTGTCTTGATAAGTACGGTGGGAAAATGATGGATAGAATGGAATCATTTGTAGAGCTAAAGATCATTTGTTTAAAGTGTATCTATATTTTTGGTGTAGATGCACTTGCAGAAGTATCCAGGAAAATACTTTGTATATCTGTTATGTCAGAAATGCATTCTGACTCGATTAATACAATACAACATACATATAACATATTTGTAAAGAATCTATTTTGACTTCTGTACCAAAGTGATGTATTTACAGCTGGGCTACTTTACCTTTCGTTATATTAGGTGGTTAAATTGCTTTGCATTTTAATGCAAATCAGCAACAATTTCCAACCAAAACATTTTTGGAAATATTTCCTCAGGGTTTCTTTTGGCGCAGTTGAATTATTTTCTAAAAAGGTGTTGGCCCTTTTCTCTCAGGATTGCGTTACCTTTTGGCAGATATCTTTGAAAACATTTTCTACTTAATTATAGCCATTCGGTTATTACCTTTTGGCAGATATCTTTGACAACATTGTTCACTAAATTATAGCCGTTCGGTTATTACCTTTTGGCAGATATCTTTGAAAACATTGTTCACTCAATTATAACCATTCGGTTATTACCTTTTGGCAGATATCTTTGAAAACATTGTTCACTCAATTATAGCCGTTCGTTTAGAGGCTGGTTTTAAACACGCACAAGAGTGGGAAAGAGGATACAGTCTCTTTAGTAAAGCAACTGTTTCATTCTTAAGCCATCCTCAGATGTGAGGTTTCAATTGATTGTTTCCTGAAACCAAATATATTGATATTCTCTATCCTTCTGGAAAATCAATGAAAGGTTTAATCACAGAATGAAATAATAAAAAAAAAACAGGCTTCTGACATTATGTTGAGGCCGTGGATGAAAAAGTGCAGGCAGTTTCTGGCTGTTAAGAACACTTTTTTCTGTTTTTCTTTTTCAATGTGTAGTTTGACAAGAGAGCAGTGATAGAAAAGCAGCTAAATGGCTTTGCTAGTGGGTGCCTGAGGCTGGTCTGGGGTTCATGATGGCAGCAGATGGCAGAAGGGTACGACGACATTTATCGTAGGGGGGGGGGTGTGTGGGTGGGGGTGGGGGGGTGGGGAATGTAAGGTTGGCAGGGATGGGGTTAAATCTGTCCCTGCCAGCAATCAAAGTTGTGGCCGTTCCCAGTTAGGCAAATGATCAATTGATTGACTGTTGCCTCTCTAGTCACCTGTAAGGTTCCCTTCTATGTCACTCTGTTTTTCTTGTCAGGCTCTTCATAAAGTTACATGCATTTTATCATCTGCATAATATAATGGTCAACTGTTCACTACTCCATATGTATTATCTGGAAAACAAACATTAAAATGTAATTTCCCTCAACCCCCAGGCCTGCAGACAGAGACCCCACTCACACAACCTTTTCAATTGTATAAAAGTGCAGTATTTGGGGTCCTGAATTTATACTGGTAATCATGACAAAAAAAATAAAATACAGGTTGCTTCTTGAATCCTATACAGTAGGGTCTAGGCAAACAGGAGCAAAATCAATAATCTGTGACTCATTAATATACCTATGTAAAGTGATGTATTTCTTGCCTAGGTGAAAAGTGAAAAATAGTGTGCTTTTCCACATTTAACTCTTTTTTTCAACATTTATGCAGCTTAGTATTAACTCAAACATATATTCTCAAAGTCCCTGTGAAAGACGCTGCACTGCCAGTCCCTGCAGGCTCTCCATCTGAGACATTCCTGTCCACAGGAAACTTAATTGTAACCAAAGTTAACACATGGGTCTTTTGTGTTGCCTGTTTTATTTTATTAGTTAAGTTTTTTAAAAACAGTATATACAATAGGCTTTCTGACTAAACCAGTGTGTGTATGAATATGTCAGTCCAGCCACACTGGTTGTTTTACAGTATGCACAGTATCTATGAGACGTGGAGCTCTATCCACAAAGTGTGAACTCATTAGCTTATTCCAATAAATACATTTAGATTCTTACTTTACCAGCATTAGTACCTGTAGAATTAGTTCTAGCAAAGAAAAAACAAACATGTACAGCTCAAATGCACCATGACATACAATAAGCGCAACTTTAGCTATCTACTTTTTTCCAGTGAGCACTAAAGTCATAAATAAAACATAGAGAGTGTACTGAAAAATGCAACGTATGCATCTGGAAGACAAGGTTGGTTCATGCTTCAGACTTTAATTTCTGCCCGGAGTCGAGGGTCTCTGTCCCTGTGCGCCAGGTTGGAATTATGTCATCCACACTCTTGCGACGTGTCTTTTTTGGAAAGTTGTACAGCCCTTTTTCATGCTTCTGTGACCTGAAATCGCATAGGGTCGGATAATGTTGAAAAATGTCAACATTTGCTGCATGGTTGGAGTGAAACAGCACAGCTTTTATAGCTGTCTGTGTCTGACATACTGTACTCATCTGGAACAGAAGTATGAACCAGCCCTTAAAGTAGCAAAGACCATATTAATGAGGTTTTGTGCATGATAAATGGTGCTAGCAAATCTGTAATCACTCCAATTAAGTTTGAGAAGACGTGTCTGATAGCTTACAGCTTTAATGAATGTCTGGGGAAGCCTTTGTGAGGTCTGACTCTGTATTTGGTGAAATGCTCACGCATTCCATTCCCTGCATTTGTCTTCCAACAACAACAATAACAGTACTACTAATAATACTGTAACGTTAGATACAGTAGGCCCAAACGTTTTCAGCTAACTTTACACGCAGTAACAAACCACCATATACATATGATGGCATTAATGAGACATTCCGTTGAAGTTAGGTTGGCTGTTGTTTGAAAGTTTATGTGGTACTACCTTCCAACGGTAAAATTTACTGAAGAGCATTCTCTTCTTAAAGGTTAAAATGCCTACAATGTTGTTATTATTCTCACTGTATGTACTGTATCGCATATAATGTGCACAAAGCATTCTGGGTAACAGTTCATGAGAGCTGGTCTTCCCCTGGGTTTATAGTCTTCAGAAACAGCAAAGCAAGGCTCATATACCTGGGGAATCAATTCTTACACTTTACTTCAAGCACAAACACAAACACACTTGTCTGTATTTCTGTGTCCTTTTTACTGTGATTCCGGTGCATTTCAGGCTACAGAAACCTAAACTTTATTCTTTATTTATAAATCACAACATGTCAGAAATTGTATGAGGCATGTGGTCTGTAGATGCTCTACATTTTGCAAGTCAGGAAATGGCGCGCTCCCTGGTGGGTATATGGTATATGATTAATGCATGATTTTATTTTCAGAGCACTGGAATGTGACAATGTGTAAGAATGCGTGGAGGTGGATGACACATTTTCCACAGTACAATGCACTGCAGGATTTTTTTGATGGAAAAACTATAACAAGCACACACACTTTGTCTTATAAAACAAAACTTTGTGTTATAATATGATAAACCATTCCTTTAAAACTACAAATTGCATAGAGTCCATGGAATTTCAAATTGAGCCAAGATAAAAACAAAGACAAACATACTGTTCCCATTTCTTTATTTTGGCTACGCAGTGCATGTGAAATTCTGTTTATGAGCTAAAGTTGCATCCCATGTGTTTTGGCTGAAAAAAAGCAAACTTTGGGCTCAAGAAAGCCATTAAAACCTTGCATCTTTGGAAAAAACATCCACTATTGGACAGTCTTCCTTCTCAAATGAATAGAATGAAATTTTACAATCGCTAAATGAATGAAATCAATGAAATTTTACAATAGTTAAATTAAACAATCACCAAGAAAAACATACCTTCAGACAAACGTCTTCAGTAAGCAATAACTGGAGACTAATCCCCAACCCGCTCGTCCAAATGTGTGCATGAATGCAAATTAGCGTGACTACTAATTGAATACTCAATTATGCAATCTGGTGACAATGAAAATAATGCACAACTCATTAAAAATGATAATAATTAAAATATAAAATCATCTGCTAATACAGATGACAGGAGAAATGTTACTTCATGTTTTCTTAATATCACTGCACTTCTTATAGGATTTATTTATGTATAAACCTTAAAACTATTACTATAATGTTTTTGTTTAGGGTGTTTTTGTTTTGAATGTAAACATACTCAATGCGGACTAGTCTTAGTGTCAGGTCCACCAACCACGATATTACATTAATTTGGCAGTAACCCCAGAGTAACCCAGCATTGACTTCCCAATATCCAGCACACAAAGAGGTAGTAAAATACAATGACATACTTAATTACATACACAACTTTCAATCAATACACAGACAGTATATATTCAATATACAATTTTCAGTACTAATGCTACTTGTAGAATGAGACCCAAACTGCCCCCCTTGCCTTCAGGACTAAAGAGTACGATAGATAGATAGATAGATAGATAGATAGATAGATAGATAGATAGATAGATAGATAGATAGATAGATAGATAAATTGAATATAAAAGTTTCCTTGTGGTATCTCAACACCTAAACTGAATATATTCCACACTATTAATAACCAATCAATTGGCCCCTACCCCATTCAATTAAGAGAACGGCTCTCAGACCAGCACCCTGTAAGTTGCCCAAAAATAATTTGCAGTATACAGAAAACCTTAAAAGGAATGAGTTCACCAGTCCACGCTTGCACTGCCAGTCCAAGCTCCTCTTGAGTACTGATTTAACATGATGTCGCAGCGATGGTATTATCCCTTTCTGCAGGAGAAAGGCTGATTTGGTTGCTAGTCCAATGCAAAACCCCAGGTTCTCTCAGGCCTCCCTAGCCTTTAACTCACAGGTCAGCGGTGGTGTGCTCGTCCCGCTACTCTCCCGCTCAGTCCATTCCCCTCCTGCACGCCGCCTCTACCTGAAAAGGAAAGGGAGGGATACGCAGCCCTGAGTTAACCGGTCCACTGCTGATGGTCTCATGACAGTTCTATTTCGCTTCACCTCTAACGCTGAATGTCTTTTATACATGTGCTTTCCAGCAACTACTGCAATGATGCTAACGATACTTAACTTAAAGGCACACTAGCCCAGTCTTGAGGTGTGGCGAATGACTCTGGATCCAGGGCTGCATCCACTCCCTTACTCCCCAGTGGCGCCCCTGAAGGCCAGATGAGTCAATAGAGCACCCCACTTGCAAGGCATGGTTAATGACTTCTGTTTTCCCTATGCTGCACAACAAAATGCTGTTGAATTAGCAAAGTTGAATTTTCAATGCAATCACACAATAAATTTGTGCTGAAATCACTATATGCCCTGATTGTAGGCCACACAGTAAGCCTGGTCCTCTCCTCTATCGTCAGCCAGTCTCACTGCACTCTGACCCCTACTCAGAACCACATGCTTTCACATCTCAATGTTGCTGTGTTTTTGCCTCCTTTGCAACATGTACTCAGCATATGCACTTATTATCAGTTTAATATTCTCCTGTTAGATCAGACTTGCCTGTCTACACAGTCCCGTATCATAGGCTTCTTTAATCACACACACATTTCCTTTTGGTGCTCCCAACTGGCTTCCTTGGCCTTATGTGCACCTCTAGTTCTTACTGTAATTAACAATCCATGTTTATTCCTGTGCACAGGTCAATAGTCTTGGCTTGCTCACTCATTTGCTGCTTGTAATTTTCATTCATTCCTTCATTCCAGCTCTGTTCCATGTGCTGTGCTGCATTTCCTGATTCCACCCCCTGCTTTCAATTAAACACCTTTATAGTACGATACTGCAGGCAGGAGGAGCATAAAAATGAACCTCCTGACATTAGCAGATTAGACCGTTCTTCCACGCTTGTGACTCTGTAAGAAAGGTTTGACTTTGGTAGTAGCTGCTAGTAGTGGTGATTGTGGTGGGGAAGGAGGCAGAGTGTGTGCTGGAGGGGGTCTGAAATGATAGTTAGGGGGTAGCCCTTTCTTGGTGACCATTGTGGTCCATGCTGGATTTCTACAATTGAAAGGTTTGTTCTTCTTCCTCCACCTTGAAATGCAAAATCCTGGGGACATTTCACTTTGAAGATAATGCATATTGCCCAGAGGCTTCCCAGACTAAACACAGAAGAACCAGAACCTCTAGAAATAGTGCTTTACAATCTGCAAACTTAACCTGATTTAAAAAAAAAACAAAAAAAAAAACATTTTTTCTGTGGCTTTAGTTACGGTACAGTATGTAAAAATTTGATTTTTTTTCCCATGTCACAACTAAACCTAGTCAATTTACATGTTAATTAAAGCATCTAGACAGCATTTTCTCTTGTTTAACGCTAATCTTCATGTTTATGTAATTTTTCTTTTGCCATTTTTCTGCTGCATTTTGTTTTCCACTCATCATTGTGTTGGAAAGCTGGTTTTCTTCAATGGCTTTTGTCCAATGGCGTTTGGTAACACTATCTCAAACCACTATGCTAGGTATACTAATTTGTACCATCTATTAGATTATGTAGCCTAAACAATCTGTGATAAAATACCCCCTTATCAGAAGGTAGTGTAATGGTTTTAGACACAGCTGAGAGACAGAAAAGACATTACCTACCGGAATTGAATCGCTTCAGAGAGGGTAATTCCTATTATAAAATAGAAATAACCCCTTTTCAATCGGAAATTAGTGCTTGCTTGCAAGAGTGTAAAAAATAAAACTGAGCACAAAGGCCTGACTAGGAGTTTAGAGTGTTTTTATACAGCAGTTACATTATATAAACCCAAACACTGACAAATATCCCTTTTCTGTATTGCAAAGCATTTACTGTGTTTACCATGTTCTCACTGTGCTTTTATCACTGTATAATATCTCCAGTATATTGTGTATTTTTCTAATATCACTAAAGAGAAATCATTGATTTTTAAAATGGTGGTTCAATTTAACATTTACACTTTAAGACTTTAAACAACATATTTGTACAAAGAGTATCTATCTTCCAATAGAACAACAAGCATGAGTTCTTCAGGCAGACCTATACGACTTTTACAGTAAGTTAGGTATTGATTTAGACAATTTTAATCCAATAATCTTTTTTTTGTATAGCAGATGCTATCAAAATGTAAGTGCTTGCAACATTCAGATGTGTCTGGTGATTTTTGTTGACAGACAAGCGTTTCCTTTCTAGGGTAATTGATCAGGATCAGACTAAACTGCAAATATTTTAGCAATGTACATGGTATAAAGCACCAACAGACTGTACCCCTTGAACTAGAACTTGAACTGTAGCATTCATAGCTTCTGTAAGTATCGAGTTGGGCCAGTGCACCGTAGCGCGCCATGTCATTTAAGGATATATTTGCAGTGTGAAATAACTACGACCCACATGCATACACATGCAAGCTTGACAACTTCGTGACCAGCTTTTTCAGAAAAAAAAGTGTATTATCCACTATCACAAAGTCATGGGAAAATACCCAAAGAGTATGAAAACAGAATTCCAACCAGTGAGCATAAGAGCACATGAAAACAGAATTCCAACCAGTGAGCATAAGAGCACATGACTAGGAAGTGCAATTACATAGCGAGCGCTGGAGTGCCCTGCAGATATCATTCTTATTCACATAGTGTTAATACTGCTGTTTAAAACATGCTCTGGCATGATATTAATAATACTGATAGCATCTACTGACTATATTTGACTTACCCCAGTGATAAGGATAGTGGATGGTGGAGTTGTGTCACAGTTAATAGAGTATTTGATTCCAGGGATATCAGGGATGTCCAGCTGTCAGTACATTTGTCTGTCACACATTTTTGCATAAACCACTTTTTAACCTGTGACGAAACTTGGTTTTAAAATGATTAGCATGTTATTGGGAGGAGCAGATTGTGGGAATATATGGAGGTGTCTATCTGTCTATGCATCCTTTCGTCTTTATGTCACACTTAGATTACATGTATCCTGAGAACTCAAGAAGTTATTCCACATACTGTATAGTAGTAATTGTACTATATCTGTACTTTACCATGACACTAACACCTTCTTTGCTTACCTGTATATACCATTGATATACATCACTGACTTGATATACCTCATACTGATGGCTCTCATATTGAGTTAATAATAATTTAGTGATTTTATAAGCACCTTTCGGGGATCACAAAGCACTTTACATACATAAATGACAATAATCAAAAAAGCAGCGATGAAAACAGCACTACAAGAAAATTACAAGAATAAAAATATAAACAGAAAAAAAAAACACACACAGAACTAAAAGCAGTTTAAAAAGCCATAGTAAAAAAGATGTGTTCTTAAAAGAGATTTAAAAATATCACAGCAATTGCAGGGGATGCATGTTACTGACATATTCTTCCAAACAAATCAATATGCACAGTAATACTCTGAGCTGGTTTTCTAAACTGCCACTTGGTTAGCTTTGGCATAACTTCTGTGGAGTATGTGACGATGGGCGTGATTGTTGACGGGCGTGCCTTCATTGTGGAGATTGCGGCTAAACCATCGTCACGTTTCTCTGAGGAGATCAGAACAGTGCTTGATCACTGACACACCCCTCAACAGATCTGAAGCACAATCTGTTAACATAATGGCATGTTTAACTACAGAACATGGAATCTGTTCTCAATCTTCAGTTGTTACTGTACTAAGCAGCATATCTGCAAAGTACTTCTCATTTGTCTTCTCTTTTCCAAGTAATCTGTAATTATGTACAAGAGTTTTCTTGCAATTTTCTCTCAGCTTGTCCATACTTATTAAATGCCTTGCAGATTGTTAAACAAAATAGATTATATTTAATGGTCCTTTATAACAAATCAGCATTTGCTTTAACACACATTATTTAAGATAAAATAAAAATCTGACTGCTCTAATTGTATTTGAACTTCTTTTATAGCTAATGGGTTCAATACTAAATATGGATAATGGTCTTGTTCTGCAATAAGCATTACACTTTGTTAACTGTATTATTCTGATGGAAAGGTGCTGTCTAGTACACTTGCCCAGTGTTTCTTGAATTTATTAAGACTGTTCCAGTGGCATTCAGAACAGAATGCAGTTCATTTTAGACATTAATATGGCTTGCTGCAAGGACAGGCATGTTAATAGCGAGGTATCAGTGGAAACCTAGGTCAAGTATTGGACAGGGATGACTTTTTTATGGATAAGCAGGGATATAATGAGCAGAGATAGAGAGAGTATCACTTTGGAGTCTCCTACAGTATAACAAATGCCATTGTTGTGTGATATACTCCAACCTCAGCAGTCTCAAGTACAGTATTTGTGATTATTTATTCATTTCGACAAAGCTATGAAAAAAAATAAGGATTTGTTGACAAGTGGACCGTTCTCATTTTAAGTGATCCTGCAAAAACACACTTTAGAAGACTCTGCACTGTACATTTCCCCTTCCCAAAGCCTGGATAAGTACATTGCTCATTGAGTGCCAAGGCACTTAGAAGGACCAGCTATTGAAGCCAACAATGTGTAACTCCTGACACATGGTTTGAGTAAAAACAGATACATTTTGTCCAGTTTTGAAGGTTTTTGTGATTTGGGCTACTATAGCACTTTTTGTAGATCACTGAAATTTACAAAAACATAACTCTACATAACTCTACAATAGTGCATGTATTATTAATTTATGGAGCATGATGCACTTCATGTTTACAATATATGGTCCCAGGCAAGGGGTGGGTAATGATAAAGGAAGTCAGTGCCAGGGGAACATATGTGCAGAAGTATGTGTGTTGACAGATGGGAGAATTAGCAATGTGTTATTGCTATCAGGGCATATGGACATAAACATGTGCTGCTTGGTGATAGAAGTATAGCAGTGTAACAATGCAACATAGACAAATGTTCACTGTTGCACTGGACTCCACTTTAATGAAATTTAAACAATTTTCCTTTAAATATGTGCTAAGATATATTTGTCAATTTTCTTTTTTTTTTTTTTTACTTTTTATATAGTCTTCATTTCTGCTTTATTTGTACCTAGAAAATGGCTCTGTTAGTAATGGTCTTGGCAGTCTAGCTTATTAAAATAATTTACAAAGTGACCTATTCTTAAAGGTGATGCTCACCTATTCAGGCATACCTAGATAATAGGTAAACAAGCAGGGTCTAAGTGGGATAAAGCAGCCGTTAGAAAACAATTCAGTACCACCAGCCAATCAGCTTCCAGCTCCAGTGGGCTACCAGGGTCCCCTGGTACGTCACAACATCAGCTGTGAGTCAAACGAATCCGTGCAAATACCAGCTTTTTCATTTTGCCATAATGAAAGCTCTATTGGCCAGCAAATACTAAAAAAAGATAGAATTGCTCCAAATAATCTTTATTATCCTCCAAAAACAGCCAATCAATACTTTGCAAGTAAGAAAGCAACCAATTCTGCAATCAGCCAATCCACAGCCCGGCTGCTTGACTGGAGCTCAGCATCTTTCAACAACAATAACTGACAGTTCAGTAATTTTGAGATATCTGACCCCGATAAACAATAAGCAACTGTGCCAGCATCGACAGGCACTATTGCTTAAATACAGTGGCTCTCAAAAGTATTCACCCCCCTTGGACTTTTCCACATTTTATTGTGTTACAACGTGGAATCAAAATGGATTTAGTTAGGAGTTTTTGCCACTGATCAGCACAAAAAAAGTCCATAATGTCAAAATGAAAAATAAAATCTACAAATTGTTCTAAATTAATTATAAATATAAAACAGAAAATAATTGATTGCATAAGTATTCACCCCCTTTTCTATGACACACCTAAATAAGCTCTGGTGCCACCAATTGTCTTTAGAAGTCACATAATTAGCTGAATGGAGTCCACCTGTGTGCAATTAAGGTGTTTCACATGATTTCAGGTTAAATATACCTGTCTCTGGGAGGTCCCACAGTTGGTTAGTACATTTTGTAACAATAACTACATCATGAAGACGAAGGAACACAAAGCAAATCCAGAATAAGGTTCTTCAAAAGCACCAATCAGGGGTAGGATATAAGAACATTTTCAAGGCATTAAATATCCCCCGGAGCACAGTAAAGTCCATTATTAAGAAATGGAGAGAATATGGCACAATTGTGAATCTGTCTAGAACAGGCCGTCCTCAAAAACTGAGTATCCGGGCGAGAAGGGCACTAGTCAGGGAGGCCACCAAGAGGCCTATGGCAACTCTAAAGGAGTTACAGTCTTCCATGGCTGAACTGGGAGACAATGTGCATATGGCAACAATAGCCCAGGTGCTTCACAAAACTGGCCTTTATGGGAAAGTGGCAAAAAGAAAGTCATTGTTGAAAAAACTCACATCAAATCTTGGCTAGAGTTTGCTAGAAGACATGTGGGAGACTCTGAGACCAAATGGAAGAAGATTCTATGGTCTGATGAGCTAAGCGCTATGTTTGGAGCAAGCCTAACAATGCACATCATCCTGAGAACATCATCCCTACCGTGAAGCATGGTGGTGGCAGCATCATGCTATGGGGATTCCCATATGAAGATTCGTTTTCCAGCAGGACAATGACCCCAAACATACAGCCAAAGCCACACTGGAGTGGCTTAAAAACAAAAAGGTCAATGACCTGGAGTGGCCCAGTCAAAGCCAAGACCTCAATCCAATTGAGAATATGTGGAAAGAGTTGAAAATTGCTGTTCACCAAAGGTCCCCATCCAACTTGACGGAGCTTGAGCAATTTTGCAAAGAAGAATGAGAAAAAATTGCAGTCCAGATGTGCAAAGCTGGTAGAGACTTATCCAGATAGACTCATGGCTGTAATTGTTGCCAAAGGTGCCTATACCAAATATTGACTCAAGGGGGTGAATACTTATGCAATCAATTATTTTCTGTTTTATATTTGTAATTAATTTAGAACAATAGATTTTATTTTTCACTTTGAGTGAAAAGTTTTGCAGTTTTGCAAAAACTCCTAATTAAACCCATTTTGGTTTTATTGTAACACAATAAAATGTGGAAAAGTCCAAGGGGGGAAATACTTTTGAGAGCCACTGTAGATGAACTACCACATGGGAGCATCAACAGGCACTATCGTTTAAATAGATGAACTACCACACGGGATCATCGACAGGCACTATCGCTTAAATAGATGAACTACCACTCAGGACCATCGACAGGCACTATCTCTTAAATAGATGAACTACCACACAGGATCACCGACAGGCACTATCGCTTAAATAGATCAACTACACACGGGATCACTGACAGGCACTATCGCTTAAATAGATGAACTACCACATGGGATCATCGACAGGCACTATCGCTTAAATAGATGAACTACCACACAGGATCATCGACAGGCACTGTCGCTTAAATAGATGAACTACCACACAGGATCATCGACAGGCACTATCGCTTAAATAGATCAACTACACACGGGATCACTGACAGGCACTATCACTTAAATAGATCAACTACCACATGGGATCATCGACAGGCACTATCGCTTAAATAGATGAACTACCACACAGGATCATCGACAGGCACTATCGCTTAAATAGATGAACTATGACACAGGATCATCAACAGGCACTATTGCTTAAATAGATGAAATACCACACAGGAGCATCGACGGTACTATCGCTTAATTAGATGGCCCTCCCCCAGTTGTTTGTCATTGATCGAAAATAAAGAACATCTTGTTATCTGGTCTTGTAAAATGACATGCTCTAAAATATTTAAAATTTATTTGAAGAATGTATGGCTATCTATTTCAGGATATCAAGATTTTTAGGAGGCTGGTGGACTGAATGAGTTAAACTGCCACATCCATGCAGTGTTTCTAGTCTCGGGAGGGTTGAAAAGTCACATTTTGTTTTATTTTGTGTTTGAGTCTAATCAAATCTCAGGTGGTATTAGGCCTGCTGATCTAGTTCTGTATGTAGTATTTAGAAACTCATCTTTACCTCTGAGTACATTGATCTGAACACCTGCAGCTCACAATAGTCCAGGTGTTTGTGACTTTAATTCTTTAATAACTTCCAGCAGATTGCACACCTGAAATTCAGTGCAGTTTGTGTTTCGTATTCTTCCTTAAAAGTCTCCTGGTATGCATCTTTACTTTAAAGCATATTTTCCAGTCAGCCAGTCACAGTATGAACCTGTGATGTTTCATTTTGTTTCAGCCGCTTTTCTCTCCCAAGCGTTCATAAATTTGAAGTTTACTTGCAGCGATACATGACATGCTGGTTTAGTTGGGTTTGATATGTAACATTTTTGTATTTTTGGCTAAGTAAGGTGTTTTGTGAGCAAGGTGCTTTTTGAGTGGCACTTTTGTGATGCAGTCAGTGGTAAACCTTTAGATAAAGAACTTCCTTTGAAACACTACACGAGGTTCTTTGAGAAATGTTGAAAGCTGTTCTCAAAGAAGAGGGACACCTTTGATGGAACATCATTGCTGTTGGCTTTGCACTTAGTTAAAAACATTGTCCCTTATTGAACATATTATAGAGATTGAACCAGACTTACCTATAAGTTGAAGTTTGATCCTGATTCTAGACATCACCTGTGTCTCTGGTGAAACTTGTAATGATTCAACTACACTCACACCAGGAATGAAAGCTAACACAATATTATACATGAATGAGAAATCGGGTGACATCAGAAAACATCAAATTCAATTGCTATAAGTCACTATTTTTTA
Organism: Polyodon spathula; assembly: GCF_017654505.1. Taxonomy (NCBI): domain Eukaryota; kingdom Metazoa; phylum Chordata; class Actinopteri; order Acipenseriformes; family Polyodontidae; genus Polyodon; species Polyodon spathula. The sequence continues at coordinate 6,173,262 of NC_054536.1, read as the reverse complement.
AAACACAATCAATAACCAGACCAAGCAGGATGGGATGGGGTGGGGGGGATGTTGCCCTGGAGACATACAGTGCCTATAGAAAGTCTACACCCCCTTGAACTTTTTTCACATTTTATTATGTCATTGCCTCAGGGTTTCATGCATTTAAATGAGGATGTTTTCCCCTCTTGCCACCCTGTCATACAGGCCAGATTTGTGGAGTGCTTGGGATATTGTTGTCACATGAACACTTTGACCAGTCTTGACCATAAAAGCTTGTAGCTCTTGCAAAGTTGATCAGTTTCCTTCATGTTCAGTCATCCAGTTTGGAGGGATGGCCTGATCTAGGCAGGGTTATGGTGGTGGTGGTGGTGGTGGTGGTGGTGGTGGTGGTGGGGGGGGGGGGGGGTATTTTTTATTAATTTTCTACAAATTTTTAGAATATTTTTTTCACTTAGAAGTTGTGGGGTAGGATGTGTAGATAAATGAAAAGAAAAATGTTTAAATGCATTTAATTCCAGGCTATAAGGCAAAAAAAGGTGACATTTTTAAAAGGGGGTGCAGACTTTCTATAGGCACTGTAGGTGATGTTATGGAATAAGGACTGGCTTATAGACGAGTCTCGTTCAATTTCTTACTTTTGCTGTAGAAACAGAAGCTGTCCATGTTCTATGTTTTTTTAAACACTAACATCAATACCTGCAGCACCCACAACTTGACTAATCCATTTGTGGACTGTCCCTAGGTCCAGCTTTGTGTGGTTTGGAGAAACTAATAAGAAGTTGATTGACTTCACCACATAAGGACTATTCAGATATTCAGTAAGAACACTAGATGCACATCCTTTCTCATCAATATTTACACATTAAGTATATTGTACTGTGTATAATAACATTGTAATTGTGTAGGTATGCATGTATTTGCTAAGTAACTGTGTAAATTCACAGTAATTAGCGATGCTTCATGTAAAGTATTATCGAAAGATGTAGGTGTTTCTTGTTGTTCTTGAGACAAGAGATTTAATGTGTGAAAAGGTTTTTGAGAAAAGACATATGAAATTGTGTTCACACACCAGTTACGCTGGTTGGGCACTGCATCTCACATTTAGCATTGAAGGTTATTGACTCCTGTAAAGGTGAACAGTACTGCAGAGTGGTCTAGGAATCTGGGACAAGGCTATTCCCTCCTGATTTCTCATTACCCTGAGGGGAAACATTTCTTTCAATTGCAGTACACATGTGAAACAAGCAAGGCACAAAAGAGAAATGCTCAAATTTAAAACAGATCTTGCTTTATGGAAGTGAGAGTGTATATTCCACAAGGCACTGGAGTACATTTTATGTGCTTGGTCTCAATGGAGAAAACCCAGATACTGTTTATAACTTGGATGCAAACATCTTCAGATATACTAAGGCCCAGATTTATAAAAGGACTGCACATGTTTTAGGACTGCAAAACGGGTGCTGAGGCTTCTTAATTCTCGAATGGGATTTATGAAACACATGCAATGGCATAAACATGTAATTAATATGTGATTTGTGGGGGCAATGTGTGCAGTTTAGCCCTTGATGCATATGTAATTTTGTATATGCATTTGTAATTCTGGGACATTTCTGAAGCAAACCACTAAAATTGGGAAGGGATTTTGCAAATGAGGTCTATTAAATATTCCATCTAATTTATTAAAGCTGCCAGTAATTGCGGACCTTGTATTTGCTTGATTATTTTAAGAGCTATGAAAAGCAGATGTTAATTTGCAGCAGTCAGACAGTAGGCTATGTAAAAGGCAAGACTGATGTGGGAGACTCATCTGCAGCAAGAAGGAGAAATTATTTTCAAGGACAAAGAAAATATTTAATAACATTTTGCAAAGAGCTTATTTTTTAACCCTTCTGATCTAGTCGGTTTGTAAATTACGGTTTATAGTACCAGTACCATATTGTTTTGCAAACTCCAATTTTCAATAAATGTTTCATAGCTTACATGACAAAACTAAAAGTCTGCAAATAGAGAATATATAATCCATGTAAAAAAGGTTCTTAGAAGCACCTAAAAAGGTCTGCCCACAGTGTCAAAGTAAGGGTCTAATGAGAGCCTTTACTTCTTAGAGTGTAGACATTATTAAAAGAACGGTGGAGGAGAATAAGAAAAGATGGAATGATATTCCTAGGCACATGAAAGAAAAAGTCTCATATACAAAAAGGGCTCAGGTAGTAATGCCTACAGAATTAATTTTTAGTAATATGGCATTCTGATATTTAACAATACTGGTTCAGGCAGTATTGTTTAATTCAAGGACAGAGGGACAGATGACACAATTAGTCTGTAGCTAGAGCAAGCACAGTTTTTCGACCATATATACTATACAGATATGCTTTAAAAGCATGCATAGAGTAAGAAATACAAAAATACAGACAAACCATAAGAACTTGGTGAGTTGTAACTGCATAAGATATAAGTCGTAGTTAAACTGAAGACTGTTTGTATGCAGCTGTATGGATGGATTGTTGATGAACATATTGCTGTACAACAGTGGAAGGATTATCTACCCGTTTGCCATGGATGTAAGGAAATAACACTTATTGTTTCTGAAATTTAAAAAGACTATATGCCTGGAATTATTCTATACGAAATAGGAAGTTGAACTAATATGTCAAGCACAGTAACTGGATGTTGCATTGTAATGTATAAGCAACCTACTACAAACTCTGAAGTGGTACATTTGTTTATTAAGAAGCCACCGCACATTCAATATTGTACCAAAATCTCCAATTCCATATTGGTAATTTTCAGTTTTTGCTTCTGTGCAGTCTCATCACCATGGCTATACCTGGCTGAATGCCATTCATTTTCTTTTGGAATGTGTAGCCTACACACGCAGGGTTGACCCAACCCCGCTATTTATTGTGAGAGGTGTGTAATTCTCCACCGCTAATTGCGGTGAGGGGTATTTAAATGGTTGATTGTGGAATAGCCTGCTTTACCTAATTAGTCCAATAAAATAGGTCGTTATTTTGACACTGAGTGCGGCCGTTCTGAACACACACATTACGTAGTTTTTTGCGGTCGGTTTTTCCCCTTTATAAATTTGGGCCTAAATATTTCTGTGCAGTTTTTTGTATATTGTGGAATATATACTCAAAATCTCAACATTTAGAATTTTGTGTATTTCTCTTTTGTGTTATGTTGGTTTCACATGTGTATGAGCTCAAATGTATTTATATTTTACAGCTTATGAAATGTCTTGTGTAAAATTTGTCTCTTATTTTTCCAACAGTGGTTCTAGAAGAAACATTTGAGACATATATCACTTTCATGCTGAAAACAATCATTTCTATGAGAAGTGAGAGAGATAGAGATTTAACTTTTTTTCCAATCATACCATACAGTAGTTTCAGTTTCGAATGCATAGTTTTACCTACATTTCTCCCAGGCACAGCTGTCACATTTACCACTGCTTTGAACTTTGCCATTTAGATTTATCATATTTGTATTCAGAAGTGATTGTTTATGGTTGTGAGATGAAATCGTGAAAGGTCTCTTAAGCATTCTCAAGAATACATTAATCTGACAGGGCAGTGTGTGGAGAGGTGATTAGGCTTCCGTTTTTAAAGGTCAAACGTACCAGGATGAAGCGTGAATACAGTATGTGTATTCCTTCTCTGAAGTTATTTCTTTCAGAGGAATCCAATAGCCTGTTTTCAGGTTTGTCATGTCGTTGTTTAAGGCATGGTACTTTGTGACACAATACTGTGTTAGACAGCAGTTTACTCAAAAAAGCAATTACATTGCAAGCTAGCTAACATTTTTAAATAGCCACATTCAGAATGGAATAATCACATACACAATGGAGATGGAATTTACAAATAGTGCGAATGTCACAACTTGACATTTAAACAGATTGACAAAAATGTATAAACTTTAACACATTAATCCATGATGTTATGCACTAGGTAGAGTGTACATACAATATTATTTAACCCTTTTAAATTCTCTTTTTCACGATTCTGAGCGAATCATGGGTGGGCAATTATTGAATGAAATATTATTGAATGAAAGTAAACATTGCTTTGTGATGAGGAAAACAGTTAATAAAACTGAAATATTGACATATAATAGAGAATAGTTGAAAAAGCTAAATGTAAGTGAATCTGCCAAATAAAGTTGAGATTTTGGAATTACACACTGTCATAAAGACGGCTGTAGCGGGTGACGTCAGACCAGACCAGGAACCAACAAATAAACAACAGAGAGGTGGGGTTTGGTGAAGCTGAGCGATTGTTTTGAAGTGTTGTGCAATCCTCGTCCCTAAATAATAAATATACATTTTAAACACTTGTGCGTATACCCCATAATTACATCCCGTGTACAAATGACTATACACCAACATTAACACACTACATGTAACATACAACACTGAAATACACACAGGGGTGGGGCAACAGTGCCACACACACACACACAGGAGGAGATACGTATTGTGACAGTTTAAAACACTGTTCATCCAAGTTGAAGCTGTATAATATCAGTTCTGACAACGAATTGGTAGCTGCATTCTGGACTAGCTGAAGGTTTCTAAGTGTAGTTTAAAAGAACAAAGCTCCGTACTGTCTATGCTGCTGCATATTGTTGTCAGTAAATGGACAAAAAAAAGATCTTTAATTTTATAGGAGATGTTCCGAAAAAAATAAAATAGAACAAAGAACACGAGGGAGTAGAATTAGATGCATGATTCTAGCATTAATCAATTTCTGACTTTGGACTAGTAACTTATTTATTATTAATTATTTTATGTACTTGTTAAACGCTCTAATTGGAATACACTGTACATATACAGTATATTGTAATGTCAAAGCATTAGGCCCTGAGACACCCAGGTCAATATTTTTAAACAAAAACAGTAATAATAAATGGAACAGGCTACAGGCATTGCTCAAAGTCTAGCCCAGAACAATAAACCAGAGAAAGAGAATTACTTCCCCACACTTGCCTGGGCAATAATCAACATTTTATCTTCTACCTCAGGAAATGATTCAGTTTTTTTTCTTTCCTTAAGATTCAATATTAATTAACCATGAGAATGTGACCTAATAATGTCCACGCTGTCTACTGAAATGAGATCACCCTGATTGACAAGCAGTCAGCACTACCTAAACCCCTTTATCATTTCCATTTTCTGAACAGACACGGTCCACTGTGCCTCTATCAGACTTGCAGTGTGGGAGACAGTAGCTGATCCTGTGCTTTCACAAAACAGACAACTTCACTTAGATACTACGTAAAAGTACAATACAGTCAGAATATTTTAATTGAATAATAAAATGTGCTTTTTCTTTTTATATAACCTTTTCAGATATTTCCAGGGTTGGGATGTCAAAACTCTTTAACCTTTCTCTTAGTAAAGGTCTTCAGAAAGATCTATATAGTATATATATATATATATATATATATATATATACTATTATATGTGTGTGTGGTATACACACACACACACACACACACACACACACACACACACAGTGGCTTGCAAAAGTATTCAGACCCCTGAACAATTTTCTCATATTACTGAATTACAAATGGTACACTGAAATTTCATTCTGCTTGATATTTTATTTTTAAACACTGAAACTCAAAATCAATTATTGTAAGGTGACATTGGTTTTATGTTGGGAAATATTTTTAAGAAAAATAAAAAACTGAAATATCTTGCTTGCATAAGTATTCAACCCCTGTGCTGTGGAAGCTCCCAGTTTGCACCGATGAAAGAAATTGCCCTAACTAGGACACAGTTACCTTACCATTGGCCTCCACCTGTGAACCATTAAAGTTCCTGTCACATTTTCTGGATAAAAACCCCACTCTTGAAGGATCATTGGTAAGGCTATGAATCTGAAGGAAAATGAAGACCAAAGAGCATTCTACAGAAGTTAGAGATAAAGTAATACAAATGCATAGATTAGGGAAAGGGTACAAAACAATATCCAAGTGTTTGGATATCCCAGTGAGCACAGCTGGATCAATAATCAGGAAGTGGAAGCTGCATCACACCACCCAGGCACTGCCAAGAAAAGGCCGTCCCTCAAACCTCAACGCTCAGACAAGAAGAAGACTTGTGAAAGAAGCCACAGAGAGGCCAACAATCGATTTGAAGGAGCTACAGAGTTCAATGGCTGGGAGTGGAGTAATGCTGCACCAGTCAACCATATCAAGAGCTCTGCATAACACTGGCCTGTATGGGAGGGTGGCAAGAAAGAAGCCATTGCTCAAAAAGTACCATCTGAAAGCACGTCTGGATTTTGCCAGCTAACGGTTTTGTGTTCAGATGAGACCAAGATAGAGCTTTTTGGCCAAAACTCAAAGCGCCATGTGTGGCGCAAACCTAACACTGCCCATGCCTCAAGACACACCATCCCTACAGTGAAGTATGGTGGTGGCAGCATCATGCTATGGGGATGCATCTCATCAGCAGGGACTGAGCATCTTGTTACAATTGAAGGAAGAATAGATGGAGCAAAATACAGGAAAATACTGCAAGAGAATCTACTTCAGTCCGCTAAAAAACTGAAGCTTGGGAAGAAATTCACCTTTCAGCAGGACAATGATCCCAAGCACAAGGCCAAAGCAATATTGGAGTGGCTCAAGAACAAAAGGTGAATGTCCTACAGTGGCCCAGTCAAAGACCTGATCTCAATCCCACTGAGAATCTGTGGCACTGTTTGAAAATTGCAGTCCACAAGCGTCGTCCAACCAACCTGAACACCCTGGAGCAAATCTGCCAAGAAGAATGGGCCAAAATCACTCCGACACTGTGTGCAAAGCTGGTACATACTTACCCCAAAAGACTTAAAGCTGTTATTGCAGCGAAAGGTGGCTCTACCAGATATTAATGTGTGGGGGTTGAATACTTATGCAAGCAAGATATTTCAGTTTTTTATTTTTCTTAAAAATATTTCCCAACATAAAACCAATGTCACCTTATAATAATTGATTCTGAGTTTCAGTGTTTAAAAAAAAAATATCGAACAGAACGAAATTTCAATATACCATTTGTAATTCAGTAATATGAGAGAATTGGTCAGGGATCTGAATACTTTTGCAAGGCACTATATATATATATATATATATATATATATATATATATATATATACAGTGGGTTGCGAAAGTATTGACCCCCCTTGGCATTTTTCCTATTTTGTTGCCTTACAACCTGGAATTAAAATTGATTTTTATTTGGATTTCATGTAATGGACATACACAAAATAGTCCAAATTGGTGAAGTGAAATGAAAAAAATAACTTGTTTCAAAAAATTAAAAAAAATAAATAACGGAAAAGTGGTGCGTGCATATGTATTCACCCCCTTTGCTATTAAGCCTCTAAATAAGATCTGGTGCAACCAATTACCTTCAGAAGTCACATAATTAGTTAAATAAAGTCCACCTGTGTTCAATCTAAGTGTCACATGATCTGTCACATGATCTCAGTATATATACACCTGTTCTGAAAGGCCCCAGAGTCTGCAACACCACTAAGCAAGGGGCACCACCAAGCAAGCGGCACCATGAAGACCAAGGAGCTCTCCAAACAGGTCAGGGACAAAGTTGTGGAGAAGTACAGATCAGGGTTGGGTTATAAAAAAATATCCAATACTTTGAACATCCCACGGAGCACCATTAAAGCCATTATTAAAAAATGGAAAGAATATGGAACCACAACAAACCTGGCAAGAGAGGGCCGCCCACCAAAACTCACGGACCAGGCAAGGAGGGCATTAATCAGCGAGGCAACAAAGAGACCAAAGATAACCCTGAAGGAGCTGCAAAGCTCCACAGCGGAGACTGGAGTATCTGTCCATAGGACCACTTTAAGCCGTACACTCCACAGAGCTGGGCTTTACGGAAGAGTGGCCAGAAAAAAGCCATTGCTTAAAGAAAAAAATAAGCAAACACGTTTGGTGTTCGCCAAAAGGCATGTGGGAGACTCCCCAAACATATGGAAGAAGGTACTCTGGTCAGATGAGACTAAAATTGAGCTTTTTGGCCATCAAGGAAAACGCTATGTCTGGCGCAAACCCAACACCTCTCATCACCCAGAGAACACCATCCCCACAGTGAAGCATGGTGGTAGCAGCATCATGCTGTGGGGATGTTTTTCATCGGCAGGGTCTGGGAAACTGGTCAGAATTGAAAGAATGATGGATGGCGCTGAATACAGGGAAATTCTTGAGGCAAACCTGTTTCAGTCTTCCAGAGATTTGAGTCTGGGACGGAGGTTCACCTTCCAGCAGGACAATGACCCTAAGCATACTGCTAAAGCAACACTCGAGTGGTTTAAGGGGAAACATTTAAATGTCTTGGAATGGCCTAGTCAAACCCAGACCTCAATCCAATTGCGAATCTGTGGTATGACTTAAAGATTGCTGTACACCAGCAGAACCCATCCAACTTGAAGGAGCTGGAGCAGTTTGCCCTGAAGAATGGACAAAAATCACAGTGGCTAGATGTGCCAAGCTTATAGATACATACCCATAGAGACTTGCAGCTGTAATTGCTGCAAAAGGTGGCTCTACAAAGTAGAGACTTTGGGGGGGTGAATACTTATGCACGCTCAAGTTTTCTGTTTTTTTGTCTTATTTCTTGTTTGTTTCACAATAAAAAATATTTTGCATCTTCAAAGTGGTAGGCATGTTGTGTAAATCAAATGATACAAACCCCCAAAAAATCCATTTTAATTCCAGGTTGTAAGGCAACAAAATAGGAAAAATGCCAAGGGGGGGTCAATACTTTCGCAAGCCACTGTGTGTGTGTGTGTATATATATATATAAGACATATAGTTGTTGTTTCTAGTTTTGTAAAAATAAATACATAAGTAAATAAAGAAATTCATTAATTTTTTTATCTTTCAAAAGACTAGAAGAGACTTTTTTCACCTGAAAAAAGAAACAAGGACCAGGGGTCACAAATGAAGATTAGACAAAAGGGCATTCAGAACAGAAAACAGAGAATCGTGAGGTTCTGGAATTAACTCCCCAGTAATGTTGTTGAAGCTGACACCCTGGGATCCTTCAAGAAGCTGCTTGATGAGATTCTGGGATCAATAAGCTATTAACAACCAAATGAGCAAGATGGGGCGAATGGCCTCCTCTCGTTTGTAAACTTTCTTATTTTCTTATGTTCTTATGTTCTTAAAATACTTTAATTGGTGCCCCAGTTGTTTTATATAATTTTGAATATATATTTTTAGTTTTTGTATTTTTTATTACCGTTATTTTTCCCTTTCTCGGAAACATGAATTGAAGTGTCTACCTAGACGAACTTTGTTTGATTTTTTCTGTGTGTATTTGGGAGTATGTAATGGATGGACTAAAAACCTATTCCTGGCCTTCATTTCCTTCTGGTTGCACAAACCAGCCTCCTCCTTCCTTTTCGTCTGGGACAGGTAAACAGTTATCTGCTTACAGGCGATGGAAATACACAATCCCCTCACCTCACAGTATGTATCTCTCTCAACTACATTCCTATTGAATCAGGTGAAAACTGAGAATATGGTCATACTTTAAAAAAGTGTTCACATTGAATTAACATCAGGGCTGATTTAATGTAATACCATTTCATTACCAGTGTCAAGAACATTATATTATCTTGTTCTGATAAATGTGTTTTAAAAGACCAAAAAATTGTGACATTGTTGAAATAGAAATGTATTATCAGTCAAAGAGACCGCTATCAAACATGCATTATAATAGTCCAAGCTCAAACAACAGGGCCTCTTCCCTTTTATCCAAGCCAAATTGATTCTCTATTACATACAGAAATGCAAAAAGCTAGACAGAGTAACACTTTATGTTAAGTGTCTCTAATTACTGTGTATTTACTGTACATATTCATTACTTAGTAAATACATGCAGACTTACACATAATTACAATGTTATTATGCATAGTTACAATATACTTAATGTGTACATCTTTTTGTACACCTTTGTATCAGACAAGTGTTAGGTATATAACTAGGGTTATGTCATGCAACAAAAATGACACATTAAGTACATTGTAACTACGCATAATAACACTAATTATGTGTGTTTCCCTAGAAACATGTGAAAAACAGGTGTTCCTCACTCCAGTCCCCATAAAACTATTCTTGTGATACAAGTGAAGTGATACAAGATATGCTGCAAGTCCATCTTTAACAGACAATATATACACTTTTTAATGGATGAAGTGTACAAAGGGCTTCTATGAACAAAACGCTGACATGAAGCAATGCATTAAGTTTTATTTTTATCATATTGAGTTTCTCATAACACAGATCAATTTGACAAACTACAGTTTGAACTCATACAATCTGGTCTTATTAGCTGTCATTTTTGTTAATATATGACTTTCTGTATTCCATTTCCTGGCACGTACAAGCTATAGGGAATATTGGGATTGTGCTTTGGGACAGTGACTATTCTGTTACGTTAACTATATCTCCTCGCTTGACCTTAAAAAAAGGGATGAACTTACAGTGCAGTGAGCCAGTGTATTTCAAGTGACAATCAGTGACACGTCAGCAGTGAAAAACTCTCCACTTGGTTGATGTAGATGATGTGGTGGTCAATGGTGACATGGTGACATGCCACCCTCAAGTGAGGATACTGTATTCCAGACCATATTATTTTGCAGGAATATGGAGTCTGTTTTTTGTATTAAAACACCGCAGCATGAACTGCATAAACATGATAGGAAGATATGACAAGAAGAGAGAGCACTGGACACAAGAAACTGGAAAGCATGAATACAAACTTAATGCAAATGTAAAGCTGATTTGGGTTAGATGAAAGAGACATTAATAAGCTAATAACTACTATTAATAACTACAGACATGCTATTAAAGGTGTTCCTGTTTCAGTGTTTGAGCTTCATTTTGAAAACTTCTTCTAGAATGAATTTAGACGTTCATCAAAATCCAATGGATTTTCCGAATAGCAAGGTCCCTTCAGGATGTCAGCAGATCTGTCTCTGGAATTCTTATCTGTCAGTTTTGTAACTAGGTTTTACAATGACTACTTTAATAGATGGCACTGAAGAAGTAAGAAAACTTTCAACTCAGACTACGGTCATTTACAGATAGAACCTTTGGCAGATGGTGAAGTGATATATGAAGCTATAATAATAATTAGATCATCTGCAGACGGGATCAGGAAGAATTATAAGGCTGTCAGAGTGTTTATCATTCAGGCAAATAAAGGGTTCTGCTCAGCCATCAAAAAGGCCTCCTTTGGTTAGCTCACTGGAATGAATTGCAAGCATGTTACACTCGCTGTGGTCAATTGATTCTCTCGGCATTCACACAGGTCTGGATGGATGTCTATTTTTATTAAGCAATGATATATTTTTGAAGGGTAAACGTTTGAAATGACAGCCCTAACAGTGTACAATACCAGCAATATCTCTGTTGTTTTAAATCATTCAACAGGGCTTTATAGATTTTGACAATTTCTTGACATGGAAAGATAAAAGTACAAGAAGGTTATTTAGTGACTGTTACCATAACAGTAAGACAGTGTTTCCCAATGAATGGTCCATGGATTGGTACCAGTCCCCAGAGGAGTCTTTGCCAGTCCCTGGCATGGGTTTTGCACCAATTGCAGGCAATATGGTGTTACCAAGTGTTAAGAGAGAGGGGTTGCATAACTTGCATATTTATAGTGACCAGGAATCATTTAAAAGGTTTCTTTTTCACCAGTGTCAATTGTGTCGATTAACTGATGAACTTTCAGTTTTTTTTTACAGTACAATAAACAAAAAAATCAGCTCACTCTCACCTCGCAGACACTTATAATCTCACCGCGATTTGTAATCGTTTTTTTTTTTTTTTTTTTTTTAATTTATGCTATTTATTTAGTCAGTTTTGCTTGTCATTTACTATACCTGTGATGTAATTAAAGTTCACATACACTTATAATTTCAGTGGCACTAAAGTGTGTCTTCCTCCTTCCATGTTTGGCAAGCGCATTGTTTTTATTTTATTTTTTACTACAAGTTTAAAGTTCCACATGGCTCCATGCTATCCAAAGTGGTTTTTTTGGTGGGAGTCAAGCGGGGATCTGTCTAAATTATTAAAAGAAACACATCTAAAGTGCTTATTCATTTTGCTTTTCCAAGCATTCTTTAAAATATTAACTGCATACAGTATTATATGCCAGATGTATATTGTTACCATTGGGTGTGGTTAAGAAGATTTGTCTCAAGCAAGCACAAGCTTCCCACTGATGTACTGTAAGTATACAATTGTATCAGAAAAGGGTTAGGGTTATATCATGCAAAACGATGTACACATTAAGTACATTGTGACTATGCATATTAACATTGTAATTATGTGTAAGTACACATGTTCTTACTAAGTAACTACTATGTGAATACACAGTAATTAGACCCCTGATGTAAAGTGCTACCCAAAGAGGTTTGTTTAGGAGATTTTTTTATGTACTTCTTTTTGTTGGACCTGCTTAACTGGCTCCTCAATCAGCAGTCCTCTCAACTGGCATAAACCTGCTGTAGAGTTGACAGTGTCTCTGCTTGTCTTTATAAATTGCACTTTATTTGTAAGGACAGCCATTTGACTAAATTCATTTTTGGTATTCACTATACACCATTTTGTAAAATCTACAACTGGCCGGTTATTGGCTTGTCTGCATTAAAGTCTGATGTCGCAGTTTATTTTTTCCAGCGGTCCTCTGCAATATGCGGTACTGACATAACAACTGACACAAGCAACTGACATTTGGAAAACAATTGGATGTGTAAAAGCCAACCTGATAGCATAAGTACAGGTACAAACAACCCCAATACCAACAATGGTAGAGGGGCGTACTTTATTGACAGGGAACAAAGTCCAAAGAAACTAAACTATAAATCACAGCTCCCAGTAGAGCGAGTCCCTCTCAGCTCTATTGTGCACTTGTGTGGTGGTGGAAAGTGCAGGTGCTCAGGTGCTAACGTGTCCAGTTCAGTTGTGTGGGGTGTGTGGTGTTCAAGGTGAAAGTGCTGGCAGTAGTGCGGCAGTCCTTGGTGTGACAAATCATTTTGACCCCCGGTCATGACAATAAACAAACAAAAACACGTAGAACACAAACACACATGGCTCAGCAACAAAGGTTCAGTGCTACCTCGATGGCCCAGCACTTAAAAAATGACAGCCCTTATATACTAGGAGACTCCACCCCATGATCAGCTCAACTCAGCACACCTTCCAGTTGTCTAATGCAGCACAGCTGATCACAGTAATCTTGTCCCTTAATATGGTCTTTCTGCCCTGCATTAAGTTGGCCGAGTTCCGTTTCTGCCCCTCTCTCCAAGCCGGCCTGTTTCAGTCAGGTGTGCCGGGAGTGAGGTTTGCAGCTCCGATCCTCTCGCTCCCTGTCACACACCCACAAGAGTGTTTGATGGTTACTGCAACACACAGGAATATTGGATTGCAAGCTGTTTTCTGCAGCACTCTCAAGGTCTGATACAGCAATACTTTAACAAATGCCTACATTTGACATTTGAGTCAGAATGTTAACACTATTCTACTTTGATTTGTTAGTTTCTCTTCCTGCCCAAATGGACGCCAGTTTGAGCATTACGTTACTATAGTACTATAAGTACTATTGTATACCACAAAATCTTTCTTCAAACATGCACACTACACTGCATTACTCTGCTGTAAATCAGCAGTTTGGTCAGCCATTTCCAAGGACCCCCGCGTTGGCCTGGCCTAAGGCCCTGCTCTCCAGTAATGGTCAAACAGTCATTGAGGACAGGGCCTCTTTGGAAATGAGAACTCATGAGGAGAGAGATATCTGAGCTATATATCTCAAACAAGTATATCATTAACTGGAAATAGCAGGTTGAAGGAAAACCAAACTGGTCAATCTGACCCAAGACTGCAAAACTTAATCAGACACGGAGTAGCATGGGAAGAAGGCTCTGATTAAAATCAGAGCTGTGATTAGAATAAGGAGCCTCTCCAGTGAGGGAGCTCTGAAAGAAAGTTCAGAGGTATTTACCACCAAACTGAAAATGTAATAATCACTTTACATATAAAAAGAATTGCTTCACATTTAATAATAGCAATAAAGAAATACACAGTATTTAGCTGCCTAGGTGTTCTTTTTTTCACAAATGGAATATTTACTATTGTTGACATACTGTTCCAAGGCAATGCATATAAATATATATTTATTTTAGCATTTGTCCAAACTACATATGAAAAATAATACTGCATATTTTTTTTTTTAAAAAGAGCCTTGCTCTTACACATACCCGTTTAATGAATTTCTATTCAGATTTGGTATTGACCTCCCTTGGATTTATCACAGTTTGTAGACAGATAAACACTGGGGATATACAAGTGAAGTCTCTCAATAGATCAGTTTCGCCAGCTCAATATCTGAAGAATGTCTACTCTACAAAACCTCTTCAATAACCTGGGGGCTTCTACCCCCGTGGTTAATATAATCAAATACATCCTTTAATTCACACTACTCAGTGGAATGATATTGAAATCAACAGGAGGCAATACTTATGGGTGCCACTGTACTGTACCTACAAATGTCACAAATTAGTTTTGTTGTAAAATAACAAAATCAAAAGCATCATGTGGCGTATCAGAATTGGTATCCTTATAATAAATAGAAACAGACTTTTCCTTAAAACATTCATAAACTCATAAAGGAAATCTTGAATAAATCAATGATGCTTTAAATATGATGTCACCTTTTCAAGGTGAGTCCACTGTACATATCTGCCCACAGCAGTGTATCTTTCTAAACAAGAAGTGAGATGAGAACCTTGCAGCATGTCCAATGAGAAACTGACAAATTATATTGGATTTTCACAGACTTTTTTGTTGATTTGTTTCAAGTTGTACCAAAGGGATCTGTCCAGGGCTTTTTAGCAGAAGCCAGACGCAGTTTGTAAACATCATTGTTATTACACTGAGTATACAGTAGTAAACCATCTGAGATTAATTCAAGTATTCCTTTATTTATTAGCAAAAACATTGTAAGATACAATGTATACTACAGGGTTTTAATGTTAATTACCTCCATTGTAATGTACTGTACCTGCAGTTGCTCTTGTCTATAACTACACTGGTTCAAAATCTCCCCCGCAGCTGTTAGCTTACAACCCCCCTGCAGCTGGGCTGTGGTTGCTTCTTGTCCAGGGTTATGTAAAGAGTCATGTGACTCACAGGATAAGCTCTTGAAGGTTGCTGTCAAGGTGACAAAGGGAACCTGTTGTTTTAAGTAATAGGCGTGTTGATGGTGGTTTTAGACGAGTTGCAGTGTCTCTAACCCTCACAAATTGTGCTTGGAGACTACAGGCATTCATTTCCTCATCGGTGTTATCTTTTCAGTGAAATAGCAGACTGCTGGCATACAGACAGCTGTGTAATTTGTACCTCAAATGGATGGATGGTCAGGTTCCTTGTGACCATGTGCTTCGTTCTCATCTGCTTGTTGGTCTGGGTTTCATGCCCTATTGCTGGTGTCGGTAGCTGCAGGCTGACCTTTGGCTAGCTGTGATTTTTTTTTTTTAACTCTGTTTATTGATTTTCCAGTTTTCTGAAGAAAAAAAATCAATAACAGATGAAAAACAAGCTTATCTCAAGAGAATTAAAAAAAAAAAAAAAAACAATACAAACATAGAGAAAGAAGAAAAAGAGAGAAACAGAAGGTAGGAAAGATAAGAGAAAAGGAAGATAGAGAGTTGTGCTTTTCAATGACAGGAGATTGTAGGATCATGGGATTGGAGTCAGCCTGAGTGATTTAACATGCAGCAGAAAAGGATGCCATGCCTTGAAACATTTTTCTCGGGATCTGCTCAGAGTTTCATTGTTTCCAATTTTAGGAAATGTAGAAGATCCCTAACCACATGTACATGACAGGTCTGGGCAGCTTGTTTCCAGACCATCAAAATTAGGTGCTGTGGCAACAAGGCAGCAAAGGTCAAGGTGTCAGACTGTAACTTTGCTAAAAAAAGTATTTCTGGGCACAACACCAAAGAACTTTAAGTGAGAAAGGATTGATGGGTACTTTAAGAACTTTAATGAATGTCTCAAAAACAGATGACCAGGATGAACCCAGCCTGACACAGGTCCAGTGCATATATATATATATATGAGTGAAGCCTTGTTCTGTTTTTGTTATGAATTTCTTTTCTTTTTCATACGGTTCATAATTTGCAAACTGTAAAATTCTCGCCTATCAGATAAAAAGGGTACCGGATGTGGACTCCCCGTGTGGGACTGACATTCAGCTTGTTTGTCCTGTTCTTATTTGTATCGAGGTGACATGTGAGTTGATTGAGCTGCTGGGCCTTGCATTCCATACATATCCTGGAGTAGAAAAATGATAAGATTGTCCCAAGCGACAGCAACACTTCCTCCGAGTGAACCACCTCACAAAGGAAAATACTTACATGTTTATAAGAAAAACAATCACTTCAAATATAGGGTGTAGTCATCAAGCCAAGCAAATGGAAAGAACTGAGTCTGATTTCACAGTTTTCCTTGGGTGGCCTGAACAGAGTACAAATAAAGACCACATTGAGGTTTTTATAACAGTCTGTGTTAGAAATGAGAAACCCCAGCTTGGAATAAATATAAATTTATTTCTTTGTCATTACTGTAAGTCATGTACACATTGGAACTCATCAGCAGCAACTACACTTTTGCGCAAAGTTGTGTTACTAATCTGGAAAGTAATGAAGTAAATGTATTCTATCTATCTATCTATCTATCTATCTATCTATCTATCTATCTATCTATCTATCTATCTATCTAACTATATAGTTATATATGCATTCCACCCCCATCACCAGGTTTGTACTCCAAGTTGTCTTCCACAAAGCTTGGGTACTCTGGGTCATCGGGGGTCACATGGAACCATGTCCAGCATCTTGGAAATTCCCTTGCAGAAATGTGAATTAGGCCAATTATTTCACAATTGAGCTAACTTTGCTGAGGTACTGAAGAGAAGCTCTCAGCTTCTTTACCACATCACACAGGCTTCTCATAGAGAAAGATTCACTTGCTATGTTACATTAATGTTTCCCATAGGCTTACATATTTATGGCACCCAAAGATAATTCAATTCTGGTGTAATTCCTGTTATAACTGAGTGCACCAGTTCCAAACTCAACCTGGCCTTGAAAAGTGCTCTCAGTGAGTTTGACGTGATTAAGCTAACTTAGTCAATTTAGGTGGAAACACTGAGCTGCACTGAGCTGCACAGGTACAGTTGGGGGCAGAACATCTTAAAGAAGTCGTTTTTTACCCTCTGGAAATGCATAATGTATTTATATATTTAACATCCCGTTGCAGTGATCCCCCTTTATAGTTGGGCGCCATAGTTACAAGACCTTGCTACTTATGTTCCTCCTTGTAATGAGCACATAAAGTGCTACTGTAATGGCACTATGGGGTAAATAGGAGCCCCGACCCTGATGCCTTATAAGTGATTCTGTGGTATAATGGGCTGTGTTATAAAGGGGGAGCATGATATATGTTCTCTTAACAGTCAATTATTACTATTTCAGCACTCATACTGTTTGTGGCATGCTTAATAAAATCACCAGCATATTTTTGATCTATATATATATATACATATATATATATATATATATATATATATATATATATATATATATATATATATATATATATATATATAGATATAGATAGATAGATAGATAGATAGATAGATAGATAGATAGATAGATGAAGGCTATTTTGCTTCCTGAGCCATTTGAAAAAAAGTGACGTCAAAAAATGATAACTCCTCTAGATGAAAATATACTTGAACTTTGACCCATCTGACTCCTCGAGACCATCACTTTCAATTCAAACACAAAACATCTTGTTTTAAATCACTCGACACCCAGTACAGAAATGTTCATTAATGATCAACAAAATGAGAATACGAAATATGTACATTAAGAGGTCACTGGTTCAAATCCCACCTCTGCCACTGACTGACTCATTGTGTGACCCTGAGCAAGTCACTTAACCTCCTTGTGTTCCATCCTGCAGATGAGATGTTAAATCAATTTCCTATTGTAAGTGACTCTGCATATAATGAACAGTTCACAGCCTACCTCTATAAAGCGATTTATGATAGTGGTCCAAATTAAGATATTATTAATATTATATTTGTATCTCAGAGAAACTAAACAGATAACGACTTAGAACATCTGTACAGCACTGAAAAAAACACTTTTTTAAACCCTATTTAAAAAAAAAAAATTATAACTGTACTGCTGAACCTCATCTTCTTTAGTATTAGCATCACAAGAGTATTCATGTATTATAAAAAATAATAAATAGGCCTCTTCAGTGAGTTACAGGAAAACAATTCCATCTTGGGTTCCTGTGACAGTTTATAAATTACTCAACCTTCAGTCTCGTAATTTACTGTAATGCATATAGGTTATATTTGAATTGCAAAATTAAGTCTAAAATAAAATAATTACAGACTTTAAATAACATAACTGGAAGGGACACTAAGTTCAATGCTTAAAAGTAAAATAATAAGAAATGCTAAATGTGTTTTTTTTATATATAAACTAATAGGACCTTTGGAACAAGGTGGTTCTGTAAATTACCCCTGGGGGTGTACACCTGTAATTTCTGCACTTCAGTGTCTTTCATTGCCAAGCATCGAGGTAAGCATAGCACAAGCATTGTGTTCAAGGTTACATTTACTAAATGAATGTAATAGCTTTACACACTGTATCCAGCCAGATGAATGCCTTTCTGAGCACATACACAGATTTGAGTACAAGTCCATCAACTGTGCCTCAAAAGAGTGAACGGCTCACCAGAGACTCCTAAGAACATCGTTATAATATAATGAACTGCTTTTCCATCAGCCCGATCATCAGTCAGGTGAAAGGTGGAAGTTTCTTTCTCGTGTATGACGTCTTCTATTTCATTTGACGGTGTTTCGCTGTTTTATGTACAGCATGTTCCCCTAACACCTGTGAGTGACAGGTGTATACAGAAAAGGAGAAGCTATAGAAAATATCATAAGAAAAAATCTGCATCCTGCTAGTACAGTAGTATGCCTGGTGTATGAAACTCGACTTAATCAAATTCAAATGCCTTTTATTTAACCAGTAGAACATCTCTTTTAAAAGTGTTCCTGTTGCAATTCTTTTTAAACAGTCTGCAATCTACAAATGAAGTTATGTTTCCTCTGGCAGTTACAACCATTTCTCTCTTTGCTGGCACTTCATGTGGTGTAATGTTATGGGCTCCCTTAGGAAGCTATATCAAAAACGACCTGTGTTTTGTTTCATTTCATATTTGTTGAATCTAAAGTACCTCACAGAGTAATATACTTAAACACTTGTATTCGTTTGTTAATAATTCCTGTGCATTTTATTTTAAAGGCTCAATTACATAGTAGCATTTGGAGAGATATTATCAGATTCCTTATAGTCCAAATTGACCTATTGTATATACATTTGCAAAAATTAAGAGAACCAAACATCTCCTTAAACTGATCCCAGTTCATATACCCTATTGAAATGAGCTTAATACAATTTTTAATACTGGTAATGAATATATTGGGATGGATTTATTAAAATAGGTGCAGTGCAAAGCTTTTTAAGTGTATTCAAAACTGAAATAAAGGTAGGTCACACACCTTGACCTTTCTCTACATTATCCAGTTGTGTACAGTGGATACCATTTGAACAGTTCAAGCAGACTTTCCCAAAGCTAAATAATATAATGTTATAGTTTATATTCCCTTCAGTTACATTTTTTTTATTTAAATCTTTCGATTTTTTTTTAACAGTTTGTGTGAACTCTATTGAGTTCAAGAAGTTGACCTGCCAAAACTTAAAAAAAAAAAAAAACATAGATACATACATAGGAAACTTAAGGGCTGATATAAGGGTAGTGACAGTGCAAACAATTCCAGATACAAAATCCAAATTGCATAGCGGCCATGCAATTATTTTGCACTGCGACCTATGTAAGCTTAAAGCAATGCAAATTTCTCAACACACACACACACATATAATGAGCTGAAATCGTCATAATTAGTTTCGCAATGCGCGCTGCTTGTGCAACGGGTTATTCAACAGCCATACTTACAGCCCAGAGGTGAGGGGAGTTAGGAGTACAGAGAGCAGCAGGCGCTCTATGAGACTCGTGGAGTACGGAAATCAAACCAAACAGAAACATGTTAGAGGAAGGGCAACAAAGTCCTCTTGGCGCACGGAAAAGAAACGTTTTTTTTCTGATCACTCAGCATGAGATTGAGTTGTTTAGAAAAGCCTCAGCCAACATCAGTTATGCTGCTAAAGAGGGCATATGGTCCACTATAGTGGAGAAAGTCAATGCTGTCGGTGTTACCAGGAGGACAGTCAACCAAGTGATGAAAAGATGAAATTCAGCTATTAGGTCTAGAATGACCTGCAGAGTGAGACGATAACGCCTTATCACCACATCCTCTGGCACCCCAAACAAAGTGACCCTGGGTTTGAATATGTGGGGTCTTCTCCATCTTGCCCTTCTCCTTCGAAGGTTTTCCTAGTATTCCAGATCCTTGCCCAATTCCATGCTCTTTTCTTGAATAGATTTCAATATGAGATACATGGATTCGTGATGGCAAAGTACTAATTTGATAGCGGGTGCAGAACACCAGGTGAAAATCATTCTTTACATACGCCACATTTTTTGTGGCTGCTAAAGTCCCACTTTACAGCAGATAAACATCATGTGCACATGAAAAATGCAGATTTTGGCCACAATGTGGGTGTTTTGCAGCCATAAATTACTTTACATGTATCTTTACATCACGTATCTGAAGGGGATATGCTGCTGTACATAGGACAAAGAGCAAACTGTATTTTACTCATAAAAACACTGTCTGGTAATATTTCTTTTGTTTAGGGGCTTTTCTTACTTCATATGAAAATACCTTTTAAGTAGACAGAAAATGCAAATAACTGCAGCTGCTGCTTTATTCACAAGTTGCTGTCTTGTATATATTATTCTGGGCACATATAAAAACTGAGTTATGCATTTTGATTAAGAAAAAGTGGGCCTAGTTAATAATGGCTAACAATAGAAGAGGCACTTGGCCTCAAGTCAGAGAGGCTTTCATTGAGCAGTGTCAAGATATTTGATGATGAGAACGATCTTCAACAGGGCAATACATCTAAGCTCCTCTAACCTAATTCATTAAAACTTGATGTGGTTTAATTTGATTAAATTCAATTAAACCTAAAACAAAAAACACTGCCATCTTCAAACAGGGATGTCAGAATGAATAATCTGAAACCTTAACCATATCCATTACCCTAACTATTTTCTGATACAATTGTGTACTTACAGATATCTTGCAAACAAATTTTCAAGTTAATAACATTGTAACTATGCATAATAACATTGTGTTACCTTTGCTTGTTGTCCCTGGGCTTGACAGAAAAAAAGATTCAAGCCACACGTTTTTCCAAGACAAGTTTTTTAAATGGTTCCCTTGGAATATAAACATCTTCTGAGTCTTCTTTTGAAGAGCCATTCCCCATTTTTTGTTGCATTCCTGTTTAGATATTCAAGCTGAATAATGGGCCATTAGCTGGCCCAGAAAGCACAATAATGAGAACGGTGTACACTGCACTTCACATAAATGTTCATTACACAGGCATTTCAGTCCACTCTCCTTCGAATGCTGGGGCCCTTATTAAAATATTATTGTATTGAATTAAAAAAAAAAAACATTGTAGTTATTACAAGCTTTGAGTAATGTGATACAACATAATATTATGTTCTGTGGCTGAGAAAAGTGTATAAGCTGCGATGAATTCAAAGATTTGGCATTAAATTACAATTATTTTCACTTGATGGTTTGAGAGAACACTTGTCTATCCTGTCCATTGACAGAAAAAAAGATTCAAGCCACACGTTTTTCCAAGACAAGTTTTTTAAATGGTTCCCTTGGAATATAAACATCTTCTGAGTCTTCTTTTGAAGAGCCATTCCCCATTTTTTGTTGCATTCCTGTTTAGATATTCAAGCTGAATAATGGGCCATTAGCTGGCCCAGAAAGCACAATAATGAGAACGGTGTACACTGCACTTCACATAAATGTTCATTACACAGGCATTTCAGTCCACTCTCCTTCGAATGCTGGGGCCCTTATTAAAATTATTATTGTATTGAATTAAAAAAAAAAAACAGGCTAAGCTTTAACAGAATAGCCAAGTAATTTGATTACAAGCAACTTTGAGTAATGTGATACAACATAATATTATGTTCTGTGGCTGAGAAAAGTGTATAAGCTGCGATGAATTCAAAGATTTGGCATCATAAATTACAATTATTTTCACTTGATGGTTTGAGAGAACCACTTAGCATCTATCAGTCTGTCCATATGGTGTAGACATTAACTCAGAACATTTTTTCCCCTCAAAATGTAATTAGGGCCAAAAGAAACTGACACTGTTAAACAAAAAAACAAACAAAAAAAAAACAGGCAGATGTATTGGCAAAATAAATCAAACTGTGCCCTTCTGATCTGCATTACGTGAAACTCTTCAAAGCTCATTCGTAAAGTAGGTTATTTATACAATTAGGTTACTGCTGCTTATGGGGTAGCTTTCTGCTAGTTGAATAATTCACTCACCTTGAGTGTTATAGCCAAAAGAGGCCCTGCTTTAAAAAGCAGCTGTTCCCAGTTGCTGGTAATACTTATTCTTATGTGGCACTGATTGAAGTGTAAATATACATATTAGTAAATGGTACATAAGACACACCAAACTTGTTGTCTTGTATTTGTATCATCCCATCTGTTAGCTTGAGGAGGCATTTCTATGTATTGTTTTCCTAAAATAAAAACTTTATTCAGAGTAGTGTATGTATTTATACAGTGATTTTATTCAGAGTAGTGTATGTATTTGTACAGTGATTTTATTCAAAGTAGTATATGTATATGTACAGTGATTTTATTCAGAGTAGTGTATGTATTTGTACAGTGATTTTATTCAGAGTAGTGTATGTATTTGTACAGTGATTTTATTCAGAGTAGTGTATGTATATGTACAGTGATTTTATTCAGAGTAGTGTATGTATAGTAGGTTTAAGAATAACTTTATTTTGTGAAGTTTACAAAGATTTAATTTAGATGTTTACAATAGGTAAACAAGTAAATATTGCAGTGTAGATCTCTAATGTATTTTACTGATCATGAATTTCTTCAACATTTATGTATTGGTATTTGTTTCCTGAGAGAACCAGGATACAACACTAAGACAAAGGCCTCTGTTTCACTGAAGTCCAAACCTTGTTGATAGCTGATGAGGGAAAGGCAGCGTAAATTGTATCCTACACTTCTCCTGAATCTCTGAATCTCTCTCTGAAAGAAACTCAATGTCATCGTCAAACTCAAATCCCAGAGGCACAGGAGTGTATCTGTGGGTCACTGGTGTGAGATAGAGGGAGGGGAGTATTCAGGATTTTGGGATTAAAACTAATGATAAACAAAACAGCATAGCGTCTCTGTAATGTCTTCCTATCACAATATATTAAATGATGACCACATTTCTGTGTGCCGATGTATACCTGCGGCTGAACAGATGTTAACTTAAATATTTATGATGTCAACCAGACTAGGAGGCGGACCACTTCAATCTAGAAATCATGATAACAACATCATATTGTACGAGCACAGGCCATGAAGCTGTCATATCAAACATGGACAGAGGATGATAAGTAAATGGAATTCAGAAGCTGTTTATTTTTTTCCATGGTCTTAATCTGAGATGACACTGATAATACTGGCTTGATTTACACAGCGATAATTAAGGCATTGATTTTTTTTTTTGTTCCTTTACACAGCGATAATTAAGGCATTGATTTTCTGTGTTTCTCTTTGTTTATTTCTTTATTTTTTAATGATGCCCTAAAGTATGTATATCATTTACACACTGTGACTGTTTACAGTTTTAATAAAAAAGAAAAATGAATAAGGAGGAACATAAATTAAAACATATTGCACACTGGCCTGCCTGGATATATTATATCTGATAGTGAAAATGACATAAATTGCCAAGTCAGTGAAGTTTTAAATGACTATAACAGCTGCAATTTTATTCAGAATGAAATGCTTGGGATGCATACTAGAAGTATACAGCAGATTCCCTTCTGTTCCCGTGTCTTTCTGTACGTAGCTTTCAGCCAAACAGTGGAAGAGACATACAATTGTTTTGTTGTTGATTGTTCTGTTACTACTGATTATTTACCGGTTTACCAAAAACACACACAGGGTTGAAGATCAGATTTGTTTCACACACCAAGGGATTTTAGTCTTTTTATTTCAATTTCTACCTGTTCTAATGATTCTATTTCTGCTTTGAGCTAAAATATTCAGTGGTAGGCTGCAAACTCCCCAGTCCCTGCAATGGCACAGAGATATTCTGGGCAAGTAATTCTAAATCTGAAGAGACTGCAATCCTCAGGCTGTCATGCTTGGCAGCCTTGCTTTGTGTAAACTGGGAATGCGAACCTTTCTTACATACTGATTATAGTTTTTGAATGGGTTAATTACCTCTTTTTAAAAATAAATGCAGTGCAGTGTGTGTGTGTGTATATATGTATATATAAAGGTCAAAACGTGGGCCTTTGGTAAAATAGGGAATCCCTTGGCATTGGCAGTGAGCTTGAACTAATGGCAGAGAAAGGCAGAACCAACAGTGAATATTTACCATTTTATCTTCCATTGAAATTGAAAAAGCCACTGGGCCTCTTCCTTTTGTGAGAGGTGTGCCTGTAGTGTATGTTAAACCCAACAGGTGCTGTTGTGTGCAATAATTCTCCCCACATGCCCGAGGCAGGCATTGATTAACTGGATTAATTGTACGACAGCTGTCCAGACTTCCATACATATCCCAGAAAACTGAAAACAAACACAACTCCAGACTCACATGCAATGTGTCAGATGCTGCTCAGATCTCTCTCTCTCTCTCTCTCTCTCTCTCTCTCTCTCTCTCTCTCTCTCTCTCTCTCTCTCTCTCTCTCTCTCTCTCTCTCTCTATATATATATATATATATATATATATATATATATATATATATATATACATACATACATACAGTACTGTGCAAAAGTTTTAGGCAGGTGTGAAAAAATGCTGTAAAGTAAGAATACATTCAAAAATAGACATGTTAATAGTTTATATTTATCAATTAACAAAATGCAAAGTGAGTGAACAGAAGAAAAATCTACATCAAATCAATATTTGGTGTGACCACCCTTTGCCTTCAAAACAGCATCAATTCTTCTAGGTACACTTGCACACAGTTTTTGAAGGAACTCGGCAGGTAGGTTGGCCCAAACATCTTGGAGAACTAACCACAGTTCTTCTGTGGATTTATGCAGCCTCAGTTGCTTCTCTCTCTTCATGTAATCCCAGACAGACTCGATGATGTTGAGATCAGGGCTCTGTGAGGGCCATACCATCACTTCCAGGACTCCTTCTTTTTTATGCTGAAGATAGTTTTTAATGACTTTTGCTGTATGTTTGGGGTCATTGTCATGCTGCAGAATAAATTTGGGGCCAATCAGATGCCTCCCTGATGGTATTGCATGATGGATAAGTATCTGCCTGTACTTCTCAGCATTGAGGAGACCATTAATTCTGACCAAATCCCCAGCTCCATTTGCAGAAATGCAGCCCCAAACCTGCAAGGAACCTCCACCATACTTCACTGTTGCCTGCAGACGCTCATTCGTGTATCACTCTTCAGCCCTTCGGTGAGCAAACTGCCTTCTGCTACAGCCAAATATTTCAAATTTTGACTCATCAGTCCAGAGCACCTGCTGCCATTTTTCTGCACCCTAGTTCCTGTGTTTTCGTACATAGTTGAGTCGCTTGGCCTTGTTTCCACGTCGGAGGTATGGCTTTTTGGCCGCAAGTCTTCCATGAAGGCCACTTCTGACCAGACTTCTCTGGACAGTAGATGGGTCCCACTGTTTTCTGCCAATTCTGAGCTGATGGCACTGCTGGACATCTTCCGATTGCGAAGGGAAGTAAACATGACGTGTCTTTCATCTGCTGCAGTAAGTTTCCTTGGCCGACCACTGCATCTACTGTCCTCAAAGTTGCTCGTTTCTTTGTGCTTCTTCAAAAGAGCTTGGACAGTACATCTGGAAACCCCTGTCTGCCTTGAAATTTCTGCCTGGGAGAGACCTTGCTGATGCAGTATAACTACCTTGTGTCTTTTTGCTGTGCTCAGTCTTGCCATGGTGTATGACTTTTGACAGTAAACTGTCTTCAGCAACCTCACCTTGTTAGCTGAGTTTGGCTGTTCCTCACCCAGTTTTATTCCTCCTACACAGCTGTTTCTGTTTCAGTTAATGATTGTGTTTCAGCCTACATATTGAATTGACTATCATTAGCACCTGTTTGGTATAATTGTTTAATCATACACCTGACTATATGCCTACAAAATCCCTGACTTTGTGCAAGTGTACCTAGAAGAATTGATGCTGTTTTGAAGGCAAAGGTTGGTCACACCAAATATGGATTTGATGTAGATTTTTCTTCTGTTCACTCACTTTGCATTTTGTTAATTGATAAATATAAACTATTAACATGTCTATTTTTGAAAGCATTCTTACTTTACAGCATTTTTTCACACCTGCCTAAAACTTGCACAGTACAGTACTGTGTATGTATATATATATATATATATATATATATATATATATATATACATACACATACAGTACTGTATATATATTTCAAATCCAATTACCGATATTCCTCTCATTTTCATTTCATATGGGTCAACAATTAAGTCACAGCTACAGTAACATTTTCCTTATGAATAACCTGTTTATTTTAAGCTTAATGAACAATGAAACTAATTGTAAAAGCTGTTTGTCAGCAATAAGCCACTTGTGCTACTGCAGAGCGCTGAAACCTGCCAGTGAGAGGCAATGGAAAAAGGATAACCAATTCCACCTTTTAATATTATACCAAGTTATACCAAAGGTACTTGAGGGGTGTGCTGCTACCTGTAGCTTGTGCTTCTATAGCGCCATCAAATGCTCTTGTTTGTTAACATCTTTCTATATTCCAGATCATTTTATTTTGTACAGAATGAATATTTTGTGGGTGTTGATTTGGGATGTGGCAGGAAATAGCATAATAAAAAGTTTTTTCGAACATGTTTGTAGCGCCGGCATTCACACTGTTATAGAACACACACATGTGTGTGTGTGTGTGTGTGTGTGTGTGTGTGTATATATATATATATATATATATATATATATATATATATATATATATATATATATATATATATATATATATCATTGATCAAGCCAGTTATGCCTGGATCTGGCATGGTAATGACACTGGAGAACACTACACACTCAACTGATTTATAGCTATTTGACATTTCTATTGAATTGCAGTTGTATCCATTTGGAATGATAGCAGTACATTTAAATACCTCTAGTATTCTAAATGAAAACGACAGACTGGTGCATTCTTTGTTTGTTTGTATGTGTCCTTGACTGTGTGCTTGTTTTACTGTAACACAACAACCTTACAGGAAGTATCGACCAGAGTTGCTTAATTCTGGTCCTGACACATCTGCAATTGAGGGATGAAATTGTTTTGGGAATAGAAGATATTATCAGCAATCTATACGGTCTATGTGGTAATGAAAATAGTAGCAAGCAAATGGATTTATTGAGACAGGAGAGATTTGATAGTAAAGCTTTCTGGAGCACATCTTCATAAGTATTCTAATAACAACACAGAGTATGTGAGTGTGTGTCTGAGGACTGTATGCACGTCTATCGACAAGCAAGGTTTGGAATGAAAATGTCATACTTTTGAGTTTTGGTGAATCTGTTATTACAGGAATATGAGGTATTGGAGACACAGGTGAATGCACTTCAATTAACCCGTCACTGTTTGAGTGGCACTGCCACACTGCCAGCAGCAAACTTGTTGGATAAGCACCATTCTCAGATGTTTAAAGGAATTATTGATTTTATTATTAGTTCTTACCTCAGACCCTGTAAATATAATTAAATGTGTGAGACTTATCCCTGTTTAAAACATATAGCGTTTGTTACTGAAGCCCAGAGACATTCCATTTTGATAACATTGTAAAAGAGCTGCTGTACATTGCTAAAGGAGTTAAATCTTGCTATCATAAACGTGGCTACCTTCCTTCATGTAAATGGCTGATATATGAGAGCAGAAGATACTACTTTTAAAAACAATCTTGGAAACAAAGTGGTGGTTCTGGCAGAGAACTCACTTTAACCTCAGATCAAATCATGTAAACATCACGCACATTTTAGACGCTTCCAATACCAGATCAAATTATCAGTCGAATGGTGAGTATCTTATTGTCCTTCGATAAACAATGCACCCATTGATCAGCAAGGAAAGGATTTATATCTTATCACAATCCATTATGTCCAGCGTTCGTCCTCCTGCCCAGCTTCCACCTGCTTTTCAGGTTCGTCAGCCTCTCCACTGATCTGCCAGCTAATTTATGGGCTGGGGGTACCTCGGAAGGTGAGGCCAAAGCCCAAAGAATGTGAAATATACATAATGTAGTAGTGTTGTCTAGTCTAAGTTTTAATAATGATCTAGCGTTTCCTGAACGATATTAAAAAACGTTTGAGCTTTTGTTTGTTGGTTCACAGCCGCATCTTGCTGTAAAGCAGCCTTTCACTTTATATGAGTATCCTCAATCTGTGACACATCTTTTGCTTTTGCTTTGTTCCACATATTCTCTATCCTACACTGTATCAGAGATGCATAAGTGAACTGTGAGTACTGAAATTCTGACATCCATCAGTAAAATTGTAGGTAAATATTAGTTGTCTTGTATATTTGTTTGCCACCTATTTCACTGTTATTCATATAACTGTCCTGTCTGCACTTTTTAGTGTTCTTTTTTGACATTCATCACAACTCTTCGACATTTCAGCCAAAGATTTATTTACATATACCATCATTACACTAAGCAGTACATTTCACACTTCTAGCAATGTCAGAAAAAGATTAAAAAGATGTCTCAATTTAATAAGAAGTGTGCATGACACTGTTTATGCAAAAATATACAATTTAACAAATCCTTTCACATGGCTGAATAGGTAGAATAGACCAGTATTATATTTTATTGAATATGTAAATGTAATCATCAATCCAAGTCAGTTTTAATGAATACAATTAAGTTGATATTCAGTAAACATTTACAGGCTTTTGTTAAATATAACAACAACATTCTAGAACAGTTTAGTGAATATTACACGGAACTGTTTTTTTAATAAAAAACAGACTTCTCATCAGTTAAATTAATAGAGTACAAAACATGCATTATCTATTTTACATCAGGGACTCATTTTACAAACACTATAATAGATTGGTGGGCTCAACTACCAGACAAAATTAGCTTCTGAAAAGGCTCCTCAGGGTTTTCAGAAAAGAGGTGGGGAAGCAAATTAGTGTTGCACCGTGCACTGAAGCCCACATGTGAAGCTTTTTGTAGAGAAGCCTGAGCAACACCTTCACTTCAGAAAATCATTCTTGAGATTATAATTAACCATGGGAGATATTTGCAATTATAGTTAACCATGGGAGATATGACTCGTAGCAGAAATAGTAAGAGAGAATCATACAGAGGACACATACTATGGTATTAAAACAGGAGCAATATGTAGATGACATACAATAAGTGCACAGACCTTGCAAATTGAACCAGATTGTTTTCAGATGGATAGCTTTACCACAATTTACACAGGCAATATATTGTGTAAGTAAATCGACAGAATTGATATTTAAATTGCAGTTATTAACATGTAGAAAAGAAAGGAGGTATAGGTAAATGAAATCAATGTGAGAAAAATGAAAAGCATTGGGGGTAATATGATAATATATATATATATATTATATATATATATATATATATATATATATATATATATACATAATATATATATACACACACATATATATATATATATATATATATATATATATATATATATATATATATATATATATAATATTCGGGGTTAGTCTACAGTGCTACGTCATTCCAAGAATAGGCTCTTTTCCACACTATTAAGCTGATGTGAATCTTTTTCAAGGATTGTCTTTTATCTTGAACCTAAAATTAAAACAAAGTGATAGAATGGAGTTAAAGTTTGGAAATAAAAAGCAAAACCTGACTTTGTAATACAAAACTTTTGGCTGATGGCCTAAAATAATTAGTGTCCTAGTTTTGATATACAGATTGCAATGTTTATTCAAGAATGTTACTCTTTGACACAGGCCCAGCACTTTGCTACCAATTAGTTTAAAAAAAAAAAAAGGCCATGTTGCAGTAATTATGTTTGTAAGAATGCTGCCTTTCAAATTTTATCACTTTATATTTTGGCACGTGATCTATCGATATGTTCCTAAATGTGAAACTTTGTTGTTTCACATGCTTTAAAATTAACACAATGTTTGCCAACAACAACAGTTTCTTGGCGTGAAAAATCAATGCATTCACATCCAAGATTTCAATGACTCAAGAGACATCTAATTGAGAAGTATGGTTCAAAGGTTCAGTATGATATCATGCCATGCTTTAGAATTTGAGAGTTCCATTCAGCACTCAGATTGAGGCAGTGCAACCAATCCCAATACAAGGAGCTGCCAGGTGCATATGTTAGCCAATCAAATTAGTGATTACATCACTGTTAAAACACAAGCAGAGAGGATACAAAGACATCAGTGACGGCCAATCAGTTTGACTTGTTTTTAAATTTAAAAAAATGCTCAAGTTTACCAGAAAGGTGAGATGCAATTGACATGTTTACTCCCAAATTGCATAGCCTCTTTGAGATCCAGAATCCCTGAATTTCTCACTATCTGACACAAACTTGCTCTGAGTGCATTCAGAAATTCAGCATTCAGGACTAGAGGTCAGATAGCTGGCTCTAGTGTAAACCATGTTAAATATATACCTTAACATCATCTTTCCCTGCAGCGCTTCTCCAGTAGTTGGCCACTTAATAGACTGCCAGCTTCCCTCCCTGTTATTCTCTGTAAAACAGCCAAGTGTCCAGATGCATACCCATATTCATCAGTCAGGTTTCATGGGCGACAGCAATAGATGCCCTGTTCAGTTCCCTCAGTGTGGGGTCCAGGTGCAAAACAACTAGTTTATTCTCCTATTTACTTGAGAGCTGTTTTTGAAGGTGATGCCTCTTCACAGGTAGCTTACTGATGGATTGATTTTCTTTAGTTTCTCTAATAATCTGCACAGGGACTAATTTTGATAGTATATATATATATATATATATATATATATATATATATATATATATATATATATATATATATATATATATATACAGTATTATGAATACATACAGTATTCTGAATAATCTCTATTTCATTTAGTGCATTGCCTTCAATTCTGGGAATGTTCTGTCAGTAGATTAATGGTTTTAAAACGCATTGCTAATTCTTTATGAACTGAAAACTGTCACAGTACTATGGATAATGAATGATGCTATGATCATATTCCTTTTTGAAAACATTAAATCATCCATAAAAGTGGTAATGACAAACCCATATTCTGCTGTTAATCTTGCCGCTGCTGTGATAAAGAGTTTTATCTCACATGACAATCAGTCCATTATGAGCGATTGACTGTGTCTGTGTTTAGGAGGAGCAATGAACAGCACTGAGCCTCCATTCACATACAGATTTCATCAGTGATGGATGACGTAGTACTCTGCCACACAGAGGCAAAGGTTAACCAGACTGTTTATTCAATGGGGAAAGTCATTGGCTGCCAAATTCAGCTATTACAATTTTTTTTATAAATCTTGTTAAGAATGCATAGTCTCGCTTTGGAAGAAGAGTTCGCAAGATCAACCAAGCAATGAGAAGGACTTTATCGGGCCAACAGTCTTGAAAGCTGAAAACTAAAATATGGGTGACAGTGTGATGATACATGCAGGGAAGGGTGTCATTAGTGGGAGATTGCTAAATACTGGATTACCTTTCAAAGGCTCAACCTGTAATAATTCCAACATCATATTCTTGATTTTTCAATCTGGTTTGTATCTTTGTTGTAGTTCTTAATCATTTCTGCTTTTTGATATTATAATTTGAAGGGACTGGAAATATTTTCAATTCAGTGATTCGCTTACAATAGCACAGATGAAAACAACGGATATCAAGTCTCTCCTCCATTAGCCTTTGTTTTGAAGATGAAAAAAAGTCAGCTCCATGTTACAAATGTTTTAAAATGTGTTCATATCCATTTTAACCTAAGCCCTTACCTAAACACTAACCTTAATTGCCAACCCTACCCAGACCCTAACAAGTAACTATAACTTGGGTTCTTTATGTTGTGTTTGTATTTGAGGAGCGCACACAATACTGTAATAAAGCACTTGCCTTTTTAAGTACAGTATTTGTTTTAAGCTGACTTGGATTCTTCATTGGAACATTGCGAAACCTGGTAATAGTGAGGTTTTACCACTTAGTGCAATAACAGACAGAGTAAAGTGATGGAAAAATGTTAATAACTTCACAAATACAAATCTTAATGCTTGTCCGTGTCTTTTACAATCCACAAATAGCTTGCTTAATACAGGCGTCTTATTTGAAAAAAAAAAAACGTTCCTTTTCTATCGCTCTGTCAGGAGTCACTCTGAAATTTATTAGTAGGCATGCTATTTATCCCAGTTTAAAACACTCTCTCAAAAAGCACTGCAGTGATTCTTTGTGAAAAGAAGCAGGCGCTGCAGTAGCGTCTGTTTGATAAGCGACAGTGTGAATGAATGAGGTGAGGGCATGCTACTCCATCCATCTGACTTGGAGGTGTCTGGAACAGTTGGGTGTCAGTTTCGTATTGGCTTGTGATAATGTGGACCTGTTGGAATATAAATAAACTTATGAACCTCCATTCCTCAGTAGTGCAGGGCAAAGTTAAAAATGTTCTCAATCACTAAACCAGTAAAATTAAACATCTAAAAAGACTAAGGGCCAAGCTTACTACGGTGTTGCCTTTGACACTGTATTGTTAACATTTTTCATTGTTTATAAAGTTTAGGTCACTTTACATCATATCTCTAACTATTTACAAAGTAGTTACTCAGTAAATACATGTATAGTTACACATAATAATAATAATAATAATAATAATAATAATAATAATAATAATAATAATAATAATAATAATATAATATGTTATTATGCACAGTTATGTGAAAATCTTTTTGCACAACATATGTAAGTACACGATTGTATCAGAAAAGGGTTAGGGATAGGGTTAGGGTTATATCATTCACACATGTGTACAAATTAAGTACAATGTAACTATGCATAAAAAAATAATTATGTGCAAGTACACATGTATTTATTAAGTAACTAATATGTACATACACACTAATTAGAGATACTTAATGTAAAGTGTTACCAAAGTGTTTACCCTCTCGATGCGCTGCTGCAAAAAATCGCACAAGTGCTTTCAAACCAATCTAAGACAATGCTGTGCTACAATATTGCAATGTAGCTGCATAAACATGTGTTTTCTTATTATTATTGATTAAGACAGGTCTTGTTACCCCTGTGTTTTAGATATGTAGTACACAGCAGTGTCTGATTTTATTGTGGGTAAAGCGTCTTCTTGTGGTGTGTGTAAACGGATACATTTTCCAAGGCCGAATACAGAATGGACAAGCGTAAGGAAATGCACCTTCTGGGTTACTGAATACTGTGAGTGCTTGACGTGTGCATGGCTCTGCACTGGTCAATGGACTATAACTGTGACACACAATATTCCTTTGCCTGTGAGCACTGTATGCAGTTCCTGCTGCTGAACACCCCCAATCTAGTGCCGCTACAAAACCATGACTCCAAAAACTCCAGGTTCCCATTCCACTTCACCCAGCTTCTATCATCTGTGGGACGACATCCTTATCCTTACCTCGTTGATTCTATCGAATCCTTCACAAGCTTACTGTTGTGATCTGCAAAGGATGCATTTTCCCTCCACTTCAACTCTAGAGATAAAAGAGATAGGCATCATGGGGAATATGACTCACTTAATAATGATAAGAATTGATCTTCATGTGCGTGTTTTTGCTTGTAGGATTCTGTGTGATCTTCATTCTCTGCACAACGCCCAAGTATTAGTCATTGCCTAGTGACCATGCATTCAATTAGACCAAGCTTGCTAATAGCAAAGTTAACTGATTAATTGTCTACAGTACCAGGGATGAAGACATTGGATGCTTTTTAACCAATTTAGCCTTTTAACTGCAGTTGTGATAAACAATAAAGACATAGCATTGGTGCCCATAAAATGGACACCCTTAATGAAACATTATCCCCCAGAGTA
Organism: Polyodon spathula; assembly: GCF_017654505.1. Taxonomy (NCBI): domain Eukaryota; kingdom Metazoa; phylum Chordata; class Actinopteri; order Acipenseriformes; family Polyodontidae; genus Polyodon; species Polyodon spathula. The sequence goes on along the minus strand of NC_054536.1, from coordinate 6,138,854 downwards.
CCATTCAGCACATTTATTTTGTGCTGGCTCAAGCTGAAGAGGTTGGTTAAAAGAAGACAGCCAATACTACAAAATTTAAAAAATAATACAAATTGTAGTACATTTTTATGTTGAACCTTTAAACCTTTTTATTTTTATTTTTTGTAAATACCTGAGTAAACAACAAAAACACAACAAATACCTTTTGTAATTTCAAGTTCTGCATAAACCTGGGTATCTCAGGACAAAATGCACATTGAACAATATTTTGACCATCGAACAACAACACAGGGGTCTGTAATAATGATAATAATACGGGTCTCGAAACAATCTTAGTAGTTTTCAGATACATACACACTGAATACAATCTGATAAAACAGAGGTAGGTTAATCCAGCAAAACAAAAGTAATCAATCCGCAATTATTTTTCACACCCAGCTGTTAATATGTTACAGTCGTGTTGGGCAGACTCAAGAATGAAAGGATAACATTAACTACGGTGATGTGATATGAATGCATGTTGTTTTTATTCTACATGTTGGAAACGACAAGCAAAGAACCCTTAACTAATTTACTCTGGCTTTTTACTTTGGGGAAGTAGTAAATGCCTTTGGGTTTGTACTAAATAATGTATCTCAGCATGAGGTTTAGAGACTAAAATTACATCTCTTAACACAGTGGTGAGCAATAACCAGTTGCCCTTGAGTCTCGAAATGTCAACCATTACGAGTTGGGAATGATCCTCATGTCACATGACCTGAGCACATATTTAAAAAGCTGCCTGATAGAGCTGGTGTGACCATGTGTCTGTTGCATTCTAGAACAAGATGCTGCGTTACACAGCAACCTTCACCATTTGATTCCTCACTCAACCAGAGCAGACTTGTCTTCAGTTGTTCCGTTTTCGTGAGAATCTTTCTCTTCGAGTGTTTTTTGGTAATTAAAGTACCTCGCTATTCTTCCGCGGAAGCCGGCTTGACTCTTCCTTTGGATGTGACGGTAGATTTCTCATAGTTCAAACAAAACACACGGCTGTCTGGTTTAGGCGGCTGAGAATCAACGGCTGCTGTTTCCAGCCTCATCCGTTTTGGATTTTGTCCCCGACAAATTGTTTTTTGTGTCTTGGTTTCTGGTCCACGTTCCAAGTTGTGCCAAACCGAGTTGTGTTTTTGTTTTTGGGTTTTTCTTTTCCTAAAAAATAAATAAATACTGTTCCTGTCTTCAAACAGGCTACAGTTGATCTAGTGTGTTGCGCCTCGTAGCTCTCGCTCGGCAGCTTATAGCACATTAACCCGGTGCATAGCACCTCCATGCATAGGCCCGGTACACATAACACCCCCATGCATCCCCTTGCACTTCCTCAGTGTCCCAGTGCCCGGTACACCTCGGCACTTAGCACTCCCGTGCATAGCACCAGTGTCTTACCCTGTGCTCGGTACAGGTGCATAGCACTTCCCTGCAGAGCACCTCGTATATTTATCCACCCATACATGGCTTCCTCACCATGTCATTCCACGATTGTGTGAGATGTAGGGCCAGTCTTCTTTCAGAGGTCGGCCACAATATGTGCGTCCAATGCCTGGGCGCTGATCATGCCCGGCGAGCGCTGGCAGATCCCACCTTTTGTACAGTGTGAGCTAAAAAGAGAAAAATAAATTTAAAGGAAATTAACTTGACATTCGCAAATCATCACCATATAAATAGAAATTGAACAGCAAATAACTCAGGTCACATGGATAAAGGTACTTTAGGTCAATTAAATTTATCAAAATGAAATAAGCAGCTCTTTTAAAAGGCCAAGTCTGTTAGTTGTCTGTATACCTTACTGCTTTCTAGATTATTGCATTAAGTGATAATAGACTAAAATAGCACGGGTCATTATTGAATGGCAAAGACCTGCTTTTAAATACCAAACTCCTGTGAGCAAACAAATAGATGGTTCCATTTGTAAGCGTATTGTAAACCACTTTTCCAACTCCTTTCCATAGTGTCCTTTTTGATTGTCCATTCAGTTTTTGGAATTGTATGACATTGATCATTGTAGTTCACCAATGCAATCCCTAGGTGCAGAAGTTTGTCGTTACTGGAGAGGGGTAAAGTTCCCAGCTATGACTTCTCTGCTAAATGAGAAACCGCTTGACAACATATGGCAGGACTCTGAACAGAAACTAGCCTTGTTGTTAGAAAACAATGCAACTTCTTGGAACCACACAATAAAAGCCGATGTGTGCGTCAGAGAAGAGAGGAAACGTAAGATAGGAGGTAAACCACACAATTACAGTGGAGTTGCTGGGTAGCAAGAGGAAAACATTGTTTATAGTACTGTAAACTTCAAAGGAGTACATAGGAGAGGGATTCTAGCTTTGTACACATCTCTGCTTGGGTGAACATGTTTAAATAATGCATAATCACAGAAAAAACAGAACTGCATAGATACTCCAAAATGTACTTTTTCTGTTGCTGCACTTCCCAGTGGCTCACACATTTTTTAACCTTTATAAAGGTATATTGTGGTAAAAGCGTGGTAAAACAAAGGCAATCATAGTAAGTCGCAGATAAGAAGGGTAAAGCATTGAAAAAAAAAAACCCTTAGTAAATACATGATATAAACATGATTAACTGCTGTAAAGTAGTATTTACCCACTGAGCATGAAAGATTTATGACGAGGCTGGAGTCCTCCATTACCCTCGTATCATCATCTCATTCATGAACTCCCAATCTAAAGAGCACCATTGCTGCCATGGTTATTAAACTGTTAAATGGAATTTGGAGCATAATAAAAGACAAGGAGACCCAGCAGTGAGTAAACTAAGCATAAACAGGCCAAAAGGAAAAGCACCCATAGCAATTAGCAGTAAACCAGGGATGTAGATTGACCCAGGATTCATGGTTGAAGGAAAGGAGGCTGAGAACTTCCAGAAACTGTTAGTCATCTTTCCAGCCCAATGGCTAAAGGAAGTCTGAGATAATGGTTAAAGCAGCACTAAACTGTAGATACAAGTGCAGGTTGAACACAAGCATATGTTTTCAAATTCACTTATTTTAAAGATCTGTCAATCTATATTGATATTTAACAGATGCTTTACACAGTGAAGCAGGCAGACACTAATTATTGTACTACCTGAGGCTAGTAACAGCAGAACAGGTGCTTTAGGGAAATTCTTTACTGGCAGGGTGATGTGAAGACAATCTCCCATTTTCCATGCAATACTTTAATTGTTTCTCCAGTTTAATACCTCATGCATTGGGGTTAAAAGCTTTCCATTAATGTATTTGATCTCTGTGGGGTTGCAGTGTTTATATTATACACCTTCTACTGTAAGTATTTTAGTATAAAAATAGAATGAATATAAACTAATACAAATAATAACATTTTGAACCTCCGAAAGTAAATACACAGTAAACAGGTTATGTTTGTCTAACTATACACATTGGTGAGAAGTGTGGCAATTTTGACTCTTCAGGAACTTCTGCTTTGTAGGAAGCGTTTAATTGAAGCTGTGTTGTGCAATCAGACATGCATATCCCTCTCAGTCAGCAGCATTAATCAAACAGAAATAGCTGGTAGTTGGTTTATTACTGTGGTAGTCACAAGATACCAGGCTATGGATTAGAATCCAGTTGTTATAACATTTAGCATGTGCAGAGCTTACTGGCCTCAACAGGTACAGTGTTTTTTTATAAGCTTATCTTCTCTGGGCAAGAATACACAATCTTTAATTTACTAATCTGGCATAATACCTGTCCTTGTTATCATCCATATGCTGCTTAAAGCCAATAAATATCTGTCACATTTCTGGAAAACAATGGTTTATCAGGTTTTATTTTTATCCGAGTGTGGGAGTCCATCTGTTCATTTCAATGGAAGGCATGATAGATGGAATCCTGGGATTAATGCAATCTCCTGAAAAGCCATTCATCTTGTATCCTTGAAAATGTGTTAATGCCATCCAAAATTTGTCGAGGCATGTCAACTTTTATATGTGTGGCCCAGTCTTTCTTTCTTTCTTTCTTTCTTTCTTTCTTTCTTTCTTTCTTTCTTTCTTTTGGTGGGATTCCTTCTATATACCCCTCTGGAATTTGGAGTGGGTGGCACTTTCCTAGCTGAATATATGACATGGTTTATGCTTTAAATCTGGCATTGGATACTCTAAGATGTGGATAATGCTTGTCGACCCAGGCCACATGAGTTTGGAGGGTGGAGAAGGTGGAACCCCCTGGGCAAAAGTCCTTACAACATTACTGTTAGTAACTATAAAATTGTTCCAAATGAAATTCACAGTGAATCCTGCAGCCATTCCCCAAACAACAGGATATGCATTAAACAAGACATCCTTCTAATGGATTGCAATGGGAGCATATGCAAATCCCCTTCAATAAGGGAATGCACTTAGCAAGGGAACATCATATATTTCAGTCATTATGTTTTTCTTCCAATGCATAGGACGATGACTTCAAGAGTTTTTGGAATTTTTGTATTTGGAAGAAATACATATATAGACTGAACATGATTATGCCAGTGGGACTCAACAAAAAAAAAGAACTAATTAACTCCAATAAATATATAACATTTAAATAAATAAATAAACAAAATTTATTCAAAAGTTGTGCATGACGATGCGTTGGAGAGGCCAAATCAAGGCTGATCCTCAGAGCCAGCATTGCATGATAATATAAATATAAGTTGATATAAACTAATGTTAATTAGAATTAATACAGATTTAAAGATAGAAGTAAAAATGATGTCACAATATATAGAACACTGTTACATCATGGAAGAATAAATGATGGATTTGAATATAAAAAATAACAAGCAGTTGTCATGCCGTCAAAAACCTATAAATACCTCCAATGTTTTGATTCAAACACATGCTTCCTTGAGAAAGATATACAATATATCGAAAAGTTGGGCAGCTGGATCTTTGAGTTAATATATATATACTGTATATTCCCATTACAGCTACATAGCATCCTGTACTTCTCCTTTTTATTCTAGCAAACCCTGAGACACCAAAGAGATGAAGTCGTTCTGATGGCACTTTTTTATTTCTAAAAAGTAATTCGAAATATTACTTTGATGTTCTCAATAGTGCTCTATAATAAGCAATATCGTGTAAAATTCAACTATTCTTCTCTTACCATAGCATATTTATGTCCTGCCCCTGCTCACTAAGGATTGGACAGCTGCAAAAACAGGGCAGATCTTTGACATTCCCATTGGTTAAGCTTACTCAAGACCAGCCATGACAGAGAATACCTTCAGAGCAGCCCTAATATATAGGGGCATAGACGTAGCATTGTCCAATTACGTTTCCCACACAACTTAAATTCTTCGTTATGTAAACAGTATTGATAATGAATGGGAGGACTTAGAGGTCTGTTATTGTTCTGTAATCTAAAAACACACTTTAGGATCGCAGCAGCTGATAGCTCCTTGATTTCCTCTCCCTGTGCGAGTGCATGCCAAAAGGGAGTTTTACACACCCAAGCTACATAGTTTTAGAACTATTGGAAATTGTTTTTAAAACCTAGAATTTTGAAAGAAGAAAATTCCTAGACAGCTGGCAAAATCACTTTTGCATAACTACTATGACTACTTTGAAAAGGGCAGTGATTACAGACCAGATCTACTGTATTTGTGGAGAAAGAATTAATTACAAACCAGGAAACTCACATGTGACTGACAGCTGAAAGCTTCCATGCTTTAGGGTTCAATACAAACCACATATTAACCAATTTGCTGTCAATCTTTGACATAACGACAAGTCACTGTAAAAAACAAAATCCAATACCACATATTGTTAATTGTTATATTATTTCATCGTTCTAATAATATAGACACACTTTATACACTGACCACACTGTTTAACCAACTGATATATATATATATATATATATATATATATATATATATATATATATATATATATATATATGTGTGTGTGTGTGTGTGTGTGTGTGTGTGTGTGTGTGTGTGTGTGTGTTGTGTGTATTGTATAATGAATATAAAAGATAAAACTACCAGGACTGTAAATGTTTTCTATTTGTATCTATTCCTTCAACAGCCATTGAGTAAACATGAAAATTCATACTTATCTGGTGATGGGAAAAATTAAAAAACTGGTATAAATCATTTTAGTCACCTGCGTATGTCCTTTTATACAAAATGCAGGCACCACTACTTGATTACATATCACTATCAAAACACTGGAATATTTACTCCTGCAAGTTATCTCAAGTAAAGCATGGTAAAGTATAAGACAATATAAAATTGTATGGATAATTTAAATTGCACTACAAACATCTTAATACCATCACCAAAGGGCTCACATTCTATGTACTAATTTAAAAGGTGTCATTTAACTTTGTCCAGTTTAACATGTGTGTCTTTCTTGTTATATAGAATCACTCTGCACATTTTCTGCTTGCCCTCTTGTCTACCAGCTGTATGAGGCTGTATTTCGAAGAAGACATGTTTGTGTTTAAATAACAAAAAGAATACATTAGTTAAGCTGACTGCATGTCAGACCCGTACCAAGCAATACTAGTGATGAATTTTGGGTAAATAGGAGTATATCTAGTCTGCTAGAAAATATAGAAACATTATGTTGGGCTTCTCTTGGGCTTCGACAGCATCAAAATGGTCTAGTTGCAATGTGGTTCCCCCATAATTATTTTCTGCTATATGCAATTTGGGTCATAGTTTATATGTTTGTCTTAATTTGTTTCATGCAGTGGCATATATGTTTTAAATGTTTATAATTTAAAAGAATGACACACTCTAAATCCATAACACAATTAATAATTACAATGTTATTATGCACAGTTACAGTTTATTTAATGTGTAATTTTTTTTTTCATAATATATGTAAGTACTCAATTGTATCAGAAAAGGGTTAAGGATAGGGAAAGGGGATAGGGCTAGGGTTTGGGTGCTAGGATTAGGGTTATATTGTGCACAAAGATTTACACATTAAGTACATTGTAACTGTGTGTGCATTTACTAAATAACTACTATGTAAACACGTAGTAATTAGAGACACTTAATGTAAAGAGTTACCCAATTTGTTTAGAAATTTACCTTAGAAGAGATTCTTGGTAGAAGATGATATATTTCTATGTAAAAGGTCTAGGTGTTACTCAGTATTTTTTAGGCATAACTGATATTTTTTCAAGATATTGCTGATTGTTTTGATATTTCTATTCACATATCAAGGGTCACACCCTACATGAAAACCTCAGGGTGTGAGAATTTCAGCTTGGGTCAGTAATCGGTAATATGGAAACAGGTTCTCTTGTGCTTTGATTAGGCATCTTAACCTATAAAAAGCCTCATGCATTTCACCATGTGTGGCAATGTGTTCCTTTTCTCTTACTATCATAAATTAACATTAAAGTCATCATTTATATTAGACAATCGCTGATTTGCCTTTTTCTAAAGGATTTTCATTTATGGGGATTTGATTTCATATTTACAACAAATCAAAACAGCCGAAGCAATGGGGTGTATTAATAATACACATGCACACTACTGTGTGTTCAACCCTAAATTAAACAGCTCAATTCTCAGGGTTACTTTCCTCAGATCAAGATTTGCTTAGCAACACAGCATAATTACGAACCATGAGATGCAATCTGATGCTCGGCCATTATGATTCTAACTAATCTTATTTTAATTAAGAACATTTGGTACACATGATAAACGTTGTTGCCTGTATTTAACTGAAATATTATTTCCAGTTTTCTGAGCAGGTAGATATTTTTATTATATCCGCTCTGTGTCTTATAATCAACAGCATACAGTGTTGTATAATATTATATAATGTTGTTCTTGATGAGGCCTATTGTCTGCATTTAACGCTGATGTGTGGGGGTTTTGGTGCTTGCCTCTATGCATGCAGAAGAATGTGAATAATAAACTGTAATGTAGTTTATTGAAACAGTGAGTGCTTGTCAACATCTCCAAGTCTCTAGTGTCTCCTTCAGGTTGTGATGACCTTGAAATGTCATCAGCTTTCAGACTTCACAGAAATATCTAATTTGGTTCTGTTTTCTTATGCAAACGGTTTTACTGTCAGGTTGTGGCAATCTTTCATAAACTTCAACATGCTGTTCATCAAGCTAGGCCTGGCGATGAAGACGCATTCTCGGGGGCACTCTGCCCCCTAAAAGCACTATTTTTATGAATGAAAATATAGTGCTAATTTGTCCCCAGCCTTCCTATTTTTCTCTTTTACAAAGATGTTGTGTTGCAAAGGCAGTTTGTCCCTACCAATTATGATGCACCAGTGCCCAAAAGTATGTTTATACCAGCTTTGGATAATACAGCGAAAATCAAAGGGGAGATAGGAGTCCCCGAGTGGTTCACTTGGTAAAAGTACTGTCGTGTGGTGTGCCGGGTGAGTCATACAGTCACGGTCTTCCCTGGGGATTCTGAAGGGAGCGTTGCATTGGCTTTGGCGCTCACTCGGGTTAGGGAGCCAAAACTGGCAGGGAATATTTCTCCTCATCGTGCAGCAGCAGACTCTGCAGTCACCCAGTGAGCTTAGATGGACAACTGCAGGGCTGGCCTTTGTCCTCCACAGGCCGGTAGCTCGCTAACATGCACTCTCGATTTCTTGGAGGAAACTGGCTTGGTTGTGGGATCGGCGGGTGCTCACTGAACCTTCAGTTCTCCTAAGCTGTGTGGAGAATTGCTGCAGTGAGAGAAAAAAATAATAATTTGACATTCTAAATTGGGGAGAAAATGGGGGGTAATGGTTAGGCTTTAGCAGGGGGTACTGTCACGTGTGTGGGTCGTCCATGAACAATACTGAGGCAAACACAGTGCATTGGATGTTGACACGCTGTACTTGAATGCAGATTTATTCGACACAAGTGAGGACACTAGGGTACCAGCAATGGTAGGCCCTAGTGTCACATTTAATAAAGAAAACAAATTTAAAAATAAAAGTCTACCACACAAATGGCGAGGGCTAGTCCCACTAAAAGGCACCTCCCGCTCCAGAAACCTACTACACTACGCAAATCCTCTCTACACTGTTTGGGATCAACATCCCCTAAACTGACCTATTTCTGGGTTCTCGAAGTCTCGGCATTCCCACGGTGACTCCTGCCTCTTCAAACGTCCCTTTCACATGGCATTGGCTGGGCAATGCCTTCACATGCACCGTCTTGGAGTGGAAGGGTTTTGTGTAGTAGTTCCTGCAATGCGGACACTCTCCTCCTCAATGTAAACAAACAAGCTTTCGCTCAGCTCCTGTCTGTGTAGCAATGGCTGTGCAGTTGCCATGAGCTGTGGCACAGATGCTTTTTGAGCTCTGCGCAGCCTCCCAAAGCACGCCCCCCAACCAATCCAGACATCCCGATCAGCTCATCGTTGGGCAAGCCTATCTGCTTAATTAGTTGCTTAGCAATGCATCTCCTGTTGCAAGTCCCAGCTGCTTCCATAAAGGCACACATGCACTCAAGAACCAGCAACAGGGTCTCCCTGTCCTATAGCTACTCAAAACTACAAAGTCATAGGGGAGCAGTTTGCCTTGGACAGATCATCTACAGTACGCTGTTCATGATTTCATTTCACATCATTGGACATGTCTATACAGTGTCACAGAGAACCAACAATCCCAATAACAATGCACAACTTCCTCTTTATAATATGATTGTGATTGTTTCTGATCCAATCTAATCTCATGTAATACAAGATACAATTAAGAAGTCTCAACTCCAGTGGTGCCCTGAAGGGCTAGTTAAATGTCCCAAGGCAATGCTACTATAACCCCCTATAATTAATATAATATAATATAAACCTAATGCAATGTTGGATAGTGTCTCTGACAATCAGGATGAAGCATTGCCACTTATTAGGTTACTGGTGATCAGCACTGCTATAAAAAAAAAAAAAAGCTTCAAAACTCATTTTTATTTAATTTGACTAAATATGTTCTGGTGTTTGCAATCTTTCTGAGTGGTTCTGGTTTATTATCATTTGTATCCAAAAGTTTCTCCTATCCTATCACAAAAAGAACCATCCTAGTAATTAAAATGTGGGTACTACTACTACAGGGAAGAAAATTGGTTTAAAAAAAATCAAACTGCCAAGTATCAGAGACTTGCTAATTTGTAAGATCAGAAGGTGTCAGTTTTACTCATATTCACCATAAAATGTGATGGCTTCCTTTACAGTCACCTAGCAAATCTAGCTCTAATACACTTCAGTTATTATATCTGAAAGAACATACGCAATCTGCTTTTTGTAGGAGTAATAATTGCTGTTATTTGAAATCGTTCTTATCCATTTATTGTACTCACTACTTGCTCTTAATGGAATGTACTCTTATAACCAAATAATTATAAGTTTAACTGCTTCTAGTTGTAATCACTCTCAAACGTAATTATTTCCTGTAATGTTTATTTTCTCGGATTTGAACTTGCTCTTATTAACTACTGATTTTATTGTAGTCTTTGTAACAACTGTAAGTCACCCTGGATAAGGGCGTCTGATAAGAAATACATTAATAATAATAATAATAATAATAATAATAATAATAATAATAATAATAATAATAATAATAATAAATTGACTTCACTTCTTGTAATGCACTAGATGTTATTTTTTAAAACAAACACACATACACAGGAAACAAATCATCTGAGACAAATTCTTCATGCTCCCAGTGTTTTAATGTTTAATAGCTGATCCAACATAGGGGAGGCGAGGTATGATTTAAAACATATTCTTCAATTACTTTGGACTGTTTTGGCAGTTCTTCCTCCAATAAATGAGGTAATGGAGTTCAAACAGTATTGGCAGAATGCAAGACAAAGCACAACACAAAGAAATGGTAAAATACAATGGCTCTACTTGTCAAATGTGTAAAAAACAAAGCGAATGAGACCCACTGTTGTTGTTTTAACGAGCAATTTGATCCAAAGCTGGCCAAGTCAGTCGCTTGTGTCCCTTAATTTTGTTTAAGCCAACTCATAATCAAAGGCTTATGTTGCATTCAAGATGTGCTTTTCTGAAATCAAAGCAGTTTGTATATAAGGTTACATTTAACAAGTGGAACTTTTTGGCAATGGGTTGCATGCCTCTAAATTTCTTTGTTTGTTATGCAGCTCCCAACCATCCACTTTCTGTGTCTCCTACAGCAGTGGCTATCAAACTGGGGGGCACACCCCTGGGGGGTGGAGAAGGTTCTGGATTTTGTTGTTTAAAATGACCACATAAATCCTAGATAATTAACTTAAATAAAATCTTACTGCTGCCATCTCTTGGCATGTCAAAGTTTCTAGATTGCGCTGTGCATTAGTAAGCGTTGGACACAATCGGTGAACTATTATTTGCTGTGTTAAGCTTGCTGTTATTACAGTGGATCAGTAGCTGGTTCATGCGAAAGAAAAAACAACCACAGTGACATACAGTGGGGGGGTCAAGTACCACAGATAAGAAGGAGTGGGTGGTCCAAGATGTTTGGAAGCACTGTCCTACATCAGATACACTATCGTAGGCCATACCTCTGGAAACAGGTTCTTGTGTGATTGTTGTATTTAATGGGTGTCTTCTCGTTTTTGGGTTACACGGTAATAATCTGATTGCTCCAATTGGTTCAACCCTTTTCTCTCTGCAAGTAGAAGCTTTTCACAGATACAGCATAAAAAAAGCATCATTTAGTAATGTTGAGTTAGAAATGTTCATAACTTTTAAAAAATAATAAGAATAACATACCTTTTTGAAAAGAAGGTTAACCTCAAGACTCTTGACGAGTTTGTACACTGACAAAGAGCTTTCTCAATGTATGCTCACAGACAACTAATACCAGAAATACATGATGAATGAAATGAAGAGGATTAAGCAGGTAGAAGAAATGTTGATACAGTGGTCAGGCTGAGCACTGAGCAGATATAAGACAACACTCAGTTCCCTTTACTAATAGTGTGAAATCCCCCAAGACTGCTTGTTTTCTTCAACACAATCCCAGTTCATTTCTAACACAGGGAAGGATTAGTGGTCAAACCTTGGGCATCCTTATCCAAAAAAGTTCAGAAACTGGAAAAAGTACCTCTGCCTTACAAGGGAATATGTTACATGCTGTAGAGTACATCATGATTCCCTATACTTTATCCTTTAAAATGTCCATTATGTAAATTACATACTTTTTTATATATATACACACTGTGTGGAAAGCATTATTGCATGGCGGCAGCTGTGAAAAGGAAACTGACTCCCCAACATATATATTATAAACATGCAGATCTTTTTAGCTCAAGCATATACATATAATGCCATAGCTTGTACTGAAACCAATACATTATAGTTTGTCTATCTATAATGCTCATCAGGATCAAGGTGTTACAGCATATAACGATATGGTGAAATCCTGGTGAAATAACTGGTAAACATTTTCCAGTCAGCTTGATCTATCTAACAGAATACTTGCTAGCGTAATTCTATCTTTTTACCTCATGGATTGGCTCAACCAATCAGATTTTGAGTAGGGCAATCATTATCCTACGTAGCTACCCAGTTCAAAGCATTACTGGGATGGAGAGAATGCCTCAGGATTAAATGGCTTTCATCACTAGTACCCTACCTGCGATTAAAGACTTTGTTTTCAAAGCCAGTGTTTTTTCTATTTTTATGTATTTGCAATATTGTAAACATTATTAATATGAACAAGGGATTGGTAAAAGAGAAAAGACTTACCCGAGAGAGGTTGATCGGCTACTTGACTACACTATCTTACAACAGCCAAAAATTTTTTTAAAAAGTTATTTGATTGCACAAATAAATAAATAAATAAATAAATAAAATAAATAAATAAATAAAACAGTTTTAATAGCAATTATCTCCTTAAATGAATGTCACTGTTGTCAATTATCTAGCCAGTAATGGTCACTTTGTAAGACATAGGTCAGCACAGGTCCTTCGGTCTTCCTGTACACTTCCAATTGCATCTGTAAAAAGAATCCTTTCAAAGTATTTTTGGAAGCCTTTTTCAATATGATAATGCCCCTTCAGAGCTTCTAAATGTGTCTCGCTGTTTCATTATGTGCAGATACCCATATTTCATAGCATACAAAAATCTTACAAATATTTTTAACAAGCCAGTAAAGCCCACATTTTCAAAATGTTATGAAGTTTGGTTCAATACTTCTATCTATCTATCTATCTATACAGGCAAATTTCACTATAACAAACCCGTCTTATAATGAACACCCATTTTTAATGATCCCAACAGCAAAAAATGATTTTTTCAATGCAAATTAGCCCTATTAGAACGATCATGTACAGGATCAACCGGGACACAAATGATCTCAATACTGACTGACACTGAACTTTCTCCAGGGTCAAATGCGTTATTCTCTCAGTGAAAAGAAAGACCATGGTTGACTAATTCAAAGATAACGCTAATTCAAAGATGATCTATTGTAGTACGAAACATGCATGATGAATGCAATAGTTGCCTGTCAGTCATGTTTACACAAACCACAACCAGGCAACGGGCGTGAGGAGCACTCTACGCTGTATAGTTTTTTTCAAGAGAAAAGACAGGTAATTACTGTATTCAGCATGTGAGTGTACATGGGGGAGGGGAGGAATTAGTGTTGGTGTAATTTACAGTGCCTATAGAAAGTACACCCCCTTTCACCTTTTGTTGCCTTATAGCCTGGATATAAAATGCATTAAAATTGTTTTTTTTTAATTTATCTGCACGTCCTACCCCACAACTTCCAACGGAAAGTAATATTCTAGAAATTTGTAGAAAATTAATTAAAAATAAAAACTGAAATAGCTTGGTTGGATAAGTGTTCATCTCCCTTGTAATAGCAATCCTAAATTAGCTCAGGTGTAACCAATCGCCTTCAAAATCACACACCACGTTAAGTGGCCTTCACCTGTTAAATTGTAGCGATTCACATGATTTCAAGATAAATTCAGCAGTTCCTGTAAGTCTCAACAGTGAGCACCGTGGCGCTTTCAAAAGAACTCCGGGACAAAGTTGTTGAAGGAACAGATAAGGGGATGGGTATTAAAAAATATCAAAGGCCATGAATATCCCTTGGAGCATGGTCAAGACGATTATTAAGAAATGGAAGGTGTATGGCACCCCCAAGACCCTGCCTAGATCAGCCATCCTTCCAAACTGGATGACCGAGCAAGAAGGAGACTGATCAGAGAGGCTACCAGTAGCTTCTAGTAACAATGCCGTGTATGCTTCACATTGAATTCATATTACCTCTCCACATTACAAGGAGATTCCACAATGGCCTTGTGCACTCACTGTCTGCCACACTTTGAATTGTAGGAATCTGTAGACGTAAAATACAGCAAAAAAACTTTTTGTTGCTTTAAGCAATGATTTACAAAGTGTTGCAGGCTTTTTTAATTTGCTATATACACAGTCTCAAATTTCAATAACAGTTTATCGCAATGCATGCATTTGGTAAATTGTTGAAAGATTTACACAACATGTTTTTAGTCCTTCCTACATCTTAAGCAATGACTCATAGGAAGAGTTCAATAAGTGCTAGAGAATTTAACTCTCATGAGGCTTTTTCAGAGTCTAAAAAATATTATTATTTTTATTTTTATATAATTTTCTGAAAACAGCTCCATTTTCTGTGTTTACACAACAGCACAGACAATACAAAAAAGGTTTGAGACATCAGTCCAAAGAGCAGTCTATCTCAATTATGTTTGGATTATTGTTGGTTACTTATCTTTGGAACTATTGGTTGTATAACAACCACCATTGGGGAATTTGTCAAGCAGCCTCGACTTCAATCTCTTATCTAACATAACTGTCGGGAAACCATCTTGGGGTTATTCTCAATACCACCATTTCTTCAGCTGTCTAATTGTATTGAGCTACGGCCCTTCTTTTAAAGGAGTTGATAGTGGAGATGGTTTGATCTTTGGCTTGAAATTCAGGTGGGTTTATACATTTCCAGAGACTGTGTTTACTTGTCATTCTTGTGAGTCTGGAAGTTTGTACTTAAAACCACACAGTCTGACTTAACAGTTTAAAATTCTATACTGTAGAGCCGAGTGACACTTTATTCTGTTTTCCCTTTAAAACATTGCTTTTCATTTTAGTAGAAAGGGTATGCTTTTCATAACCTAATATATAAAACCAAGTTTAAGTGCAGCACAAAAAATGCATTAGAATTGTAAGTTCAATACTCAAGATCCCTTGAACCAATCAGAATGATATTTCACAAATACATGTTCATTCAAGTCCAACCATGGCATTAATCTGTGTTGTGCATCAGCATCCAGTTTACCATGTCATTATTCAGACAGAACAACTGCAAGACTCATAGTCAGCTATCGCCTGAATGTCAATAAAGGAAATCTAGAAACTTTTTTTATTCATCCAAAGCCAAGCAAAACAATTATAAAAGGCAGATATGAACTAGTGGTAATTCTTTCAAGGCAAGTGCAAGCACACTAATACATTTTTGCTATCTTTCACAAACTGCGAAACAGTCTGTCTAAATATTATTATTATTATTATTATTATTATTATTATTATTATTATTATTATTATTATTATTATTATTATTATTATATAATATAATTAGTATTAACGGATTAGAAGTCAAAGTAAAATTTCAGTAAAGTCAATCACAGCAATTTTATATTTTTAAAAGCTGGAAATTTTCTACCTTACAAAAAAAAAGTGTCTTGTGTACTGCTTTGTCCTGTAGCAAATACAAATTTTTTGATATTCAATTCAAAGGTAATGTTTATTTTATTTATATTGTATAACAGTATTTTTTTCTTGACAAGGCCCTGCCAATTATTTAACTGCAAAACACATATAAACTTGGCAGCCTTATCAAGGACATCATTTTTTATAACAATAACATGTTATTTGTATTATTTATTATTTACATGTTTTATGTAAAATCTTTAAGTAGGGTTTCTGAACATGTTTCAAGGCACCGTTAAGGCCCAACTATATTTTTCAATAATTATCAGGGCATGCATTTAGCACATTGGGCGATAAAAACAAGATCTAGTTTCACTTTCCATAAACAGTGTGAGTGTGTGTCTCAGCAAGGCCAAAACACACAAATAAATACTGTATATGCACAGCTTACTTCCCACACTAAACCAAGGCTTTGTTCCCATCTGGTAAATACTATTAATTCTACTGGAATGAATAACATATTGTATTCAATTGTGAATTGGGTGTTACAGTATGTTAATCCTAATAATACTGAGAAGGGGTGATTCACAACCAAGCCAACATTACCACCCATTTTAATAATGACACAATTTTATTTAAGGCTTTCACAGTTGATGCAAAGCATGTCAGTCTGTAGGGGAAGTAGCTGGTAGGTAACTAAAATTTTCGGGGACAGTTTCACTTTCTCGATGAAATGACCATGAAAGTGCAAGGACTACTTTTCATATATATATATATATATATATATATATATATATATATATATATATATATATATATATATATATATATATATATATGATACACATCAGACCAGACCTTGTGTCTTGTGAGAAGGTGTAGTCTGGGAGGAACACAGAACTACACCTCCCAGAAGGACACGGGCTGAAAAGTCTTAATTTGATTATTATGTTATTGTTAATCATCACCTGCACCTGGTTATCATTGTATATTAGAGCCAGGTGCAGGCTATTAAAGGAGAGCAGCCACACTGCTCAGGGCTTCTGCTGAGTGGAGAGCCTGATTGGCAGTATGTGTAATCATAGTAAAAGGTACTGTAACGCCTGTTTGTTTGTTCTTGAAAAACTGTGTGTTTTTATGTTAGGTAAATGGCTTAGCCATCCTGTAAGTGAGTCAGGGAACCTACACATATTTAATAAGAGCTACGAAGGAGCTAGGTATTTTGTTTTGTTTTTGTTTATTTTGTATTATTAAAGTGTGCGTAATTGCTTGTTCTTTCAAATCAGTGTGTTGAGTTGTGTTTTGAATGAGGAAAGAACCTGAGTGAGCCTGTGTGCCGAGTGTCTCTTTTACACACAATATATATATATATATATATATATATATATTTTGTTTTTTACAATGGCTTTAAGCATAGCAAAACCCAATCTTTACACTGATATGATGACCAAGAGTTGACTTTCCATTCACTACATAGGTCTTAAAAGTTTTGAAAGGTAAAGAGATAGTTATCTTTCTCTATCAATAGACAATTAGTCATGGTTCCATTTCTTCGACATTATTATTATTATTATTATTATTATTATTATTATTATTATTATTATTATTATTATTATTATTATGTTGTTGTTATTATAATGCAATTTAATTTTGCTGTTGTGTTAAATGAGCGATGCATATGTGGTGTTTTGATAAACTTGGTGTCTGCCTCAGCACAGTGTTTACAATATCAAAGGCATTCACATTTCATGCAATGTTTAACTTGCTTGCAGGAGGCTGCTGTTTGTAAGCTGCATGGAATGTAAAGGCACAACTAACCAAGTTTTAGACTGAGAGAAAAAAAGTAAAGAAAATGTCAGTATTGAAGCATTTGGCGAATTCTGACATTCCACATAGTGAATTAATCAGACTAAAAAATTGCCGCCTTTGTAGAGAACATATGACCTTCGGGACAAAGCAGTGGCTTTGTTGAGAATTCAAGTCAGGAATCCCATAGAGAAGAATACTGTTTCTGTGCCTGTACATATAACAATAATAGTTCAAGGGTTTTTTTTTTAAAGAAAAACAGACAGACAAACAGTATTATTTTATGCAAATGGATATGCAAACTAGGCCCTGAGGCTCACCTATATCTTCTAATTGGCAAGAGGAAGGTGTGAAGGTAACAGTTTCTTTTGTGGCTTCCTGAAAAGGAAACCTGTATTTGGCACTAGACTCTGCCATCTGTATGCAGCAGGCTGAAGCAATTTAATTCTTCACGATTATAGTGCTTCTCAAAGCCTGTAGAGCTGAAGGCAAGGAATACATTTTCACTTGGCAGTCTAGCTTCTAGGGAACTGTTGTCCTTCACTCTGAAAGTTATTGCAATAATAATAAGTACCAATATGCGTCTGTTTGGTTTTTGTCTGAAGCTGGTTGGAAATTACATTTCCATGTAAATACTAGTAAAGAAATAATGAACGGAGGGAAAGCCATCTATCACCTCTCGAATGCCTAAAGAAGAAAAGAGCTGCTCTGAATTCAGCCTATCCTGTTGTGAAGAACATTTTCTTTATGTGATCTGCAAAGTTATTGCGAGGCAAGGGAAATATACACAAAGCTGTTGGTTACCCCCACCCCTGTCTCTTATATAGGAATGGATACCATAGTACAGGTAATTTCACAAGATAGAATACATGACATTTTATATGAAAAGTGGATTACTTTTTTGTGCTGCAGAATATCATTGTGGCTTATCTTGGGTGTAAATATAAGAAAAATATTTATTTATATTCTGATAGATGTTTTGTAAGTCATTCGCACTAGATAGAAGGTGGTGGTGGGATAATTTATTATCAATCAATTAAATTATTAAAAAGCTCTTCACAATAAAATTATAAAAATAGGTAACACTTGAGTTAACATTGACTTTCTAATTAATGTGCATTTCCTTAGTACTTACTTAGTAAATACTTGTGTACTTACACATAATTACAATGTTATTATGCATAATTACAATGTACTTAATATGTACTTTTTTCACAATATAACCCTAACCCTACCCCTAACTCTAAACGAAACCCAACCATTGTCTGATACAGTTGTGTACTATACAGAGTATATTGTGCAAAAACATTATTGTTATTCTTATTTCTTAGCAGACACTCTTATCCAGGGCATACAGTTGTTACAAAATATCACAATGCAAAATATCACATTACAAAATATCACATTAAGCAGTTTTAAGTAGAGCCGGGTGTCGTCAGCATAGAAGTGAAACATGAGCTCTACTTAAAACTACTTTACACCTGAAGTACTTTGCAGCTAAGCATAACAACATTGTAATTCTGTCAGTACACATGTATTTATTCAGTAACTCCCATGTAAATACACAGTAATTACTAGAGACACAATGTAAATATTACCAAATAAAATGTCATTAAAGACTTGAAATTATTGATAACAAGGGAAACAATGTCATAAATAACAAAATATGTTGTGACTACTTTTGTCTCTCTACAGTAATCAATAGAAATAAATTCATAGTCGCTCTATCTTTTCTAGTTATAGCAAGTCCCTGTACATGTATATGAAAATGTCACTTGTTAAAAGGCACCTGTTGTTATATGCAATAAGATTAGAAATATTTTTGTTCTGGGAGGTTAGGGTACAACATACTACTTACTGTCTTCTGTATAACAAGCCAAACCGACTACACATGGAAGCATGCAAAAAAACAACAACAAAGCCTGTGTCATATCTGCAAGACAGATGGAACAGAGACAGTTCATGTTAGACTGGAGCACTGAAAAAAAAAAAGTGTTGCGTCTGATCGAAAAAGTTTCAGCTCTGTGTCTCCATCTGGAACACATTTCCACTGGACACAGGGTGTGTGTTCTCCAGTTATAGATCTAAAGAGATGCGTATCGGATATTTCCTGAAGAATGAGCATGTAGAAGCTGACTGAGCCCCGTTGTATCTTGCAAGTTGTTTCTGCTACATGCTTGATTGCATATTGAATGTAACATGCTGTAAAGCCTCTGCTGTACATACTGTAGACTTCGCTATTAACATAATGTTGCCACTCAGTGGACTCTCTTGGGTAAATGTAAATAAAATATGTGTCATTTGCAGCTCTTGTTGGCACCTCTACCAGCAGTGGCAGCTCCCAGAAGCCAACCAAGGTTATATGGAGGCAGGTTTAATCTGTCACTTACAGGTACTGTATGACCAGTGTTCAATGGCTCTACATAAGAACACAAGAAAAGTCTGGGAACAAGAACAGGCCATTCAGACCATCCAGGCTTGTCCCTTGTTAGCACACTTTTCTCCCCTGCTGGGGGGAACTAATTTAAAAGCACAGAATCTAGTCTTTTTTTTTTAATGTTCCCAGTGTTTTAGATCCTACTGATCACATGGTAGGCTATTCTGTGCATTTTTAACTCTGTGTAAAGACATGCTTTCTACCTTCTGTTCTAAACTCGCTTTTCCTCAGCTTCCATGGAAAGTCAGCTTGTTCAGACAATATCTGGAATGGTTTACACTGTTTAAACCCACATGAGGTCTTTGGAAAGTCTTACATACCACCTCTAAGAATATATCATTTTCATGTCTGCCATTGTAATCATTCTAATAATAAGAGCTGGACTAATAACTATAAATGATATCACATTAATAAAAAAATAAACAGCCTTTTAGGAAGAGGCCCTAACCCTCAAGCCCCCTCGTATGCTTATTAAGTCATATTTGGTCAAAGCAGCATGCCCTCATATGCATGGTATATTCAGCAATCAGTTGTTAAGAAAGAGGCCTTTTGTAAGCAAAAAGTTGCGTGGGTTAAGTCACTAACTACATCTCCACTGCAGTCTTCATTGCACATCTTGAGAACATATGGTACAGCTTTGTCGTTTTTCGTAAATTTCTGTGGCTTTTTAGCGGGGTAAGAGGATTTACTCCGTACCATATTTTGTCTGTACAATTCCAAGTGTAGGGAATGATCGTGATGTGTCTGTGCTACATCATATTCTCACGACAATGGAGAGAGAATTTAGAGTTACTAAACTTCACCACCAAGCCATTGAGTCACGTACCTCTCAGGAACAATTTAAAAAACTTGCAAACTTGTCACATCAAGTCTCGACTACCGTGATGGTCCTACTCCCCGTTGTGGTTTGGCAGGCACTGTATGCAGCATATTGTATATTGACAGAATTTAGTAGTACATAGGTTCTAATTTGAAAAGTAGCTCAAGGCTCATGCATTTGCACTTGCTACATGCTCTGCACACAGCTGCAAGTAACTGCCCTCCCAGAGCTATCATTGAACGACGCATCACACAGCAGCATGAAAAGTCTAGACCTGGAATCCACTTCCCTTAAAAAAATTGCAGGCCTCAAAAGAATAGCATGAAAAGAGTGTGCCAAGCTGAAATGCTTCATCAGAATGTATTTAACAATTTGAATTCACGCAGGGAAACAAAATGCTGAAGGCAAACCTGCTGCCAGCCATGCCTACACTGCTGTGAACACATATTTTACAATCTGTTTTGCGTAACCACTTTACCTGTGTCCAAAACTGTGGGCAAATAACCGCAAGTCTCAGTGCAGATGAGTAAATCCACACATTCAGATCTGGTCTTCTTCTTCCCAAAATAGTTACAGGTATTGCAACCAGATACATAGACAAATATGAAAAGCCTGGAACATTCCAGGTTCAACATAGTTTAGCCAACATGTTTACAATATGTTCATTAACTTTATAACATCTGTACATTGTCTATCATACAACATATTGCTAATATAGTGGCTCTCAAATGTATTCACCCCTCTTGGACTTTTCCACATTTTATTGTGTTACAACATGGAATCAAAATGGATTTAATTAGGAGTTTTTGCCACTGATCAACACAAAAAAGTCCATAGTGTCAAAGTGAAAATAAAATCTACAAAGTGTTCCAAATTATTATGGTGACCATACCACTGATCTTTTTCGTTTCTTGTTAGACAGTAATGTGACCTGTCCCAGGTACTGTTTTAGTGTTTCAGCACAGTTATCTAGCACAGGAGGTTGCATGGTAGAGTTAATACTTAAGAACACAAGTTTGAATTGGCTTTTCCATTGAACATTCTTAAATGTAGATACGGCATGTTCCACATGGAAAGTTTCTCTATAATTTGCTGTCTTACTGCTTGCTTTTATATTGGTTTAGAACATATTTACTCTGTTTGTCCCATCAGATATGAAAAAAAATTACAGTAAACATATTTTTGTTGTTTTGTAAAATGTATTCTATGCTTCCTGTACATTTAAAAAACAGGTCAGCTGGATATTTCAAACAAAGGACCATGAAATTAAATGTACAAGCTGGGACCAAACACTGATTTGGATCCAGTCAATCATATGAGGCAGCCTGGCCACCCACCCCTAAGCAATGAAGCGATCTAGTTCTTTTTACAAAAAAAAAAGATGAAAACAATAGAAAAGGAGAGATGAAGGGCAGATAATGGATATACTGCCAGTGGCTGTTCGTTTTTTATATCTTTACGAGACAGACCTGGGCTTGCAACTTTATTACCCACTGGCTGGCACTGCCAGATGTGAAAACATTTTCAAAATATGATGCTTGTAGGGATTTACCAGCTATTATGTGCCACGCATAAGAACAGAGATTAAATCTTGGACTGACTTTATAATGAGAAGCTACAAGGTGGCTGCCCAAATGTGAAGTCTTCAGAGGACAGAACGTGGCCGGGGGGTGTGTGTGTGTGTGTGTGTGTGTGCCTTGGTTGGTTAATTCACTGACAACAGGAGCCTGTGACCACATGCAGGTCTCATTATTGGAAGTGCAAGAAGTCAATTTGTCAGCATGTCAGGATTGGAAATCAGTACTTCTGCTAAAACAAAGACTGCAGCAAGCAAGTCAACATTTCACAAACACGAGTTCAGTTGATTTGTGCGGGGGTCTCGGAATATCACGCAGATGCCAGAGCCACCCACTTCTACTAATGAAAGCAGGGGTACTTCACAAATGGCTGAATTTAAAATGGATTGATCTGGCTGCCATTAAGGCAGATTATGCCATGCCTTACATAAATGGTGCCAAAAGATTAAAGTATATTTAGATCAAGAATCTAAAAGAAAGGTAACATGAATAAATAAATTATGGGTGGTTTCAATAGGAAATGCTTTTATTGAAATGGCTATGTCAGAACTGCATACCATAATTACTGTAGCATAGCACTTTTATATATGGGTTAACTTCACCCCAGGGCAAACTCTCTTCTTCATTAATTAATATCAGTTGGTAAAAAACATCTCAGTGGTATTGCTTTCAAAAGCTGAACACCCTTCAACATACAATGAAATCCGGTCCAGAGCATGACGTTTTCCTACACTGCACGTGGCCCCTGTAGAAGTTTTTTTTTTTTGTAATAATTTGTAGTAACCTATAGAAATCTGTTGATGACTATATAAATGATGTATTTTATAATATTATAACATAGTTCCCTTGTTTATGCTCAGTAAATTGAAAAGGAAATGGCTTCATTAAGTTATCGGCTTTGCTCTCTCTTTTTGAAGAACAGGCTGGCTGAGGTTAAATTATCTGGATTTCACTGTGAAGTTTTGAATTGCCAGAAAGCACATTTCTGAAGGCCTTCTATCTGGTAGTACTGCATCCATGGGCTGGATAATTGTACAGAAAAAGAAAGGAATGCAAAACCTTTGCCAGCTTAATGGATGTCTCTGTTCGAAGGCTGCCCGAGCTTGCCCTCTCTCCGACAACCTTATTGTGGTGCAGTTAAAACAGGTCAGCCCAGGACCTGGTTGCAGTCAGACTGGAGAACAGATGGAAAGGAAATGTTATCAAGCTCTACCTTATTGTGGTGGTCCTGTTCTTTAATTTTGTCTGCTTTTTTGTTCCCTCTTCCTAAAAAAAAAAAAAAAAAAAAACCTGCACAATCTCTAAGCCCCAGGAACCCCAGAGCCTCAAAGTGTTGCAGAGATATGGTGGAATGAAGGTGAGCTATCTGCTAACCCGCGACCGCAGGAATTGAGTGATAATCATTTCAAACCGCCTGAGAAAAATATTTTAATAACGTTGTAAAGGTAACATTTCCTTGCCTTATCACGGCTGGCAGATGCAAAAAAAAAAAAAAAAGAAAGAAAGAAAAAAAGCTGATAAATATTCCCCCACGGGAGGATGAAGATGGAATTAAAAAGTGGTGCCTTTAGAAAGTTGAGGGATTAAATGTGCAGCCTCAGGGAAGGTGTGTGGAGCAGGTACAGTGATGAGGAAGCTCTGCTGCTGCTGCTTGTGCTGCTTGTGTTTAATTCAGCCCTGACCTTGAACTCTGGGATTCAGAATGAAAAGCCTTTCCCTTTGAAATAACAATTTCCCTTCAGAATCCTTAATTATAATGTCAGTTACTTGCAAGAAAACTGGCCCACACAGCCGCAGAAACAAGCATATTACTCCCTTAATCAGCTGTACATTGGTAGAGCTTATTCTAATGGCCTAGGGGCTAGGTGGCAGATTCTCAATAGAAGTCACCAATGAGTATGGGCTGCCACTGGGAGTAAGATACAATGTGAAACCTACAGTACCCTGGTCAGAGTAAGATGCATTGCATTTGAGCAGGACATGCTGCTGGGCCCATTTAGTAATGAAGGGTAAAAAATAATTAGTAGACCCCCCCGGAGTGAAGAGATTAGTCGAGGTGTGTATAATAGGACAGCCTGCCACATTAACATTCCCAGGATCAATGACAATGTTACACCCTCTTTTATAACACATAGACATAACAAATACAGGAGCTCCCCCAGATGATCCTTGCGAGGTCCCTTTATAGCTTTACCTTTACAGTCTGTAATTATAATAACCTAGTATTCAGCAGCACTTTATGGATCCTGAAAGATATAGAAAGGTGTTTTTTGGAGGGCGCATTTGGCAGCAGCTGTTTTTAAGTATGGTGGCCTTTGTTGTCCCAGCATCTGCTAATCAGGAAAACGTTAATATATCGGAGTTGGGAGTAATAAATTATTAAAACCTGATCCACTACAGCTGTTTGTGTTGTTTTGAGTGGTCCCTTCCTGTTATTTCTCCATGGAAAATACTTAACTCAGCAGCAGGAATAATCCAGGAATCCCAGCCTCTTTTGGTAGTGACACCAGTGTGGCTAGATTGTAATTGATTCCATCAACACTTCGGAGGTCACATTTCAAAGATTTCCCCAACATTTGCCTATTGTTCATTTCCAAAGTTGGCCATTCACAAAAAGAACATTGCTGTCCAGAAAAGAATAGCAACAGCGGTTGTAAAACACCCTTATAAATCCCTAGAAGCACTAATGAGGGTCGTGGAGGGCTATTCCACTCCAGGTTTAACAGGTAAAATGAGATAATGAACGACTTCAGGGTCTGGGTATAGATTTAACTGGCTCAATAAGAATTTAGAACAGGGTTGGAACAAACAACAGAAGTGGAAGAACCAACTGTGGCCACCCCCGGACTACATTATGTAAACATATCATGAAATCCAGGGCTAACTGTTAGGCTGGTTGAATTATTGTAGAATCACACTGGGGGTAGCACTCCAGAGGAGGTGAGAGCAATGCTGGGTCTCGTAAGAGACACTGTCAGCGAAAGCACAAGTACATTTTCCATGCAATCAGATGATAGTCGCTAGAACACTACCAGAATTCATGTGCCAGCCACAAGTTCAA
Source organism: Polyodon spathula (assembly GCF_017654505.1). NCBI lineage: Eukaryota > Metazoa > Chordata > Actinopteri > Acipenseriformes > Polyodontidae > Polyodon > Polyodon spathula. The sequence continues at coordinate 6,113,514 of NC_054536.1, read as the reverse complement.
AAGGATTTCCAGTCACTATTAGTCATTGCCAGTCCGTCACCATAGAGGCCTCCCATTGGCCCGTGCCAATTTCTTGGACCATCCTCTTCTCTCTTAACTTTATATTATGATATTATTTTAATTGTATTATTTTGTGTGAATATACTTACGCTTTGCAGGATGATAATCATTGTGTTTTTTTTGTGAAATGCCTTCTGATTAATTTCTTGTGCCATATGAATTGCATGCATTATTATGTTTATGGTGGGGTAGATGTTCTGTTCTGGGAGATCTGAAGAATACGAAACAGGAGATGGTGGTCTTGACTCCCAGCTCAGACACTGGCGGCACCCCCCAGGGCAAGCCACTTCCTCTCGTTGAGCCTCAATCCAACCATAAAACTGGAAAAGAAAGACCCCACTATCCCATGGAGTTACGTCATACCAATTTCCAAACACTGTTTATATTATAAAAAAACAAACAAACAAAAAAAAAAACATTGCAAAATTGGTTTTGGGCACGTCATACTGTGAAACCTCCATGGTCGACACAGAATAAAGTCTCATAGTTTGTTAAATAAAGTTCTGGTGTAGTTTTAAGTGAGTTTTAGTTTCTATGGCAGTACCACTGTGTGTGTACGTTTGTTTGTATAATAACTTCTTTCTTCCCAAATGTTCATTCATGAATCTAGGCAATACTGTGTTGTATACCTATTTCCATACCTATTTTGTAAACTAAACACTCCAAAATGTTACTCTGCTGCCACTAAGGGATCATGACAAAAAAATTAATGATGTTTGCGGACAATATGTTGCTTTATTTCTTTACTTTTGACATTCTTTGATATCCCTAACATCACCCTTGATCTTCTGCAGCTGGGAGAGAGGCGGACTTGTTCAGCTGCTGTCCATGCGGAATCTATTGTGTGGCACACCTCCTGCTTGACCTAAAATGAGCTTAGAAGCCGTGGAACACATGGAACCTGGGACTAGAACAGTTCAACATCTTAGCATGTTAGTTCTAATCCCATCACTGGGCTCCAATCCAAATCCTCTCTTGCTAATGATGCAGATATTTGTGTTTAACCCTTTGGGGTTTTCATGGCTGTGTGGTGAGTGGAGGGAGAGTTGAAGAAACATGACAGGATACTCAAGATGTTAATGCAATTATTTCACTTTTTTTTTTTAGTTATAAGATTTCTTTAAAAATAGACCTCCCTTTATGTTTCATGTGTAAGTTTGAGTGAAATAACCAATTATCAACTTTAACCCGTGTATATGCGATCTAAGGTGGGTAATGTAATGTATGTTTTGCTGTGTCATGGAAGTAAAACAAAGTTGTCATTTTTCCAGTGAAGAGGTTAATATTGAAATGTAAAATCTACACGTTAGATAAAAATCATATGTTAAAACAAAATATGTTATTCTCAACTCCACAACTGTGCAATCCTTCTTCCCTCTCAAAGTGGCCCAGAACAGTCATACATTCAACACAAAAAAGTAGACAAATGTTTTCTTTAATCTATGATGAAGACATTAGATAAAACATTACTTAAGTGAAATGTTTATTTGGCTTAAAACATTTGTGCACTTGGCTTAGTTCCTGATAGTTTATCTCGTTATGAGTGGTATAGATGTTATGATAAAAGCCTGAATTTGGTCAATCTTAAGTTTCACTGGTAAATGTCAATAATTACCAAATAAGATGGTAAAATGACAATGAATAAATAAATAGCTTTTCAGTCATTTACCGGTTAATCATATGCTTTACTGAAGCTTATTGGCAAATGCAGGTATATCATTGAAGAATGTATTTATATCTGCATATAAATTGTCAATTAACAAAAATTGTCAAAGAATATATTTATTGAGAAAAAACATTGAAGTCAAACAATATATTTATTTCTGCATTTCCATTAAGAAAATAACCATGAATGAGCTTACAATAATGCTCAATTGAGCCATTTAAACTAGTTCAACATGGTACTGAACAGTATTGAGATCCACTTATGTAGAACAACCAACATTCTGGTGAATTTGATGTAAACCTCCAAATATGCATAGTTTGCTGAAAAATAGCATTATGTTAAATGCAAATTAAATAATTTAGGACCTTAGTTTTTTCAACAAAACACACTTTGGTTATGATGACACAAAATACCACAATAGATATATTTACTTGCAGCATGGCAGACTTGTGGCACTTGGAGTTATATAGGACTCCTGAAGCCTTACAATGCACAAATGCGAGACATTCGCTCTTTAGCTAAAGACACTTGGTTACTCCTGAGATATGCCAGTAAATATCCGAAGTGTTATCATGTTTATATTGGACATTGACCGTTTTGCTTGGTAAATGTCGAATTTACCAGTAAATCTTAAGATTTCCCAATATTCTAACTTTAACCTTAACATAGAAATAGTCAATCAACCAGAAAGAAACCCTACCATTCCAATGGTCAGCACATTTAATTTTGGTCAACTAGACTGAACCAACGAGATTGCATTTGCTATTTATTTGTTTGTCTCCTTTTTTGTTTACTTGCCAGAATATATATATATATATATATATATAATATATATATATATATATATATATATATATATATATATATATATATATATATATATATATATATATATATATATATATATATTATATATATATATATATATATATATATATATATATATATATATATATATATATATATATATATATATATATAAATATATATATAACAGCTTGTACTCAAGGATGTCCCGAGCTGGAACCACAGATAAGGGCCAACACTACAGACAGTAAGTGTAGATGTGTAACATGCTGTTTCTGTCGGGTCATGTCATTTTGGATCTTTGCTTTGTAATTGAAGCCTGCTGTTTTGCCGACAGGGAGCCCTGTGAACAAGATGAATGCATCTCAGTGGACATCTTCTATATAAACATTTTAATAAACAAAACAACTTAATGCACTAATAAAACAGCGGCATTTAGTTAGTACAATACTGTTGTCAGCAGGGGAAGGTGACAATTATTTTGTCCCTTATGAAAAAGTGCTAGTCTAAATTATATTATCCTACTGCCACAAATCCCTTATAACTCCAATGTTGTGTATTGGAAGATTTTCACTGTTATCTGGTTCAAATTTGATAAAAGTTTCCTTTACGGAATACCTACTGGGTGACACTTTACATTAAGTGTCTCTATTTACTGTGTATTTACATAATAGTTACATGGTAAATCCATGTGCACTTATATAATTACAATGTTATTATGTATAGTTACAACGTTTCCTTTAATATGTAAATCTGTTACCGAATACTGCAACTTATGCTAATGCAGCTGCTTTAGTGTGTGGGATCTGTTGTTATTATTCTTGTTCCTTAAATTTGTTATATATTGGCTAAAACATATTATCCAGCCCCCTTTTTGATGTAAAAAGCAAAGGACCAAAAGTTCTTCAATGTAAAAATAGGATTTTAAATATTTTGTTAGCCCTCCTTAAATGAAATAGTACTCTTATCGGCTGGAATTTATATCTGCTAAGAATAAACAGAAAATGTTTCTGTTGCAAACACACACAAAAAACATGCACCAATGTGACAGAGTAGAATGATACTTGGTGGTAAAACTCCCTCCCGACCTGTGAGGGCGCTAAGTAAAATGAACAGAGTACCCTGGACTGGTTGGCCTGACAGTTCATTCCCAGGATTAAATAGGAAATCAGTCATCTAGAAAGGGGGCGGAGCTTCGATGCACTAACTCATCGACCCAGAAGGGAAACGATGTGGCAGCCGCTTATTTGAGGAGCAGCTGCAATTGTTTACCAAGGGGTCATGTGTGACGGTACAAAAAGGGGATAAAGCAACGTAATCTGTTCCTTTGTTTTGGTTAAGAAACAACCCGGAAAGACCTGAGTTATATATTTGAGTGTTTGTTTGTCACTAATTTACTGTTTGTTATTATTAGTAGACGGCTAACATGTTCCGAAGCTGTTGCCAAGGGCCAGCACGAAACCAGATCAGCATTGCACCTATAGCACGATCCACTTGTGCCTGCACCACAAGCACTATAATATGCATCCAGGACTGGTGACCGTGTTTTGTAGCGTGTGTGTGAAAATTGACTATGCTTATTATTTGGGACTGTAAACCCTTTATTTTGAACAGTGCAATACCCATTGCTGGGTATTGCCTGGGATTTATTATTTGCTGTTGCCAGACTGGAATTATAATTAAAACACTGGATTCTTGTTTTCTGCCTTTTCATTAATCACCGCATCACTCCTGCACCTGTACACTGCAAGCTACTTTGTCACAACCAATTACACAGTGTAGGCAGAACAGGGACAGATCCATGTTCTGCATTAGGAAATATGTCTGTTTGATGAAGAATTACAGGATGTGTCAGTTATGTGAACAATCTCTTTCCATCATGCATTTGGCCTTATGCATTTTCACGAATACACAAACAGACTGTGGAAAAATTAAACATATGCCACCCCCACCCCCTGCAACAAAATCAAATGAACAGTCTTTAAAGCCACACACAACTGTGTCCTCCCAATATTGGGTTTTATAAAACATGGAAGTTTGTTTACTTCAGTAACTAAACAACTGTACAATTCCCCCAAATTAACACTGAATTTAAATGCAACTGAAAAGCAATATTTGTATTCTAAGGACTATTTTCTTTCACTCAGTGTCAGGAAATGTATGTGCCACTGTGACAGGGATGGCAGTAGTGGTGACGTCAGGCCAGAAGCAGGAACAAAAAAAAAATGCAGTGCTGTAGGGCAAAAGACGTGGCGTGAGCCGTTTATTTAAACAAAAATACAATACATATTTAAACACAAAACATTTGGTCACAAAGCAAAGTAAAGGTTTTAAATAAAACAAATATCGAACACAGAACACACAGGTCAGGCTGGCAGATCGCTTTCACTGATCCTATGTTTTGTTTCTTTATTTTACCCTCCTCTCTCACTCTCGTTCACTCCTCCAAACACCCACCCCAAGTGCAGAGAGCTGCAAGCTTTTATTTATTTATGGCTTAGGGGTTAACTATCAATTAACTCATTACCCATCGGCCACAATCTGCACAAGTTTTTTTATTACTCCAGGCAGAGGACAAGCTGCCGACCTCCCCTCTGCCCGAACACATTTAAATAACAAAACTAAAACACACCGCTAAGCCATCATGCATATTTATATAAATATATACATATATAAATAAAAAATACAAACACAAAGTAATGAACTGCACAGGGGTGGAGGGGTACCCTGTTCTAAAATAAATAAACAATACATTTGTTTTAAATACCAAAATAAAAATAAACAAATACATTTTTGGCAGGGCTTTGCCCCACCCCCTTTTCATATGCAGCCTTCTCTCCTGCTGCCCTGCTACAGCCATATATAACCGAAATATCAATTTAGGTGCTGTTGGCAGGGCCTGCATTACCCTGGCACAAAAAAGCAAACTGTCACGACAAATATATACCTGCTTTCCTGCCATAAGAGAATGCAATTCAGAGTTAAGCTTTCAGTTACAGGGCATATGTAGCGCTTAATTATCAATAGTCACTGCTCAACAATGTAATAATTATCATGAGGTCATTATACAACAATCACTGGGTAATTATGCTAGACATATTTGGTACTACTATTAATTTTATAATCCTTACAGAGTGTACACGTGTGCCTATCTTCTAATTATCCACTTAAAATGCTAATTGAACTTCCACAGTTTGTAACTGAACGTTAACTTAATTTACTGTATACGGTGACACCAATAACTGAGTAGTTACTAATGATAAAATAAATGCCTATATCTGCTTTGCGTTCATATATATGTAAAGGCCTGTCCTGCAGATGTTTTTTAGGAGTCCTGCCATGCAAGTTATTAAAGCCTAAACTTGGTACAAATAGCAAAAATTCTAATTTAAAGGGGGTTGAATGACCAGTGGTGGGACTTGAAACCAAAAGTTGTTCACAGAATTTGGAAGACTGGTTCCTAAGTTTCTTACAGCAATACTAACATTTTAGGACCAATATCCCCTACATGGTAAAGGGTTGGGCTGAAGTTCGAATAAAACTTGTCAGTTACCCATCGTCTGGCAATTTGCCAGAAGTGAGTAGGGGGTTCCTAGTATTTATTTTTTCTGAAAAGCCCTATTCAATACAAGTTTTGTTTGTTTGTTTTGTTTCTTTTTAATCTGTCACCATATGAGGTCGCCATGCATAAAAGGATTAAAATATTATTATTAGTGATGGTCAATTTAGGAGTTGATGTATGGACTGATGTAAATGGTGGTGGTTCTACCTACATTTTTGAAAGAAGGATACTTTGTGAAAACCAGCATTGCTAACTGTTAGTCTCTACAGTGTGTGGGAGTGTTTTTGTCTTTAATAAAAGGAGGTGAAACACCAGATTTTGCACCTATTTTTAAAGTAGAACCTGTCATATCCAATACTGTAAGACAGACAGGAAACCTACTATTAACCGACGGACCACTGCTACCAACTGAACGGTACAGATGGAAAATGTTATTATGTGCTTAAACAAGTAAATTCAGCACTTAGCAGGACAGAATGGATAGTGTTGCAGATTTTTAAAAAAAACAACAAAAAAAACAAAAAACTAAGAAAATGAGCAAATAAGGTCACTCTCCTGTTCCCAAATATGCATTTTTGGAATTCAATTTCACTTTTGACATGCTGTCACTTCACATAATTGCTCAGTTTAACCATGTTTAATACAAGAAAACAAGCAATAGATGCATAGAATTACTGTACTGTTAAAAAGCTGAGACTCATTTTTTTGCTACCCTCCAAAGATAGTTTATGTTTGTGTATGCGCTTTCTTATGGTTGTATCTGTCTCACCTTACACGGTGAAAACAAACAAAGATTATTTTGGTATAGACTGAAAAAGCACAGTAAGAACTGTTTTTGAAATGCTGTTTTGTAAATTATAAAATACTATATCACAGTGCTTTGTTTTGCAATTATTTTCACTGGTTTTCTTTGTACAGTATAAGTGAACTCTATATAAACAGCAATTGAGGTATTAAGAAGTAAGCTTATGTTTTTCTTTCAACTGTATTATATGAATTATATTGTGGAAATTTTGCTTACTCACATTGTACAGGGTGGTAGCTGCAAATGTATTTTTCAATATTACATTACACAAATTGTATCAAGATTTTTTAAAACATGTTTTATGCATTTTGTGAACTGTTTCCTGCTGTTGCTAGATTCCTGGATGAACAGTGACTTGGTTAAGTTTGCAAAGCTCTGTGCTGATGCTAGGGAAGCGTCAAAGAAACTGTAGTTACTGTATGATCAAGCTTATTCTCATCCCAGTGATGGAATGAAATCAGCTAGCCTGGAAAGAATTTCAAAGCCCTAAACATTTCTGATGTTCCAACCTGCTCAAAAAGCAGACAGGGTGTATCACAAAACAAAGTGAGTGAGCTCTTTACCCTAGTCCCTGGAAAAGCAAGGCCTGATTGTTTTGTTACAACCAAATTATTATTCCTCAGTGTTTCTTTATGGAGACATATTGCTTTACCAGTCCTCAGCGCCCAGCTCTTTAATGGGGGAGACTTCTGAGGATAAAACCAAGAGCCTTATCATTTTTTTTTACATATACTTTAAGTCAAAGCTGTAAAATTTGTGGCGTGAGATGACTTAAATGTACTTTTATGGGCAACAAAGGGAGTCATGACAGTCTGCAGATTAGGGCTTAATAACGTCTCTAAATACAATTTAAAGAACGTTCCCTGCAACTTGCTCTGAACACTAGTACCAGAATACAGATAAACACCATGGATATTCAATATCTAAGCAGGGGATCAAGACAGGCTTTCGTATGGAATATACAAAATGATGACAACATAAGCCCTTTATCTGAGATGCTTGTTGCTTGTAGGTTAGGGCCCCTGTTATCAAATGCTGAGATCTGAAGTCTTGTGCAAAGGTGTGTAAAGATTTCCAAAAAAAAAAACAATTAACATTGCTAATGAGCTTGAAGTGCCCAAGGCAGCTTCCTAGCATGAAGCAGCAGTACGTCTGTAGCGGAAAGAAGATACTTGGAAACTTGATCACATCCATTTGACTTCCAGCTCAGCTTGTAATAGTGAAGCAAGCGGAGGGAGAGTACATTTCACCAAGACTCCCTGGTATATTATGTGGAAACGTTTGCAGAAATGACAATTCTGTATGATGATACATTTGGGTTAGGTCAGCACCAGCAGTACTTTCAAATGCCAGCAATTTATTTAAGGGAAGCATGCTGGTAACGTCTGGTAATGGCAGTCAGCTGCTTTTAAACCAAATGTTGGTCTCATAATATGGGCCAGGTTGTCGGAATAGTACATAATTGCTGCCCAGTATGCATGGAAGGGCTATAGTGCCGTGAGAAAGTATTTGCCACCTGTCTGATTTTCTGCATTTTTGCACATTTTTCACATTGAATATGTTCAGATCTTTTTGTGAGTTGTTATAGAATATAGAGGGAGCTTGAGAGAAAAAATGACATCAAAGCTTGGTGCTTCTTTCATTTGTTTGGTGTGCAAGGTAATTAAAGATGCAAGCTTCAGGTGTGAAAAAGTTATTGCCTCCCTAGTTAACTCAACCCAATTAAAGGTATAATTAAGGTCAGCTATTTGAATACTCTGGTTAACAAACAGGCCTGATTTGGGCCAGCCCTGCCCAATATAAATGTGACTAACTTTGGCTCTTACCATCAGAATTAAGTTGTCAGCACACAGGTTCTAGAGGCACGTCATGCCACGATCAAAAGAAATTCCTGAAGACTTTCCAGAAAAAAAGTTGTTGATGCCTATCAGTCTGGAAAGGGTTACAAAGCCATTTCTAAGGCTCTGGGGCTCCACCACACCACAGTCAGAACCATACTGTCCAAGTGGAGAAAGTTTGGGACAGTAATGAATCTTCCCAGGAGTGGCTGTCCTGCCAAAATCTCTCCAAGAGCAAGGTGTACAATCATCCAGGAAGTCATAAAGAACCCCAGAACAACATCCAGGGATCTGCAGACCTCCCTTGCCTCGGCTAAGGTCAGTGATCATGACTCCACCATCAGAAAGACACTTGGCAAAAAAAAGATTCATGGCAGAATGGCAAGACGGAAACCACTGCTCACTAAGAAAAACATGAATGCTCATCTCAAGTTTGCCAAAAAGCACCTGGATGATCCTCAAGAGTTCTGGAACAATGTTCTAGGGACAGATGAGTCAAAAGTTGAACTTTTTGGCCCGCATGGGCCCTGTTATGTCTGGTGAAAACCAAACACTACATTCCACAGTAAGAACATCATACCAACAGTCAAGCATGGTGGTGGTAGTGTCATGATTTGGGGATGCTTTGCTGCATCAGGACCTGGACAACTTGCCATCATTGAAGGAACCATAAATTCTGCTCTGTATCAGAGAATTCAACAGGTGAATGTCAGGCCATCCGTCTGTGAGATGAAGCTGAAGCACAGCTGGGTCATGCAGCAAGACAATGATCCGAAACACACAAGCAAGTCTACATCAGAACGGTTGAAGAACAAGAAATTTAAAGTTTTGGAATGGCCAAGTGAAAGTCCAGACCGAAACCCCATTGAGATGTTGTGGCAGGACCTGAAACGAGCAGTTTATGCTCGAAAACCCACAAATGTCATGGAGTTGAAGCAGTTCTGCATGAAGGAGTGGGCCAGAATTCCTCCACGGTGCTGTGAGAGACTAATCAATAACTATAGGAAGCGTTTGGTTGCAGATATTGCTGCTAAATGTGGCGTAACCAATTATTGAGTCTAAGGGGGCAATTATCTTTTCACACGGGGGCATTGGGTGTTGCATAACTTTCTTTAAGAAATAAATGAAAAAATGAAAAGTATCAACATTTTGTGTTATTTGTTCACTCAGGGTCCCTTTTATCTAATATTAGATTTTGGTTGAAGTTCTGATAACATTCAGTGTCAAAAATATGCAAAAATGCAGAAAATCAAACAGGGGGCAAATACCTTTTCATGTCACTGTAGTTATTGAGTGAGTAACTAATAGAGTGATCATGCAATTCAATTTGAAAGTACAGCTAGGTGCAATTTAATAGTTGAATCACCTGAAACTGGTAGATTTTTTCTTTTTTCTTTTTTAAATATATAACATTTTCGCAAATTTGTTCAGCACCCCACAAAAAATAATAATTTCCCTGATTGCTCATAGAGTGTTAAGAACCACTTGTTAAGTATTGCTTAACCATTCGTAAGAGGATGCTACATTTTCATTTCCAAATGTCACTGCAGGGTCAAAGATGCAGATTTCAGTAAAAAACAGTACTCATTCCTGCATTTATAGACCACTGTTTATTTAATTTTTATTGGATTACATTTTTCCACTGTGTGTGCCACCAATGTAGTCCCTGCAAAGTCTGACTTTGCTTCTTTACATTGCATTGGCAGTTAAATTTAGTATGATAACATACCAGTTTTCAGGTTTGGGGCAGGGCACAGCAATATCAAATAAGTAACAGTACTGCATGGGTTCCTAAAATATGTTTGCATATTGTTTTATTTTCCTATGTCCTTAGTCAACCTTTTCCGGTATTGATATGACTTCAAGACCCAAGTCCTGAGGTTAAGCCAGGATCTTTATACTGGCAGAAGTGGAGGCAAGCTGCAGGGAATAAAGCTTATGTAGGAAGCAGACAGCATTTCAAGGACCTGTGAGGTTCAGGATCATCATGAAGTGCTTGCTGTCCCATATCTGCTCCTCAAGTTTCTTTCTATTAATAACCACAACTTTAACTTTATTATTAGAGGAAATAATGAGGGCTTCCTGAAGTACAAACAATCCATTCTCTGTTGAATCCTCAAGTCTTCCAGCCTCCAGCTGTTCTTTTCCTTTTTATTGAAGCTCCAGTCCCTATCACCTGGCAAATATCACAGTCAGAACAGGATGACAGGGGCCCAGGCAGCACTAGCACTGCAGGTGTCTGATCACAGAAAGTAATTTTACAAACATGCATAGCAAGAAGCGAGACTGTAACTGTAGCAAACGCAGCCCGCATGGGGAGAACAAAGGCCAACCGGTCTGGATTTACTGCAATCAGTCTCACTGCTTCAAACAGAAGTTACAAAATAAGCAAAGGTTACTCCCAAATAATCCCATATAGACAGCAACTGCAAGGAAAGTAAATTTGAGACAGATTGTTATAACTCGTGGTCGTAACTTAGATCCTAAGGAAAGTATCCCATTCTGTATTTTTTTTTTTTAACACATGAGAATAACAATGAGTTGTTATATTAGGTGGTTATGTGGAAAATATCAGTGCTATAGGTACAATTTGTATAGAAAAAGGCCATCTGAAATTGAAACACTCCCTCTGCTTTCTGAAAAGGTGGAGAACTGGAGTCTTAACAATGGAAGAGTACAGTAATCAGACCCTCAAGGCATTACATTTAAGTATAAAAATGAGCAAGGCTTTGGGACACTGCAACTTTAAACCTTTTCTTTAATACAGCTCTTGAAATTAAGTTCAAATGTAATTTTTATAACTTTAAATTGCAGTTGTATTAGAAGACAAATAGAAGGATAGGTGATACCTTTTTATTGGACTAACTAAATAATAATTATGGTTTAGTGAGTCCAAAGAAATGTATCTCCTCTCTTTCTCTTTGCCTATCATCTCTGGACTGATAGGGCTACCATTTCACCTATCAAGTTATATTAAAGTAACAGTGCAGTATGGCTTCTCTCTACGGTTGTTATACAATGCACTTTTGCACATGGGAAAGGAACTTGAAAGAAAGGAGCAACAGCAGTAATAATTAAACGTATCTCTTGAATAGCCATGTCAGTCAATGGGAGTTACAAACTTCAAAGGAAGAAATATCATGGCACCACAGGGGAGAAGCAACGTTTGCATTTGCTCCCTCCTATCTCCAGACTATAATTTATCCCTACACCCCCTCTCGCCCTCTCTGCTCCTCCACCTCTGGCAGACTAGCTGTACTGCTCCTCTGCTCCTTCTCCACCCTATCCATGACCACCTTTTGGTGCCTCCTCAAGACACATCTGTTCAGACAGCATCTATAAACACTACAACTCTCGTGCATGAGGGACGATCTGGCACCCACTTATACCAGTACTTGCATCATTGTATTTGCACTGAACTACTGCTCCTACCTATAACTACTATATCTTGTATCTGATTTTACTCTTATAGGTATCTGTACTCACACTTTCTGTAATTGCTCTTATTTGAAATCTTTCTCATCCATTTATCATACTTACTATGTGTTCTTACTGGACTTTACTCATACAAGTAAATAGTTACTATAAGATTTAACTGCTCTTATTCGAATTTGCTCTTACTTTTAAGTTACTGTATGCTTTATTTTGTTCTTACTTGAATTGGTTTTATTGTACTTTCATATCTGCTCTTATCTGTATGATATTCTGTAATGTTATATTTTATAATGCAATACTTTGTACTGTGATAACATAACAACTGTAATTCACCCTGGATAAGGGTGTCTGCTTATAAATAATAATAATAATAATAATAATAATAATAATAATAATAATAATTGCACTTGCTAACCTGAACCAGACTGTGCATGTGTTACATCTTTGTACATAGCTGTAGCTGGGATTCTTTCCAAAGATATAGCCTTTTGAGCTAAATACTTTCATGAAAGTTCCTATTTTCTCTACTATACTGTTTGCATCATTTTACAAAGAAAGCTACTAAAATACAGCAAAGTTAATGACAGGAAAATATCAAACCCCATTTTATGTATGTCCATCTGTCTGGAGTGTTCAACAAAATAGCAGTTTGTGTTGATTTATAGTAAGTTGTGATGATTTACATACAAACATTATGTACTGTCACTAACAAATCTGTAGATAGTGAACCCCACTTAAGTGTTCATTGCACATAACATGGTGGTAACGGTTCACGATTCGTAGAAAACAAGATTATGGGAAACGGATCTGTTCACATTATCACATGCATCCTGCTTCCAAACATTTATCAATTAAGACAGAACAAAAGCATTATTATAGTGTTATCAATTAGAACAGGGTTATGGGTAGGTTGCATTAAACACTGTCAACTTCAGTTCACATCTACTCAACAAACACAACCCGACTGTACGAGGATTTGTCCTCGGTTGCCATTCATATTATACATTGCTTGTACAGGACTGCCCAACGTGAGATGTTATGCTCCTAATAATAGAGGGTGCTTGCTTGTACTCCATTTTACAGCTGGGCTGCCTGAGACACAGGAGAGTGAAGTGACTTGCCCCAGGGTCACACATTCCATGTTTTCATTTGGAATGGCTTGCTTTGAGACAGTGCTACTATTCATTTTCCATTATGTACAAAAATGTTTGTGTCATAGCAATCCTGAGAAACATGTAACAGCAAGGTCAAAGGTCGTCCATGATTTCACAAGACCTTTATTTCTTTGTGCTTTCATTTTAGCAGTTTAAGTCGGTCTGTTGAAACAAGTCTCCATACCAAGTACAGTACAACAGTATTTCTGATTTGTCTTTTTGTTCTCCGCCATACAGAGCTTGTACATCACAGTCCTTAATAATTTGTCATGTTTCACATTTTAATAATCCTCAGCACAGTAACTTAACTTTTTACCCCAGGCTTTACGGTACACATTTCTACCACTCTGGTTCTATGTCTGGATACTACTTGGAATTGACCACCTGCAGTAAACCACTTGGGAGCAGATTGGATATATTCTGGAACCCATCCTGTGAAGTGGAAAATTGATCTGAGTGAACCAGCTTTAAATGTAGAAAAGGCAACGACGGTTCAGTGTCTGAGATGGAATTACATTGTTTTCCAGCTCCTCACCCCCCCACAGAGGAGTCACTAGAGGCTTGTGATCCACACAGTTTTGATTAGATGATCTGCCCACCACTGAAGAAGGCATTTATTAAATCGTTTGTCTACTTGGCTTACTCTGTATTGATTTAGAGTGTTTGGCTGGAATGCCACTGTGTGTGCTGGGGATTTCCTAGGTGGGGATGCCCAAAGTGCCTTCGTTACTCACCTTCAGAACTGCTCCTCGCTAATCCACTGAACTAAAAGTTACTCCACTACAAGCCTCAATTCCAGCCAACGTTTGTAATTAGCAACCTTGTAACATTTGCATACAACACAAAGCTGGCTTTCATACTGTGGCATGTACAATGTTTTAATACACAGTTTAACCTGTGGAAAATGATCCATAGTAGAAAAAAATAAAGTTCATAAAGTCATTACTTAGACTTTGATAATAACGAAAAGTGCCACATCGTCTAAAAAGAGTTTTATGAATAGTCATGAACATGACCAGTGCCATTTATGTCTGACTTGAGACCCAATGCACTTTAGCAATGCTGGTACATCCCATCAATCAGACAGGGTACACATTGTTGTGGAAGCAAAGAGCATCCTGAAGCTCCTGCAGTCCTGGATTGTACTGGATGAGCTGCTATCACTCTCTACAGCATGTCTCAAGCATGCTCATTAGGGTTTGGGTCAAGAGATCTTACTGGCCAATCCCTGTTCTCAATTGCTTCCTGTTGTCAGTATATTCAAGACAGAGCCCAGATTAGTCAGTGAAGAAAATTGTTAAACTGTATATTAACAGTCATCCAATCAGTAAATGGCACAGATCCCTCGCAGAGGTTGAGTATTATATAAAGTGTTGTCTGAAAAATGTAGGGTTCAATATCACATGTGGGGTTATCACATTGTAATAATGTAGTCGACAAAGGTAACCTTAGTCATTGTTTGAAGTATAGCACGGAGAACAGAACTGGAGAAAGCGGTGGGGAAATTAGTGGAGACAGACATGGTACTGTAGGAAGGAGACTCTTTATGCTGAAAGTGGTGAATGAATGGAATGGGTTACCATGTTATTGCTGCTCCATCCGAGTCATTGGGATACAGTAAGAACCATCTAGAGACGAATCCGATAAGACAAAGCTGCTGGAAACAACCATTGATGGATCACATGATTTTTAAAATGATTGTCTCCGTGGTTCAAAAAATGATAAACAGTGTAAATAACCCTGTAACGTCAGAAGGCTACAGTAAATGTACAGGACTGAACTCCACGGCAGTTCCACTGCAGAATCACTGCATTGCTGGCTCAGGTACAAGAACATTCTGTATCACAAGAGACTTTTCTATAATTAAATGCACTTCTGTTTTCTAGCTGCAGGCACTATAGCAAATATGTAAAGAGTGAATGTCCCTGTTGCAGCTAACATCCAAATCAGTTAATGCCAAACATGTCTTGTTTAGAAGAGGTAAGTCAATTACATGTAAAAGTAAAAGCTTCCTCTAAACAAGTAATCTTCTGTACAGAAGTTTCACGGCAGCCTAAATTAGATAAAGAATTCACTCTGAGTCTCCTCTGAATATTAACATGGAATCTGAACATGACTCCAAGCAAGCTGCTTACCTGAGACTCACAATAAAAAGCAGTATTAAATGAGGATCCAGCACAATACAAAGCAGGCACAGAACACTGAAACTGTATACACTGAACTATTCTTCAAGACAGCCAACTGGGTTATTGAGAAACATCACCAAATTGTTTCCACCAAATTGCACACATGGTATATGAAAGACTTCTCATTTAAATATTTATCTATTGTTTAATTTAGCAATGTGTCCCTTGTAACAATTATTTTGGGGGAAGTTTTAAACAGTGTATTATATTAGTTGCATATCACAGAGTTTGAGACAGTGAAAACATCCATTTTAGTAAATGTGATTTCCAAGTTATTAGGCCGACCAGGTCAATATTTCTTTAATCAATTTATCTTAAACTTGAAAAGCAAAATCTCTTTAAAGTAAGCTCTGAGCTATAACTTAAACAGGACTTTTGATCTCTTCAGTAAGCACACTGTTGATTAGTATTCTCAAATTGTTTCATTAGAAATGGATAAACGGTTTTCAATATGTATAGTAGCTGAAATATAAGTATGACACCTGCATATATACTGATTTCTGTCTTCATTAAATCGCAATATTATTTCATTGTTGGCTCAAAGTGCAAGTTCTAAGTTAACAGGTAAGTTCCCAGAACTACATTATCTAAGAGTTCTGTTAAACAAATCGTTTAAAAAAAAAAAGACAAGTTTAGTTAGATATTTCTAACCTTGTGGTATTTAGATGCAAATAACATCTACATTTTTGTAGCCTTTTGAATCATTATTAGGAAGGTCATGAAGTAAGAACCATTTCCTTCTCAAAGACATATAAACAAAAGTTTTTGCCTTCATCACACAGACACACACTTTATATATATATATATATAGATATATATTATATATATTATATATATATATATATATACACACACACACACACACAGTGTACAAAACATTAGGAACACCTGCTATTTCCATGAAATAGACTGACAAGGTGAATCCAGGTGAAAGCTATAATCCCTTATGCTGCTGGGTTTTTCACGCTCAGCAGTTTCCTGTGTGTATCAAGGATGGTCCACCACCCAAAGGACATCCAGCCAACGGCAGGCCAGTGGTCACAAATGGCTCATTGATGAAAGAGGCCAAAGCAGGCTGACACGAATTGTGCAGCTGAACAGACGGGCTACAGTTAGTCAATTGACAGTCCAGTACAACACTGGTGCCGAAAGACCCATAAAAGAATGCACAACTCGTCGTACCTTGGCACAAATGGGGTATGGCAGCCGACGACCTAACAGAGTTCCACTTCTTTCAGCAAAACACAAGAAACTGTGGTTGCAGTGGGCTAAGGAACGAAAACACTAGACATTAAAAGATTGGAAAAACATTGCCTGGTCTGACGAATCCCGGTTCCTTGACAACTGTGGAAAGTATTGGAGTCAACATGGGCCAGCATCCCTGTGGAACTCTTTCGACACCTTGTAGAGTCTATGCACCGAGAAATTGAAGCTGTTCTGAGGGCAAAAGAGGGTGCAACTAAATATTAGGAAGGTGTTCCTAATGTTTTGTACACTCAGTGTGTGTGTGTGTGTGTGTGTGTGGTGTGTGTGTGTGTGTCATATATATATATATATATATATATATATATATATATATATATATATATATATATATATATATATATATATATTTTATTGGCATATATTGTATATACAGTGCCTTGCAAAAGTATTCAGACCCCTGACCAATGCTCTCATAGTACTGAATTACAAATAGTACACTGAAATTTCATTCTGCTTGATATTTTATTTTTAAACACTGAAACTCAGAATCAATTATTGTAAGGTGACATTGGTTTTATGTTGGGAAATATTTTTAAGAAAAATAAAAAACTGAAATATCTTGCTTGCATAAGTATTCAACCCCTGTGCTGTGGAAGCTCCCAGTTTGCACCGATGAAAGAAATTGCCCTAACTAGGACACAGTTACCTTACCATTGGCCTCCACCTGTGAACCATTAAAGTTCCTGTCACATTTTCTGGATAAAAACCCCACTCTTGAAGGATCATTGGTAAGGCTATGAATCTGAATGAAAATGAAGACCAAAGAACATTCTACAGAAGTTAGAGATAAAGTAATACAAATGCATAGATTAGGGAAAGGGTACAAAACAATATCCAAGTGTTTGGATATCCCAGTGAGCACAGCTGGATCAATAATCAGGAAGTGGAAGCTGCATCACACCACCCAGGCACTGCCAAGAAAAGGCCGTCCCTCAAAACTCAGCGCTCAAACAAGGAGGAGACTTGTGAGAGAAGCCACAGAGAGGCCAACAATCGATTTGAAGGAGCTACAGAGTTCAATGGCTGGGAGTGGAGTAATGCTGCACCAGTCAACCATATCAAGAACTCTGAATAACACTGGCCTGTATGGGAGGGTGGCAAGAAAGAAGCCGTTACTCAAAAAGTACCATCTGAAAGCACGTCTGGAGTTTGCCAGAAAACATGAGAGTGACCCAGCTGCGATGTGGGAAAAGGTTTTGTGGTCAGTTAAGACCAAGACAGAACTTTTTGGCCAAAACTCAAAGTGCTATGTGTGGCGCAAACCTAACACTGCCCATGTCTCAAGAGATACTCAAATGCTTGAAAATCATCTTGTATCCTTCTCCAGCTTTATGACAATAAATTATTTCTGCCTAAGGCCTTTCAGTAGCTCTTTACTTTTCCCCCCCATAATGACTTCTTGGTAATCATCCTATACCTAACCCTTTTATACTCTCTAAGAATGCTCACCTACAATCCAGCGTTTTCTAGAGTTTTCTAGAATTATGTTGCATTATCATCTTGACATTTTTAGCACCTTGTCGACAATACTATCATAGCATCAGAGGGTATGAATACTTTTGAATTAGCATTTTTGGAGTTTTGCAAAAACATTTCTGAAATAAATAATTGTATGCATCTATTTCTTGTAACTATTTTTCCTCATCCAAAAAAGCAAAACTTTTGCTTCAGAATATTTTTCCTAAAATGTGTTCTTTTCTAGAAATTTCCATCAGGGTATATAAACTTTTGACTACAACTGTATGAATGTGTACACATACACACACACACAGAGTATTAGTTTGGCTGTGTGAATTGCTTATACCGGCACAGAGCCGACATTTCATGATGGCTCAACTGCCTTGCAAGGTAGTTTGGAGACGGCACAGGCCGGTGTATACAGCCTGTGTTTGATTAGAAGCTAATATCCCATCTGACTGTATACAAGCCATGCATATACAAATACATTACCATGTGGTGCTCCCTTACCCAGAATCTGTTAGGTAAAGAAAATATCCACCGTACGGTATCACCACCTTTGCAATAAAATGTGAGACCTACAGTGTATATGAAACCTCTGCATTTAGCATTTAACAGGTTATTATATTGTATAATATGATTGAAAATTACAATTTAAAAAAGCAGCCAAAGCCACTTCTTCAGCCAACGACGGTTTGGAAGTTGGTCTCTTGTGATTTCTTTGGCTTTTTGAAAGGGTTATGATGATATTATACCTGTATAGAAGGAGCCATTTTGTGCTGTGTAAATGGGTCTAAGTTTTGTTTAGATGTCTGAGATGGTCAAGTACTGGCATTTGTGTGTGGAAGTGGCTTTAAAGTACAATGCAACGAATTATCAGTGGAGGACATTGCAAGAATGGAAACATAGTGCTAAGAAGGTAGCCAAAAAAAATAGTGTTCATAACATTAATCCCTGGTTAAAGAAACAGGTGGCAACTCTTGTCAAAGGTCATGGATAAGCTGAAAAGACTTACAAATGTTTAACTCGAGTATGATCAAGATAAGAAACAGAGCCACTAATTAGCATCATAATTAAATCATTTCTGTGCAACTTCAAGACATATATTCTGCTTTTACGAATATTCATGCTAATGGCAGACAACCTCCAATCCGGTACTCGGCTGCATTGAATTTAAGTTATTTTTAATGATCATCAGGCTACAAGTACTGAAGTCTGCTGTTCTCCTCCCAAATATCAGCACAGGAGATCAGCTCACAAACCTGGGACTGTAATCTGCTGAAATCAGCAACAGACTACTGTTGGGGCATGCAAGGGAGGTGATGCTGAGGTACAGGTATACTGAAATGTTACAAGAACAAATGTTAACAGAGATCCAAGCTCAAGCCACGTGTGGGTTACTCAGGATTATAAGGGCAGTTTCACAGAGGCTGTGATTAAGTAACAGTGGTCAACAACTTTCTTCATCTCTAAAAGGGTGATCTTTAATGCACAAAATCATATTATGATACTGCTACAACATATATACCGGAAATACACTTAATTGTCCAAATTGAACCTTTGGACACCTGGCCAAAAGGGGATGATGTGATGTGAGTGAGTGTGTGAGAGAGAGAGAGAGAGAGAGAGAGAGAGAGAGAGAGATTAAAACATATTTGCCCCCTTGTCTGATTTTCTGGATTTTTACATATTTTTGACACAATGTTATCAGATCTTTAACCAAAATCTAATATTAGATAAAAGGGACCCTAAGTAAGCAAATAACACAAAATGTTGATACTTATTTCATTTATTTTTTAAAGAAAGTTATGCAACACCCAATGCCCCAGTTTGAAAAAGTAATCGCCCCCTTAGACTCAATAGCTGGTTACGCCACCTTTAGCAGCAATAACTGCAACCAAACGCTTCCTGTAGTTATTGATCAGTCTCTCACAGCGCCGTGGAGGAATTTTGGCCCACTCCTTCATGCAGAACTGCTTCAACTCTGTGACATTTGTGGGTTTTCGAGCATAAACAGCTTGTTTCAGGTCCTGCCACAACATCTCAATGGAGTTTCGGTCTGGACTTTGACTTGGCCATTCCAAAACTTCAAATTTCTTGTTCTTCAACCATTCTGATGTAGACTTGCTTGTATATTTCTGATCATTGTCTTGCTACAGCTCACAGACAGATGGCCTGAGATTCTCGTGTAGAGTTCTCTGATACAGAGCAGAATTCATGGTTCCTTCAGTGATGGCAAGTAGTCCAGGTCCTGATGCAGCAAAGCATCCCCAAATCATGACACTACCACCACCATGCTTAACCGCTGGTATGAGGTTCTTACTGTGAAATGCAGTTTGGTTTTCGCCACACATAACGGGGCCCATGTTGGCCAAAAAGTTCCACTTTTAACTCATGTGTCCATAGAACATTGTTCCAGAACTCTTGAGGATCATCCAGGTGCTTTTTGGCAAACTTGAGATGAGCATTCATGTTCTTCTTAGTGAGCAGTGGTTTCCGCCTTGCTACTCTGCCATGAATCCCAGTTTTGCCCAGTGTCTTTCTGATGGTGGAGTCATGATCACTGACCATAGCCGAGGCGAGAGAAGCCTGCAGATCCCTGGATGTTGTTCTGGGGTTCTTTGTGACTTTGCTGACAACTTCAAGCTGATGGTAAGGGACAGTTAGTCAGATTTATATTGGACAGGGCTGGCCCAAATCAGGCCTGATTGTTAACCAAAGTATTCAAACAGCTGACCCTAATTATCCCTTTAATTGAGTTGAGTTGAGTTGAGTTGAGTTGAGTTGAGTTGAGAACTAACTAACTCAACTCAATTGGGGGGGGGGCAATAACTTTTTCACACCTGACGATTACATGTTTGATTACCTTGCACACCAAACAAATGAAAGCAGCAGCAAACTGGTGTCATTTTTTCTCTTAGACTCCCTCTATGCACTACTACAACCCACAAAAAGATCTGACCAAAATCAATGTGAAAAATGGGCAAAAATGCAAAATATCAGACAGGGGGCAAATACTTTTTCACGGCACTGTATATATACATATACTATCTAGACTAAGGCTTCTCAAACTCGATCCTGGGGACCCCCTGTGGCTGCTAGTTTTCATTCCAACCAAGCTCTCAATTACTTAACTAGACCCTGAATTGAACTGATAATTTGCTTAACTGTACTTCTTTTTACTTGTTTTCAGCTCTTAAACAGTTGCATATTCCAAGTTAGCTGTAACATGATAAGTAAGTTGAACTGCAACTGTTTAAGAACTGAAAACAAGTAAAAAGGGTCTAATCAAGCAAATTATCAGTTCAATCATGGGTCTAGTTAAGTAATAGAGAGCTCGGTTGGAATGAAAACCAGCAGCCACAGGGGGTCCCCAGGACCAAGTTTGAGAAGCCCTGATCTAGACCCTGTGCTTTTAATCATGTCTACAAGAATAATAAAATGCTCTGTATTCCCTGACTTCAAGTCCGTCCGACTCCCCCCCCCGCTCATTTCCTACCAAGATAATTGTTCTGGGGCTTCACTTCAGCAGAATTAGTTCTTACAAAAGGAAACATAATAAGGAATGGGCCTCATCTTGAGAAAGTCAATTCAAAGAAAATGATAGGGTTTAAAGCCTGAAGAAAGAATTCCTACACAAAGAAAATAAATCTCTTGTCAAAGGCATATTTTTAATACTGACTTCACATACCATGCCATATAGCCCAGATCCTTTTGTAAAAGTATATTACAATTATATCTGCTTTAGAAATGGTTAGCTCAATTGCTCATTGCAAAAAATAGAGTACATACAGCAGCGATTATTGCAAACAGAATGAAACAGCCTTTTTTTATTTTAAATTCGATCTGTACAGGAAAAGCGGCTGTATGCTGCTCTTCATATATCATGTCAAAGTTTATAAACCAATTGCACTGTGCTTACATTAGTAATAGGTGTTTAGTTTGTATTTTAAACATTGTAGTACATAATTACTAAAGGCAATGACAAACAGGAATAAAAAGACACTGGTAACTTATGCACCAAAAAAAAAAAAAAAATAGTACGATATAATTACAATTATGATATAATTATTTTGGACTTAAACGTATGCTGTGTTCACATCTGGTTTCTCAGGCACTTAACCAGTCCTGCATTCAGCACATGAAATATGAAAGAAAACACTGAAACAGCTGAGGAGACAGAATTCTCTCAGTCCCCCAGCTGCACATTAATATCACAGGTGAACCACTCGCTGTCTTCCATGTGTATTCTTATTTGCAAATGCAAGTTTTGACTGTCCACGCCTGCCTTGCGCAGTATGCAGAAACAAAGGGCACAGAGTTTTCTTCACTCACATGGCGCTGCAATAGAAAAGACAAAAAATATGGAAGTACCAAACACCATGCAAATTCCTCATCACACACACAGTGGAATACTTATTGAAAAAACATCAAGAAAACAATCAATCTTCCCTTTTATGTGTTCAGCCCGACTCATTTCCTGTGGCTACCGTTAAGTCCAAATGTTTAATCTCTTTGCCAACATAAAATTCATAGACATGGGAACACTCACATTACAGTTTTTTTTTTGTTTTTGTTTTCCTCCTCAAGAGGATTCATCTATGTTACAACGATGTCAGTTAAACATGATTATCTTCCTTACTCTTTTCACTTCTGTTATAAATAACGACAGTAAAAAGAACAACACTTAAACAGATTACACAGATTGTATTTCAGCCTAAATAATCAAATGCCACTCTGCAGCATTTTGTAACGCTCAACAGTTATACAAGAGGGTTAGTCTAAGATTTCAGATAAACCAGCTGATACTTTTTTTCTCCCTTGTGACTTAATGAACAATTCAGTAGAGACTGGCAGCAATGTTTGTTTGTCAGTCTGTAACGCCCAGGCATATAAAACACCTATTTTTCTTAGCCCTCTGTGAGGTTTTCTGAAAAAAAAAAAATTTAAAACACATGCCAAAATTGAGAAAATTGTCCATGCCATGGGCCATTTTTGTAGCTTAAGCTGAGAATATATGTTCAGGACAATTTGTAAGGCAGGATTTCTCTGGCTGCTGTATAGGGTGGTAATGCATTACCTAGATTCTTATATATAGTACACAGAGGAACTGCAACAGCAAAACTTGGAGGAAACATATGCAAAGTGATAACATCAATGATTAGGGCAAGGTCTGTATGGCCCCCCTTACTTCTCTTTATTAGATTTGCATTCCTTGACACTCTCATAATTGTCTGTGGAGTCCCTTGACAAAAGAAGCTAAAATAGGCAGACAGGGGCCATATATCAAGGCTAGCGAGTCTTTATTCCAAGATTACTGAAAGGCACTAAAAATGGGGTCACACACATATTCCACAGGCAGTCTCTTGTAAATTGTCCACATGGGGGAGGGGGGAGAGACAAGAAAGGAAAAGTTCATTCACTTTGTTCTTATTTTTATCTTACTCTTTTTTTTATTATTGCCAGCGTACACAGATTTTATCGTCTCTTCCTTTAGGAGTAAAATGGCCGCCCCTGTTCCGGTGTCTGCAACCTGTTAAGCCTGGCTACCTGAGACGGAGAAGGCGGGACATCCTGTCTATAGGGGCCTTTGATTGGGTTGCTGCTGGGATCCTTGAGGTTGGAGTAAGAGTCATAGCTTTTTGACCCCTCTGAGGGTGTCTTTGCCTTCGCCTGCTGCTCCTTGCGCCTCTGCTCCTGCCGCAGAAGCTCCTGGGTTTCGAGGAGCACCCTGGCGTTGAAGCCGGTTGCCCCCAGGTAACCGTTCCGTGAGCCCTGGTAACTGGAGTAGCGCGGGTTCTCCTTGGCACTCTGAAATCCTTCTCCGGGAGGGTAGGCCTTTTCCCAAGAATCTTGGGACACTGAGCTTGGATTCTTTCGGTTTTGCCTAGAAATAAAGAAAAGGGGTTATTCATTGTTGTGGTAAAGTACTGTAAATTATACCATATAAACAGATGGGTATCACACACTATAAATCTACACAAAACATTATTATGGGACTTAAACAGCACCAGATAACCGATTCATTGGACAAACATTATTTTAAATTAACCAGCCTTTATGATCCACATTATATAGTGTCTGCCCTTTGCAGACCCTGATAAGGATTGTGGATTCCTAAGAAAAACTAATTGTTAAGAGCTCTAACAGAGGAGCTCAGTGAGGACAAGGGCTGGGTTGGGTAGCCAGGGTGAAATGTCAGTGAAAGTCAAATGAAATTGCGATTGAAAACCTAGTCAACAGCTTTACACATCACAGAGTCAAAGGGAAGCGTTGGAAAGAATCTGATAAGAACAGTGACCCCGACCAGATGGCTTACTGTACAGCCAAAGTGCTGTTAAAAGACTGTCAGGGAGAACACTCTGTTAGCAGCTTACCAGATTTAGGTCTTCTGAAAGCCATGCTACTGGATGAACACAACTACTACATCACAATCTCCTTATACTTATTTTTATTATCCCTCTTTTAAAGGACATTACATGGATCAGCATTATTTTCTGGTCTTTTCTGTACCAGCGCTTGAGTGATATTTCCATGCACATTTATAATGAAATGCTTTAGGCATGCTGTATTGTTCATTTTCACTATAAACACCCATTTAAGTTTTTTGTTGCTGTCGTGTTTATAGGTTTATCCCACAGCAAAGTACCACATAATACAGTTCTTGTTTGATCCAAAGGTCTGTATCAACATGACTTTTTTCTTTCATTCTTTTTTATGTGACTTGTTTTAATTAGGGCAGCCATAGCATGACTACAGTGCCTCACATTCAAACATGTGAATTGTTGCATATATGTTTAGGTCTGTGTTGGGTGTAACTCGAACATCCAAACTGTCAGCAGGCGGTGTGCCTTTACTGCAGAATGGTCCACAACCATCAAATCTTTCCATGAAACTTGTTAAGAATGGGCATTTTCATTTTAGGAAATACCATTGGTTGGATAAAGGCAAACAAGATTACTTTCCAACATGCCTCTGTCTGGTGCAATGAGGACAGTAACATCTGTTTATACTGTGGATGCATTTCAAATGCTAGTTCTTTCATACCATCTCATTTGTGGGACCACTGCAATCAAGTGAATCCCTTTGGACTGTTTCTCAACAGATCTAGTACAACATTTTTTTTTTTTTTTTTTTTTTTTGTTCCAAATCCCAAAGTTATAAATTAGCTGAAAAAAAACTGAGTAATAACAAATGTTGAAACAGCTAGGATTACACAAGTTATAAAGCCATTGCTTTTTTAACATGGATACCAGTTTATTTATAGATTGTGCAATAAACCCTGTGTTAACCGTTACCTGGTCTAAGTGGTCTTCTGCTCCTGCCAAGCAGTACAATCCAGAGCAGATGAGCTTCTATTCAATGCACTTTTAAAGCAGTGATCTGTACTGAGCAGCTACTCCTGTGTGATGGATTGATCATTGTTTCACTGTATATTTATAGCCCAAGTCAGCTTCGTGGACAACCGAAACAAATGCCAAACACTGTTCGTTGCCCATAACTATACTGATACGCTCCTTACTCGTTTAAAAAAATTAAACATTTATTTTTATATTACACTATTAAAAGCAGTTTCTCAAAATAAATGACCTTTTCACTTAATTGGTTATCCGTGTGAACATGTTTCATTGTAACCTACATTAATAATTGTACAGTACTTTATCCATCTTCCATTTCCTACCAGGCAAGGTAATGTACAAGCCTACCCCCAACCTCCTCTACTGTTCACGTTTCAACATACATTTGCACAGAAACATGGTTCATGACCGCCTGCAGGTCATCAAAGCTCACTCGGATTTCAGAAAAAAAAAAGTCAGAACTTGGGCAGAATTAAAAAAAGGCTTTAATTATGTTTTTCTTTCCCCAGAAAAAATCATTACCACCCTCCATTTCCTTCTAAAATTTCAACTGCTTCCAAAAAAGCACAAGGACTGGGTTCAATTTTATGGACTATTTTCAATGTGTTTTAACCTTTGCTCTAACAGATAATATTTCCTCTAACATGTAACTTGACAGCTGCTACACAAAATGAAAAATGAAACACTGTAGTGTTGAGATCTGCTTCAGTAAGATTGGTAAATCTATGTTCTGCTATAATCATTCAATTAAAAATATTAAAGACCGTTCAGAAAAAAGAAAATTGATTTAGTTAAGTCACTGGTTATTGAAAAATTGTGTTTTCAGGCAGCAGATGACTTTTTTTTTCTTTTTTTTTTTTTTTTTTTTTTTAATTTTAAAACACAGCTCACCTTACCAGAGAAGCCGGAAACTAAGTTACGGGGCATGTTACAGTAAGCAAAAATAGCCAACAAAATGGAACATCCTCTGAAAGCAGCATTTGCTAACAGAGCATCATGAGCAGCTAGAAGCCATCTAAAGCCTAGGACACACATGAGTTGTGAAGCACTGCTAACGGAGAGCGGCGAAATACCGCACATATTACTAACCTTTTATTTCAATTAGAACGAACACACATTGACGAAAATTGACGTCAAGGACGTTGGTTATGGGTCTATTGAAGATCCAAAACAAATACTAACCGCCTGCCCCCCCGCATGAATCCAGCTACTGGACATCCTGTATCATTTGTCAGATATACACATCAAGTAATTAATCAGCTGTCAGCCGAGTGATTATTGTGTATACAATTACGAAGAATGTGATGCCTTTTTTTCCTTAGTAATAGCAGCTCCTATATAATGTATAACTACAGATACAGTACCACAGTCCAGTCTTGTTAAGTGCAGTGCTGGATATATCATAGTTTCTTTGTAGAAAAAGGCTTTCACATTGTATCCAAAAATAAATATCACATTTTACATACATGTCCTTAGGTAAATAAAAGGAAAATACTTCTGAGTGGTGTTCTGATATGGGAACTTATAACGTTAGATCCTAATAAAAAATTATGGAGATGGACATGGTCGTTCACTCTGGGTCAAGCAGTAAAAGTTTAAGAAGGATATACATATTTTGGGTTGTTGTACAGTGCTGCAAGGTGGGGGGCTGTTTTTTTTTTGTTTTGTTTTTTTTTTTTTTTTATCGGCTTTGTTTTGGCAACTACAAACAGGTGGTTTTATAAAACAGCAGTACCCGTTTCGCCATAACGAGTAACACGCGACGAGGCGAGGGGTATTCCCGAGGCCAATATCCCATCGAGTCGGAAACGGCACAAAGACCCTGGTCCCGGGATTGGGATTCACAGCGCTATCTCTAGAGGTTGTATTCTGACTTGATAGGTCATTTATATTTGTGAAAGGCAGTTCCAAGCAGCACAATGCACGGTGCTTAATTTCAGCTCAGACTTGCGTGAAGTAAGCATTTATAAAACATGCCAGTCCCCGTTGCTTAACTCCTTACATGCCTGTCAGGGTAGTGCTACTATAGAATAAAGGCTGTTACCTTTCATTTCAGCTCACCAATGTGCTTTGTCCAAGCCACAGTGGTAACTTGTGTTCTCTGATAAACTGTGTGTTCCTGTTTGATGTTCCCAGGAATCTGGCACACACATCCTCCACATATTCTCTGTTGAAGCTGCTGCTGTGTTTCAGTTTTCCAAAGACCAGCGGAAACAGGGCAGCTTGAAATTTATTCCGCTCAACCTTTTAACCCCCCCCCCCTCCCCCACAACAACTTTTAAGCTTGACCTTTGGAATGACAGCTGCTGACACGCAACAGCAAATGATATCATTAGAACAAAAGGCTTAACCATGTTAATTCCCCACATAGCTAATGAGAGCTTTTCCAATCTACACGCACCTTCATCTTGTTAGTCTTGATTTTGTTTCTCAAACATTAAGGGACAGAGTCATCTCTATATTTGCAACAACGTGTAATTTGCACCATTTACAAAACTAGTAAACGATGCAAGCACACTTGAGTAGTTTGTTTCTATTAATGCATTATTTTACTTTCTCAAAAAATCTGAGCAAAAAGGAGTTGGAATTTAGGCTGCATTTTAATAGAAAACAAAAAGATTTTGACATTTACAACTCAATGATGGCACTAAACATGAAGCTAAACACTTCTGAATCACTCCAGCCACTGTGTTAATGATTAATTTATCTTTGAAACTACATATTTGTTTTGGATACTATGTATTAAGGTCTGCAAGTATACAGCAAATAAATGCTAAACACTAATTAACAAAGTTTAACAGCAATGCTAACAACATTGCGTCATCCTTTTTATACATACTTCTAAATAATTCAACAAAAATATCTTACAGATGTGTTCTTAACATCTTTGTGCTGAGATGTCACAATGTGTCATCTTTGTTGTAAACTGAATGCGTTGCATGACTGAAATCAGACTTTCATTCTATACAAAGTAAAATACCCAAAGCCAAAAATTCTGTGCAATATATTAATGGAAAAACAACCCAAATCTGTACAAAACACTACCCACATGTACTACACTGTTAATGGCTTGAAGGTTATTTTTCTCAACCTGACAAAGACCCAGAAACAGAAGTAAAAGTCCCCAGACTAGAAGTCCTGATTAAGAGTTCTTACCGTGGTAGTGAGCTGTACTGGCGCTGGGCTTGCTGGAAGCTCTCACGTTCCTCCTGGCGCTGTCTCTGCATCTGCACCTCTATGGACACAGAATGACGACCGCTTTGTGTGCACATACTGGCGTTGGGCTGTAAAAAATAATAAAAAAAAAAAAAAAAAAAAGTGCATATTTGTGTCACCAAACTTTTAGTACAACCCAGCAGTTTAATGTAGCCTATACTTACCTTTTGAATTCCGCTGTGTTTCATGACTTCATGGAAGCCATGTGTTTTAAATGTGGGTGTTAGTGTGAGTGGGTGTTAACGCACATGTGTGGATGTTTGGTAGTATGTTCACAATGCTGCTGCTTTTGAGAGGGAAGTTGGGACTGTACATTTTAAATAAAAGCCTGTCAAATAAGACATATAATGGTGTTTGATATGGTCTCAAACGGATGCTGGAGGCGATTCACAACAGTACAGTAATTAACCTTTATAACTTATTTAACTGATGCACACAGGGGTATAGTGCTACATTTAGAAGTGAGGGGTCGCTATTATCTACACACACCAACCCCAACTCTACCACATCCCCTGCCGTTCCCATTTCCCTATACACTCAACAGAACCGCAGGTTGTCACTCAAAACTAGTTACATAACTAACTCATGAGTTACAGCTGTGAATGGATAATTGGTTCGGTTTGGTTCAGAATCAGCTTGTCCCTCTGTCCTACGGCAGCCACTTAAGAGTGAATGAGATTGACTTTTGAAATAGAAGTACATCAGTTTGCAAAAATAAAACACAAAAAAGTACCTTTTATTTGTTTGTTGTGATTGTGTTTTCTCTTTTAAGTACTTTTTTAGCTTACTTGATTTCTGATATATGGGAAAATAAGTGATGTTACAATTATTGCATCTAATTGTAAAACAGTGACACCTCAGCACAGCGTTGATACAGGTTGATACAGTTAAATCTTCTACCCATGAAGTATGAAAGCGGTGCTCTCCCTGCCCAAGAAGTGAGGGGCGGGTGCTCCCTGTTGACCCTTCAGCACTACACACCTGGATACTTATCTTAATACTCTCTAGCTTCAAAATATTGTCTTGTTTTCAGTACCGTAACTTCATGAAAACCTGGCATACTGTTATTCAATCATGCTCTTAACACTAGCACGCCTAAGCTGATTTTAACCACCTCTGGTTTATTCAAATTAAAACCAATGGAGATGTACAAGTGACTATGATGATTGACAGGCATACAGCAGTAGTAGCCATGGAAACCGTGCAGCAGAAGCACACTGCTCTGTGTTCCTTTCCCAGGTATTTATGTGTTAAAACAGAGATAGATCCACTGGATGAGCGCAGAACTACCAGTCATGACTTTAAAAGAAAAAGGTTCAATTATTTAGGACTTATTTTATGGCAATTTCCTTGTTACAATCTGTCGGTTCCTGCAGCACAACACCTGGGATACCACCAGAGCACAGCTGACTGGCTCAGAGTAAGATATGTATAATGTGTATGTAGTGCATGATACCAGCACTGTCCCTGGGGGTGCTGGGCACTCTGGAAGAGTGGAGATCAAATCAAAAGCTCAGAACAATAATCTTGAATGTAAACAAAAGTTCCAAAATTGATTGAACCTACAATTCTTCTGTATATAATTAGTTGGTGAACCTTGCCAAGATCTTGTATGTGAACAGCTACAATAACAGAGCACAATTAACTACATTCAAATAAAAAATATATATTTAAAAAAAAAAACTGATTCTAGTTTTCAGTGATTTATGGAGTAAAAAATGGTCTTGCGATAAAAAGTATCAGGTTTGATTTCTTAATTTTCTATAGAAAACCTCAATTTTTCTTTTAAATAATTATTTCCAACTGATTATAAAGTACTTTTGATGACTTTCGCAAAGCTTTGATTAGCTCCAAATTGACGAGATTTATTCAGTTCAGCTGCCACTTTAATGCACCATGACTGACACCACATAACCAATGACATATGACTGATTCATTCTCCGAGAAATAATCAGGCAGGATAATGGAATCAGGGAAAAAAAACTGACTCGTAATTTTGAGGTATTACACTTCATACGACATTACATTTGTCCCCATGTAAAAAAAAAAAAAAAACAACATGGAACTGCCTTTGCATTTGTAACACAAGAAACCGCCAAAAAACAAGAAAGATCAATGCAGGCTGTGTTTTTAGTTAATTCAATTAAAATTGAAGTGCAAAAAGAACATAAAAGGCATCCCAGCACCTGTACAAACAGCCAAGCACAAACTAAGGTGCAATTATCAAAATGATTTGCAGCTACAAGGAGATGCAGAGGGTCCACATGGACACAGCTCTGAATTTCAGCAGCACAAAGAAGCGTGGCCTTGATAGGGATAATACAAGGGCTTCCCCCGACATATCAGAAGCAGTGTCAAGGTTCCAGTAATGACTTTGACCATGTATGCATATGCAGCTTATTCCCCATGTCTCACGCAATAACTTTTATCCTATAGGGATCGGAACAATTTCCAGCATTTAACAAAAGAGCATATGGTTTGAATTTTCCTGGACAACGTAACATTTCCCAGTGTTTCAGTTTAAATAAATGCCTTCAAGAGGCCTGAGAAACTGTAGTTACAGAGAAGAGATCTGTTAACAATCATTCCTCTGACCACACCCAAGATGCATAAACACGCCAGCAAATTTATTAGCAACAAAACTGCCCTGTTCATTAGAACGTTGCTCGCTGTCTGCTGGTGTGTTTCACTGATGTCTTGGGTGCTAGCTCTTAGTGGTCTGCTTAAAATGGAGCAGCAGAAATGTTAAATACTCTCCTGGACACATCCCTTAATAAATGGCCTTTTCTATGCTATCATGCATGCATATTCAATCTGACACACTAAACATGTGATTTCCTGTACTGCAGTGCAAGTCAGTCTTGCCTATTACAATATCTCCATACATGGTTATTATCTGTGTCTTTCTAAATTCTAGAATCGGAAGATGGAATAGGGCATTCAAGTAACAGGATATTTTCACAGTTTCTGACCATTCCACCTGAGGAGGTGCAGATATGGAAACTATAATACCCTCACCACTTATCTTCTAATAAATGGCTTTCTTTCTGTATAAAAACAGGTTGTTTAACCCTGCAGCAGTCTTTTGTTTTCTGTACAGATACCAGGTTTGTGTTAAGTAGTACAGTGATTATGTTAATACCACACACCCTGTTCCAGTTTCATGAATTTCCTTATATCTACTGATATGCATCCGGCTATATAAAAATATCCCCTCCAGACCCTGGGGCCACAAACTCGTGCATTTCAAAAACCAAACAGGCAGAATGTCCTTAAACAACATGCAACAGCTTAGGTTTCTGAAACAAGTCAAGATTCATTCAGAAATCATAACAATGGCTGAAAAGCAGATCTATTCTCAACAGAAGACTGTCATCACAAAGAGATGTTGATTGGTGCTTGATACAGTTGTATGACCTTCACCATATTACATATAAAAACATATTGCAAAATGAAATCTGTTATGTCTAAAATTGTACATGGCACCTCAATTCAGTAGGTGCAAATGTGTCCTTGAATATTTTATTCATGATATTTAAAAAGCACAGGTTGCCATGGCAAGTGTATGCTTTTTCTTTTCATTTTTACAAATTTGCTGTATTCTCTCCAGCCAGGCTTTTGAATCCAGTTTTCAAAGGGAATGAGTACCACTACCTTTTAGCATTTCTGTTCACGGTTAAATAAATCTTTTGTTACTTGACACGGTATGTAAGCTGTTATATGTTTTTTCAGCTTGCTAGCAGAAGCAGAAATATTTTTTGTAATTGGTCATACCATGTACTTTACAAGCACGTGCATCATTTGATTTCAGTTGTTCTAAAATTACTGCTGTCTGAATTTTGGCAGTGTGTCCTAAATGTTTAAACTTTACGGGAACAATTGTCAACACTAAATGGCGGATGTTGGCTGCATTCAATTCTGACATTAATGACACAGAGGCATTTTCAAGCAGAGTGAAGCTGAGATAACCCTTTTAACAAAGCAAGGCCAACCTAATCTGAATGAACCACGTCAACAAACAAGTCAATAACTTTCACTATACTTCAGACTACTCAATGAACAATTAACAAGTGTCACTCATTATGATAATGAAGGCGTTCTTCCCTCATGATATGAAATAAGAACTGTAATTTACTGCCTGCTATCATACATTCAAGTATTTCCAGTGTTTTAACACTGTGTATAACTGTTGGCACTGAATTAAGGACTCTCTTACTGCTTTAACCCTTTACTGTCCTGGGTATGTGCCCATACCTATTTCATTACTATTATCTCAATGGCAAGTATATTGGCTGCAGGGTTAAAATGTACACTGTTTAAGGGATTAAAAACTAAACATAACTTTTTTTTTTTTTTTTAAATGCATCAGTTCTTACATTGAAGATAGTTTGATATATTTATTGAGGTTAAAACTGGGAAAAAATGGAGACTAATTGTACACATTTCCAAATCCTCCTCACTGACTCTTCATTAAGGATGAGGCTTTACAAATCGTCCAAGCAGCAAGTATTATTGTCTTTCGATAGCTCTGTCATTATACAAGTTTAAGACACACTATTTTTCTCCCAAACAGGGAAGCTACTGATGTTGTAGAGCGTTTTGAAAAGCAGTAGACTTAAGCGCAGAAAGAAGCATCAGCTTTAAATCAATGGAAACCTAATGTAGAGAGTCCTCGGGAGTAAATATTCACCCTATACGTTAGGCCTGCGTTGCAATTGATGGTTAGGGTTTAATCACATTCCTCTTCCCTGCTGTGTGATACAGAATTTGGAAGCAGTGCTATGGCAATAATTAACCTGGTGAAAGCTTTCTTGGACAACCTATTCACTTTTCACTCCAGGGGTATTTGACACAATGTCGTAGTTAGTTTCTTTGTACATAGCCTACCTCTCATGGCACGTATCCAACCTTATTGATTGGGTTTATTTTAGCCACGGCAGAGAGCAAACAAACCACATATTCAGAAGTTAAAACAACATGAAACATGTTTTTTTTAAACAGTAAGGACAGCTTAAATGAATGTGCCTTTAATTCTTTAATTCCGTGGCGCTGTTTACATTTGCTAAGGAGAGCAGTTGCAGTCCGCAAGTCACCGCAGAGATTGCCAAACAAAAGACAACTTTCTACAGCTTCATTTTTCACCGAATAAGTCTGTGGTTGCTTAATATAACTAACCGCTAGCACAACTGTTTGCATCTCATGTCAATATTTTGCAAGCACATTTGACTCTGGACATTGCTTCAAAGATCTTTTATGAAGACAGCAGGAGAACTGATTGAGCTAATGTCACTTTTTTGCCTCCCTGTCTTATCCCTTGAGGGATGTCTATTGCTTAGCATGTTGTTTTCAAAGATTATAGTTATTTCAACATGTTTTTCCTGATCTTTTACTTCTTTAAAGCACTGGCTACCTTGACAACGCTTTTTATTTCCCTACTTTCTGCAAAAAAGTACAGTACTGATGCACACAAGAGGATTTCCTTTTGTTTAAAAAAAAAAAAAAAAAGGTTTAGAGTAAGAGTCTGGTTCTTGCAAAATGGCAGCACATAAGTTTAATGGGGTACACATTCTTATCATGGAAGAGACAAAAGTTCAGGATAAAGCCTTAGTGTTACTGTATCTTAACAAGTGGCTTTTGTAACACACAAACTAAAACTCTGAAAATCAAAGTCTGTTTCATCTGACAAAGCAGCTTATCTACCTAGCTGGAAGTCGTCCGCTTGTAATTCTAATTTCACATAGCCATGTTTTTCCTTAAGTAGCTTTGTGAACATTCTATTAATTCTATTTCACAAAGCCAATTACAACTATTCCATTTTCCTTAAACTGAAGTAATTACAGTCCGACCTGAGTGAGATATTATCAGTGGGCTCCAAGACGTTGCTATGATTCACAAATCGTTTTGGAGAAAAAGGTCAGTGTTTCGACCTGTAATTTGGAAATGGTTCTATTCTGTTAGGTAATTAGCCTGTCATCCTTAAAATTCCCTTCCAGTTGTTACAGGAAACTAAGACAAGCTTAGCTGACGGGCTCGAGCTGTTATGAAGCAAGGATACACAACGGTTTGAACTTTAACCTTGAGTAGTTTTGTTTACAGTATTCAGAGTTCATGGATTTCTCAAAAAATGTCAAACAAACATGCTACTCTACCCAGAGGTGGAGGGCCAGTAAATAGAGGGCAATGATAAATACAGTGGTATGTTTTTTCCATAGAAAAGGAACTGTCAGTGATAAGAAATGTAACCAACATTTTTATTTGTTTTAGTCTTTTAAAAAAGAAAAAGTCTTGCACAGTTATTAATATGTGATGTTGTGAGGAATACACTTATTTTACACAAATGATGGTTATGGTTTTAATACAAAAAAATAAAAATGAGCAAGTCAGAGAAACAAATAAGTTGGAAACAATAAAAGGTGGTGAGAGGAAAAAAGTTTTCCCAAAAAACAATAAAATCTCGTACACACTGTGCACCCGAGACAAGAATAGACAGGACAGGTTTTCCATATATCCGAGAATAGTCTATCCATTCATATCACCAAGAAACCACACCAGATAATATTTCTACATTACATAAACCCAGTGTTACCCTGCTGTAAAACATGACTATTCAATGCAAGCATGTTAGTTAGAAAGTGGTAGACGACTTTAAACATAATGCAAATCAAAAAGACATCAGAACAATCCTCCAGCAATAACAGGCACTTTGTATAGTACAACACAGTAGTCCTTTGCTTTTGTGTCCCCTCTCAATTGCTTGATTTTCAGTGCTGAGGATTGTGGTTTTAAGCAACATGGTTAAAAGTGTTGCAATAAAAAGGAAATGCAATGAAGTTCTTCCCAATGAAGTCCTCGATTGATATCAACTGCAGAAGAATGAGTTCATGCAGACGAATGAGTTCATCCAGAAGTGATGGAAGTGCCCATGGAAGTGTGATAGATCCTTTCCGTGCCAGTCCAGTGACGGACAGCTACAACACGTGATGAAATGAGGGAGTGGTGGACCACAGATGGAGATGTGCGAGATGTTAGGAGGTTAAAATGTTAGGGGCACATGGTGCTCCATGTTGCCATGCTGCATGCAGGTCAAAGGTCAGCAGCTGCTGAAGAGTTAATGAAAGTCATGCAACCTGCTGCCTCCACATCTGGCCGTGATCTAAACACTCACCCAAGGCTGCTCGAAGCTGTAGGTGCGCCTGCGACTGCCCCCGTCGTCCTCCTGCTGGGCCTGCTGGAACTCCTGTCTCAGCCTCTGTATCCGGTCGTGGTTGCTAGGAGCCAGCCTGTTGCTGAAGAGAAGAGAGCAATTAGGACAAGTGGCTGTTTTTTTTTTTTTTTTAAATACACAACAATGTATTATGTTAGTTCCAAGGGTTATCATTCATAAATAGGCAGTCAGACCACGGTGTTGATGCGAATGAGTTAAGAGGAATCTGCATCAGTTCAAAAACAGCCAGAACAAAATGCCCTCATAGTGACAGACTATTGTTCTATTATAATTGTACTACCACTGGATTCAAAATAGACAATTATGCATTTGTCTTAATGAAAAAAAAAACACATGCCAAAGCCACTCGACTATGTCACAATTCTGAGATCAACTATTGATTTATTTTGGCATGTGGGTACCCAAATATGAAACGATTTAAGAACCTCACAAGCTTTTAACTTTTTTTTTTTTTTTATCTTGGAATTTAGCAGCTGTATAACCTGATATTTAAACATTAAAATCTATTCAATACAAATAAATAGAAAAATCAATACAACCACACACCAATACATGTATGCCTACTCTATACAGTAGCAGCGTGTTCTCTGTATGATTTCCATTACGTGAGAGTAGATGTTAAAACTTCATGCTGATTTTAACTCTGCTCTCGCCAAGATAAGAACCAACTAAGACGCAGCTTTACAGTAAACTAATGTGATCCATCTGCATCTCCATCCATTTGCGTTTCTTTCCATCTCATGGTGTAGGCATTCTTCTGCCTGATGTTGATGGCTGAAGTGTAATGCTGGCTGCAGGGATCATCTTATTGCCTCCCCAGCGTATCAGTACGAACTATGGCCGCGATGCTGGCTCTGGGGATCAACCCAGTGCGGTCTCCCCAGAGCATCAGCATGACAACCGTCTGGATTGAGCCAAGTAGGGTACATCTCTGGGGTCTTCCATCCTCGGTGTTTCGTCGACTAGCCCTCGACACCTCAAGAGGGCTCAAAAGTGATTCTGGCTTCCCAGCATCACCCTCCTCCGTCTCCCACTCAACTCAGCCCTTTCTATTGTGCTTGAGATCCCCAGACAGAATCTTTCTGTCTCAACCATAGTCAGTTGCTGCTCCTTTCTGTTGCTGCTTCACTGTGTGACGCAACTCTTGGCTACTGAACCCGACATCTCTGAGAAACCAGGTTGTGTGCCACAAAGTGTGCCACATATCCTTGACAACCCACCTCTACTGGGTAAACCCGGACTTTCCATCCTCGCTGTTCCACTTCAGCAGCTAGTTGAGAATACTGAAGTTTCTTCCTCTCATATGCCTCATCCACACCTCCCATGGCACTGTTAACTCTACCTTTGGACGGAGGAATGTTGTCTTTTGTGTGTAATGCTTTGATGGAACTGGCAACTTATTAGTTAGGTTACGTTTGTCTTTCAATGCTAAGGCCAAACATCGCAGCACCTGGTCATGACGCCAAGTAAACCATCCTTGGCTAAGACCCACCTTACATCCTGTCAAAATGTGCCTTAATGTTGCAGGTGATGAACACAAAGGACATGAGGGATCCTCACCCACCTGGAGGTTTAGGTTCTGTGGTGATGGGAGATCATCATATGCTGATCTGATGAGGAAACTGACCCTGCTCTGTTCTATTGTCCATAGGTCTTGCGTTGTTCCACACTCTCCCATCTCATCCATTCTCCCTGCTTGGCCTGGGAAACGGCCTTTACACACCTGATCCTCTCCTCCTGCATTTGCACCTTGCTGACTACCAGCTTCCTCTGTATAGATTAAGTATTGTACTGTACACTACAACCCTGAAAGTAATTATGTTGTTGTTATTTTTTTTAACTGAATAAATATTTTATGGCCAACTGGGAAAATTTGAAGGCCGTACAGTTTCCTTCCATTTAATATATTGCTGCAGGAACCTCATTTGCATCCATTTCATTCGGAGGGGTTGAGTGTGTCGTCAATGACGATCAATAAACTTTGCTTTGTTAATCAGCATCTTCTTTTATCACCTTTCCACAGCTTGCTTGTAACAAACTTGTGATTATGATAAGCAATCTCTTTAAATAATAAGTCATTTAAATATTGCCTGTAAATTGCAGACCAGCATTTAAAGCAACAACCACTGCAGAGGCTGTGGTTCTGTTTGGGTTGCTGTTACACTGGAGGTGTTAATCCAATGTCGTATTTGACTGTTT
Source organism: Polyodon spathula (assembly GCF_017654505.1). Lineage (NCBI taxonomy): Eukaryota > Metazoa > Chordata > Actinopteri > Acipenseriformes > Polyodontidae > Polyodon > Polyodon spathula. The sequence continues at coordinate 6,075,279 of NC_054536.1, read as the reverse complement.
ATTTCAATACAATGAGAATACCTCTAATAATACTCTGAATGTGTCTCTGCAATTGCACTTACCGTTTGTTCTTCCATGTAAGGCACATTTTGATTGCCTTTCCAACCCCATTCCAAGCAGAGGTTAGGTGCTGAACTTATTTGCAATCGGATTGTGAAGGTAATGATACACCGACAGTGTGAATGTATTCAACTATATTTACTCTTAAATCTACAGAGCAGGCTGCTACAAGATCATCTGCATGACATTCACATTAGTTCACGCTTGATAAAGCCAGAGTTATTTTTTGAGGGGCTTTTTTTTTTTTATTCAAATTGCTGTCCGCTTTTGTCTGTCTCATAACAGCAACAGTACTGAGATACTTATGTTTATATGTAGCTCACTTCATTGCCCTGATGGTTTAATTTACAGGTGTGGTGATCTAGGCAAATATTGTGTTGGTGTCTTTTCAGCCAGACACGTTTATAACTAGAAATGAATGAAAAAGATATGTCAAAAGGTAAAACAATGTGACATTGAAAACAGTTAAAGTTCACCGGACACCACCAGTAATGTAACTTCACTGACAGAATCATAAAATACAGCTGTCTACCAAGTATAAAGACCTGTGAGAAAGCACGTGGTGTACCACTGAGGACCGACATTAAAACAGGGTTCATTTTATACTGGATACCAGTAAGAGAACTTAAAGAAAATCATAGAATACAGTAATGTCCAAGGAGTTGCAAAAACACTGAAAATACAAAGTTGCTCGCTGGAATTGTTGCTCAATGTAGAAGCAGTGGCTGATTTGCCAGGTCATAAGCTCACCTCATGGGGATGTTTAATAATCTGATAAACATTTCACCACTTTGTAGGTGAATGATATACGATAAACTAATTTAAAGTAACTATCATGGTCACAACTTCTAAGTCTCCTAATAATTCCAGTAAAGGTGAGGGTTTAGTAATACAATGACTTACCCCAGATTACTTGGTATTGTTTTAAAATATTAATTGCAAAGCTAGCATGGACAGGCATTCTCATAGTTAAAGAAAGGCATCTGCATACAGGTAATAAAACAACCCTTGTGTTAAATTCAAGTAAATCCTCTTTGTGTGTTCTTGCTTGTAGTTCTATCATCAGGATTAAAACAATGTCACTGTAAATAACCCACCCCTGTAGACTGCATCTAACAGCTCATAACTAGATTAGTGATATCAATGTCCTGAAGCGAGAGGTTTGTACACAAGAGGTTAAGGGAGAGGATTAAAAAGAAAATCAGGAGCCAACTAAAAAAACATCTGCAAGAAATTAATTTAGAGATTAGCTCCTGGAATGTGTGATGACACACTTGTCTGGTGCTGACGTGCCCTACCGCAAGCCTGATTGCAAATGTCTCGAACAGGGACGGGACCGGACATGAATGACTTAAGAGGCATTACTGCATTGAAATGCTTTGCAGGAAACCACAGTACAAACAGCTTCCATTAGGACCAATACTGAAAACTGCTTTTAAAAGGTCCCAATAATGATGAAGCTACTGGGAAGACATTTTTGTTCTGTGGAGGACCATATGCACACACTTCAAGAGAACATGCGCATCAGTACAGACCTTGAATTAGATGCCAGTTTCAAATATACATTTATACATAAAACTTTCCCTGTCTCATATTCATATACCAGAACATGCTGGTGGTGTAACCAAAAGATATTGCAAAGTAAAGCATTAGGGGTGGTATTGATATCATCCCAACATTTGTGTATGCATATAATATGCCACAGAACCTATATGACCCTTTGCAAATGGCATTATGTGGGTCTAGCTCCTCATCCCTGTTGTACTTTGTGCAACCGAGGGATACCAAGCACTTTAATGCATATACTGTGGGACTTCCCAGACGCAATTTTGGGGACAGGTAGCTGACACCATTTCTGCTATTATCAGGAGGTTCTTTCCACAGGACCTTGCCCTGCTCCTTCTGGGTCATGTCTCTAAATTTCCTCTTTCTGAGAAGGAATGTAGATTGTGGTTGGCTGGCATGACTGCTGCAGAGAAAATGATTGTTCAGCACTGGCTCCCTACTCATCAGCTCTTCATGCGACACCGGCTACAAGTGTTTTTAGACATTTTTCTGGAGAGGTCTTCAGCCAACAGAGCTAAGGCTGCTACCATACTGATGCGGAGGGACTCACAAACTGTAATTAACTATTTACTATTTTCTTGACCTATACATACAGCGTATGTATGTCTTGACAACCCATGTAATCATATGTTTCAATAAAAATGTAATTACAAAAAAACAAAAAAAAAAACACACGTTTTTAGTTTTCAAACCAAAAAACAATAAGCAGTTATTCAAAATGAAATCCATACGATGAAACAGTTGATATTGGACATAGGTAATAGTTCTCCTATACTGTTCTTTTAAAAGTAGTGATACCCAGTCAATAGCTGACTATATTTGCTTCAAAAAGTCATTGTTTACCAGCTGCTTGGAAGCCTACTAACATTGTTTGTCCTCTTGCCTTAGTGGCTGAAAAGCAATTTCTTTGAACACAGAGGGTGATTGCAGAAGACTATACCTTCTGAATTATGCTCAATAACAAGTCTGGGTCAAAAAAACAATAGGGTGTCTTGTCAGAACAACCTCAGAAACTCATTTCAAGTTATTGGCCTCTCTTTTGCAGGTCTTTTGTGTAACATGAACATACAGCAAAAACACTGTTTAAAATAACAACACAACAAATAATAAAAGCAGCTCAGCATGTAATACAATAATCAGAGCTATCACAACCTATCACACTGGCCCCCCACACCCAGAATCTCAGGACTGCTTTTATGACCGGAAATACACAGCGTGGAGATGCTTCAGCCACTTTCTAGATGTTAACTTGTGTGTGGCCTTTCAGAAACGGGCTGGAGCCAATACGTTGCCAATGACCAGGCTAGTTTCCAATGAGGAGCAGATGTTGGCTGTAAAATTCAAAAGGCAAGGCAAGGTTAGATGAGGCTGGGCTATCCTCTTAGCACTGGGACTATGAAGAATAGTCAGTCCCAAGAAGCCTATAAATCTAAACCTCTGCCAATAAACAGTAATTTAATCAGAAGGCTATGAGAATTGGGGGGGGGGGGTTACTTCAGAACAAGACCAATGAGAGCCTGGGTTTGACAGGACAGTGCAATAAATGGAGGAGAAGATCTTCACCCTCATGGCCCGTTAATACTGAAATTGATTGGTTTCCACTACGGATCATCCCCTTATTGTAAATTCAATATTCCAGTGTACAAGAAAATAAAGTATTTCCTTTCCTGTTAAAGTGTGTTTCTGCTGTTTATGTAACACACACACAAACAAATATATAAAGATCTCTTTTTTTTTTAAAACAGACAACTTTTAAAGCCTTTGCCCAGTCACTATGCAATATCAGTCAATATGAAAACCCACAAACCAAACACTGAACTGACACTCATGACAATGTTGGCATAAATATAAGACGATGCAACTTATTTATTGCCATGTGTATCCGATGCCCAACTATCCATTAAACTAGAAAATACTGCACTGATTGAAGCGCAGAATGCAAGGAGTACAGTCAGCCTTGGAATGGATGATCATGCTTTAAAATGTGCACTCCTACATAATGGTGAATTTGGCACGCCACGTCTCAACTATTTTGCCTGAGTGCAGGGTAAAAAAAAAAAAAGTGAATGCTCCCAGTGGCAATCGGGAAGTACTCCTGGCAGAAATAAAGAAACAACAATGGAGACGTTACCTTTCAGACTGTCAGGCAACACACTACTTTCCTTCCAGCAGCACCACCACCATTCCTCTGTATTAGGTTTTCACACCAATATAAACACACAAAAACAAAACAACTGGTCTGCTGTAAAAGTGACACATATTATAGAATTGCTTTCTTTGTGGAGACGGTCAGCTGGCCAGCACAAATTACTGAACATTAGGCAGCAAAAATGTGTGAAGAACTGTTTTATTTCAGTTGGGACAAATTAATCTAAATTAGATGTTCACTTTGGAGCTAACTGAGAATGCTGTGATAGGCAGATTGAAAAGGCATTTGAAATACCTGTTTTGACTAAGATGGGTAGGATATAGGGCAAGCCGCATGAAAGCATGGTCAGTAAATGTATACAATTGGGAATCACAACCTGAGAAGCAGTTTTCACCCTCTGTGGTGTGTCTCACCATTTATAAAAGGCAGGAACATTAAATGTGTCATTTAATATTAAGCTCTAGCATGTAGAAGACAATGTTTTTTGTGGCACCATTCAGTCTAAGAGTATACATAAGGGAGAGCTGCAGAAAGTCTCAACTTCACATAAATTATGATGACGTCTTATTTTTATGTGTACGTCGGTCTACAGCGCCGTCTAGGTTAAATGGATCGGAAGCCTCAGACTCTTTTGGATTTCAATTAATACTTAATGAATCCTGTCTGCTTGCTTTCTGCACTGGATTAAAAGGGAGTGACAATAAAGGAAGAGCAAACCCATCAAACACTTCATTTAAGTCTTTCTTTTACAACATGATTTAAAGCCGCTTGTCCACGTTATACATTTCCCACCAGCTGGTTATAAACAAGACTTTAAAAGAGCATGCTGGCGCTCTGTGGATTTCTACCCCTCCTTCATGAGTCAATGATCTGCTTTTCAAAGAAAAAAGACATTGCTGCCTTGCTGGGCCCTCATACTCTACATTCAATAAATGCTGCACTGTAACCCCTTCCCCATATATCAATGGCTTTGGGCATTGCCAGAAGAAACAGCATTAAGACAACTCTTTATTACACCAATAAATCAACCTGGAATTAACAGCTCTGTCATCTCTACAAAGCAGGCTATAATTTGTAATTCTGTGTTTTCTTTTGATGTGAAATGTTGAGACGAAAAAGGAATTACAGTTAGGGTTCAAGAAAGTTCTACTATATGTCGTTATTAGAGGATTTATTTGAGGTTTAAAATGTTGTTTTCAAAGGACTAAGAAAATGAATGAGAGAAAAAAAAGGATTGCTGTTCAAAACAATCTGAATCCCTGTTTAGAAGTTCATTTGTTGGGGTAAAAAATCTTATTCTAGAACGTACTTTGACATAATTGTGGCTGTCAAGATGGCATAGCTTATTGGTGTTTGGTATTGTTATCCCCCCCGCCCCCCCGTAGAATATTGCTGTACTCAAACAGAAGTATGAAATTGCATTAAATTGCCTCTATTTGTCAGTCACATTTTCAAAGCTCATGAAATTTCAGAACGGCAAAGCAATTGTGTTGTGATGCAAGATTATGAAAGCAAGTCTCAAATCAATACTGGACATACCATGCACAAACACTCAATCATACATTCTAAGGTAAAAACCAGAAGAAACTCAAGTCAAGCAGAAAGGCAATTTGGCTGATACATCAGGTGATAGAAAACTGATGAGGCATTAGTGGAAATATTTGTCCAGTGAACTTTGTTACATTTGCAATGAGTATCAGGTTGCGGGTGGCATGCTTCATGTTGGGCATGGTAAAACCAATAGCTACCTAAAATATGAAACCACACTTTTCTAACTAGGCCTGAATTTAATAAAGAATGTAATCAAAGTTTATGGTGCCACTACAACTATAACTATACTTTAAAAAGTTACAATTAGTAATGTTGGTAATTTTGATTTACTCAAGATGTTGTTTATCTTTACATTTTCATATACAATACATTCCAATAGTGTTCTCTTTGTATATTAATATGCCCCGTTCAAACTAGAGCACACAATATAAAACTGTTGATAAATTGGATTTATACACCATTCCAGAACCCTAGTGCAAGTGGAAAAACATTCCACAAGTTATAATGACATGTCAGTTATCATTAAGACACTTCCCACAGTTCATTGCAATTGGATATTAAGGTACAGTTTCACTGTATCCAACACACTGCTTTTAAAAGACGAGAATTCATAGACTTTAAAATGAAAGTCATTCATCAAAGTAGTTTTGAGTTTCTGTGTTTACCAGGGAAGACAGCATAGTCCTACATTTTTCACTTTGGTACACTGTACACATGGTCTGTGTGTCGATTTATGAAATAATTCACAGTGGTCCTCGAGTAGTTTATGGTGGATGTAGACATATCAATTTAAATTTTGCAGATATCAACTTTCCATGAAATACAGTAACCATAGCCTTATTGCAGCCTAAAAAGACAGGTGGGAATGTGGCTGGAGCCGTGAATTGAATGTGATTAAATAATGAATTGAGGCTCCAGCCACAGGTGTACAGATAGGTTGAACACGGGTATTAGCTTGGTTAGTGTTGGAGTTAATGTCAGTGTCACAGGTGTACGGATACCCTGATCACAGGTGTTAGCTTGGTTAGTGTTGGAGTTAATGTCAGTGCCACAGGTGTACAGATACCCTGATCACGGGTGTTAGCTTGGTTAGTGTTGGAGTTAATGTCAGTGTCACAGGTGTACACACCCTGATCACTGGTGTTTTCAACTTTCTGCTGCAGAATATCGATCAGTCCCGCGGAAAACCTGGTTGTATGAAAACAGCATAAACATGAATTTAAAAAAAAAAATCAGTGTGTTAATGAAGCCACTTGATGCAGTGATGGCATCATCGTCAAACTCAGTTGAGTCCATAATAGTTTCAAAGCTTTGTATAAGTTGTTGATGTTTCGACAGCACAGTGCCGACTGCCTTGGAAGTAAAATTCCAATGAGCTGGAGCGTCGATAGAAGTCTGCCGGTTCCACAATGCTCAAGCAAGCTCATTTGCTTTGTTGACTTGGAAAAAACTTGCAAATCCAGATAATGAAGCAAAGAAAATTCTTGCTTCTCTGATGAACTTTGAGGCTTGACTAATCACCAGGTTAAAGATGGCATAACAGTGTATAAAAATACACTTACTATATACTTACTTTTCCTGTTGCCTGTAAGTATTCAGTTGGGATGCCATCACTGCAGCACCAACATGTGTTAGTGCTGCCAGTTTGGTTACATAATCCAACTAATTTATTTCATGATCAATACAATTAAAAATGCACTGAGCATCGCAGCCCTCACGCATATCAAAAAATCTGAAGAATCTCTCGCCTCAGAATAATTGACAACTGCAATCTGCAAGAAACGACAGTAGTTTCATCCACTTCCCATGAAAAAAAGGGGCAGCAGCTATTTCCATTAATTTCCCCATGTACTGTAATATTTTGAATTGTTTTAGACAGTCCAGATTCACTTATGTGCGTATTCAGTAATGTGTCATATTTTGCTAACATAGTTCTCGACAATTCCTTTTATTCAATGGTTCAGCACCTTCTGCATCCCTCCAAAATGGCAACTGCCATCTTGCTAAATAGGTAACGGCATATATTAGGCGCGTTACCACATCTCTGTTCCTCTAAACAAGAGCATTTTGTTTAGCAATTTGTATACGCAACCTTCATCTAACGCGATGTCAATTCTGACTTTCCCAAGAAGCTGAAGTTTTACCTCTGCAGATACATGACCAGGTGTTGTTGCGTGTCTTTTTATAGCCCGTGGAAGATTTTTCAAATCACTGTAGTCCACTGAAATTCATGGGGAAGATGAAGAGCCAGTTTGAAAATGCAAACATTGCAAGCAGAACAGCTTTTGCTGTTGAATACTCAAAGTCAACTATATATTTTTTCATACCATGAGCAATTAAAAAGACATTTTTGTTTTGATCCGTTCCTGAAGGTACAATATAAGTTTTTAAAATGGCAGCCATCGTTAACTGAAACAATCTACAACTCAGTACTGCGTAGGGATTTCAAAAGAGTGTAGCCACACATGACCCGGAAGGGAAATGGTAGAGCATAGAGTATGTCTGACAACAAACACGTCAAAATTAAGTATAATTAGGAGTGGTGGATGCTAGCCGCAAACTTGTATCGTATAGCCAATACAAATACAGTAAAACAGAGGGTGACTGAAGGTGGAATACACAGAATCCCACCCCTTTTAGGGCTACAGAAAACTCAAAATGGGTGGGATTCTGTCATGTTAGCCATTAGCAATAAAGTAGACCTTGGAAAGTATGACGTAAGGTTTGAAAATGTATGGAACAGGCGCTAGAGGCTAAACAAACCCCACCCGTGATATACAGCTATCACAGATCAAGCTGGTTATTACACTGCAATTATTATTTTTAAGTGAAATACTTTTTTTACTTTTACAAAATTACACGTAGGCTTAGCCTCCATAGCCCCTTATGACAAGCTGCCATTGATACGCAGTAATCAAGCAAGAGGTTTTAAACAGTGAATGGGGCACTAACATGTTAACCCAGTTTCTCACAAACATCTCTAAAATATACTGATAAGAACCTTAGTATAATGTACAATTTGGTCATGTAAATACATAGGTTTGAATACAGAACTGCGATTCCCTAGAATACTGCACAGCAATGAAGCAATAGGTTGTGAGTGACAAATGAACGTCCATGAATTAAGAAACTGAACTCCAGTTTAACGTCCAGTTTGCGTAAGGAGCAGAAGTGGGACTGAAATACCCTGCCGATCATTGGGAGAGAGACACCAGGCAATCTGGGTCATTGAGGTCTGTGAGGAGTTCTGCCATTTGGATAAGAAGCTATCAAGATACAGCTTCAAAATAAAAGCAAAGGCTACGTATACAGAGTCCACTATACTGACTTGCGAGAAATTGATTTAAGTCCAACTTTTACTTGTAGCAACCTGAAATGCACCGTGGTCTAAAATCTCCACTCTCAGATAATTACAGCACCTAGCTCTACAAACCCTTATTGTGTCTGTAGGACAAGAGGCTTCAATCACAATTATAGTATTTCCCTAAATTTTGCCTTTTTGTATATGCATGAAAGTTTGTAAGGAAATAACTAAAAAATAATAATAATAAAAAAAAGGCTCCACAAATTCAGCATCTTATTTTGTATCATCATGCTGTACACAAGTTCATTACAAAATGTCAATGAGTGAAACCCAGCAGGCAGTGAATCACACTGGGAATTATTTACACCTCTCCTGGCGCTGCATGCTTCATGAAATATTAAAAGAGAAACACACCAGGATTACAAAATCTGTCAGCGATAACAAGCTATGCAAAGAAAAAATAAAACCCACACAGAACAAAATGTGCCACATACTGCCTAATTCATTCTCCTGTAGACCTGCACTACTGTAATTTGGTCCGACGGACTCTCTTGTAAGGTCAAAGGCCATACTCTTGCTAATGGCAGCACACATAACCCAAACCACCAGGGGCTGGAAACTGTTTCAATGACTTTCTTCAATGATGCGTGACAATCAATAGAGGCACCAAATGGCTGTAAAATCCATTGGATTAAGGTAAGGGCAATGGTGAAAGATCCTGAAGAAACAGAAACATAATACTGAGACTAAAGGGCAACATCACCCCAGGGTAATCACATGTTACGCGACCTACAAAAAGGTTCATATTAATGACTTCCGAGAATACCGTATGAGAAAGTGACAAGCAGGCTGTGTAGTTGGAACGGTAGTAGTAAGTAATGTGTAAAACATCTTAATGAATATTTTAAAGTTTTAGCTCTGCCAAACAGATATATCCAATATGACACCTTCGCTGTCTCAGGATAATATAGAATGATACATGTTAAGTTTGCTTTGGCTCAGTCTACTGAAAATAATGACCATAGTATTTGATTTAGTGGTTACTAATGACTATGATTTATCCATTATCTCAAAAACAGTAAATGAAAAATGTGTGATTTTATTTTTATAAGGATATATGAATTGATACCATATTAATGCTTAACACAGCCACTTAGCCTTTTTTTGGGCCTAATATTTCATCAATAGTTGGGAACAAAAGAGTGTATTCAACTTACCACAAAAATGCAATCAGTTTGGCCCCTGTTTATAACACTCTTCCAGAATGCAGCCCGCCTTGCTCTATTCTTTATTAGAGGCTTACAGGAAACACCCCTAGAAATTGTATTTTTTTAACATGGATTTCTAACAGTTTTCATAAACATATAAAGTTTTTTTGTGAACTAGGAATCATGCTGCAAAGACTTACCTGTCAAGTACAGACCATGACAGTAAAGCTATCCGCGGCTCTACAGTAATGGGCAGCGTTTGGAGAAACGCTTTTGCGAAAGACAATTAGAACTAGTGTTTATTGTTTTTTTTGCAACAACAGAGTAAGACACTGGCACGGGACCAGGTCTGCTATCATAGAAGAACCAGTTTCATTGCACTCAGAGTCTGCCCCTTCCCAGAAGAGGCAACGGCACAATAGGAAATCAGGCAGCGCAGCTAGGATTACATTTCAAAATGTTTATGCCTGTCTCCTAAACTATTTCTCTTTTTCTTTCCCAGCTTTTTAATTTAACTTGATCTCTGAAGTGTTTTTATATTGGAGCACACAGGACTTTTGTTTTAAGACACACTTTTGCCAGGGTTATGGAGCGCCATCAGTTCCCATGGTTTAGAGATTAACCAATATGTCCAGCAATCGAGTTAGAAAATAAACAATATCTTTGAGGGTAAAACCATTTTGTGATAGAATGCTAATGGCTAATAAATCTGAGGGTATGACAGAACTCAATAGGTGATAAATAATTAACAACGATAACATGTCACTTGGTGTGTGCCATTATTAAATAACAGCCCACTACTCAAAATTAGATCTCCAGTCACATCATGTTTTAAAACTCACACTGATAAGACGATTATCACTTAAACTTCTTGTACATTAAAATTAACTAAGAACATTGTCTATATTGCAAATATGTAATTACAGACGGCGATGTCTTTGGCTACATCTTTAAATTGAATTTCAATGACTGAATTAACATGCAACAAGCTTTTAACAGACTATTTTCTCTATATCAAAGCTGCTTGGCTTATTCTTAATGAGATTACTTAAAGCAACCTGGCTAACAAGCTCAATATCACTTAGCAATGTTCTTCTCCTGAAAGCGCTTTTAATCAGGAGATCTTAAAACATGTTTTACAAATCAGTCTGTTATCAGTAAGCGTACAACATAATAATCTTTCTTAATCCATTAACATAACAAACATAGGAAGGAGGGGATTTCAGAAAATAAAGAGAAATAAAGGGCATTTGGTTTTCCTGCTGTTCAAAACTGGAATTTATTTCCTACACAAATCCAGAGATTATCTTGAGTTAGTCTTTGTAAAAGGTTACATTGTCAAGAATCTGTAATTGACTATGCTGTAACTGTTGACTTTCCACAAATATTTAACTCAAGCTTTTGTGATTAGTGTCCAGTATGTCTATATTCTGTGTTGCTGAAAAAGGTAATATACAGGACATTTAAAAACAAACTGTTATAAATGACTTGCTTTGCAATAAAAAAAAAACACTTTGCTTTTTATTTCTGGTGACATTTCTCATAGTTTTCTAAGGGTTTGTTTGGAGTTAGAAACATTACTGTATTCATTGGAAAGAAAGAAACATTAGTGTTCCCTGTTAAATTCCATTTGTACCATCCTTTACGAGGATCCCCATTAAAGAAAGATGGAAGGTGTAACTCATTATTAAAAGCTTAATGAAACAGTTTACCATCAGATATTAAACATTTCACAATAAATTGCCTGTGGCCTCGCAAACAAATCTTTCCTGCAGACTATAGTAGAGACAGCATTGTGTATATGGCCATGGCAAATTCAGTGTTCATACCTGCTTGCTGATGAAACCCATTTCAAGCAGTGCAATCTATTTAGTTCCCCTGGCTACAATGACACTTCCTTTAGCCACATTCCAACTGCAGAACCACCTCAGTCACATAGGACAATTAAACAAGCTGCACAAGCCATTTCCTTCCAGCACTCTGACCTTATCAAGGACTATCAAACAGCAGGGGGGCCCCACGCCTATTCCCCAGCAACACTACAGCCCCTGCAATTAACATTGGTACCCTGCCCATTCTACAAACCCTGGAGTTCGTAATAGGCTTACAAATTAATCCCACGTGCTGTGGGCAGGAGCAGTCACAAGGAAATTTAAGATATTACTACTTACTCCTACAGCACAGCTAACTGTCTGTCAGACAAGGTACTTTAAATATCCAGCTATTATAATTTATTCAAATGTTGCAGGAGTGGCAGAAGTAGCATTCGACACAAAGGCAAACTCCCCAAAAACAACACTTAGAACAGAGCTTGGCAATTGGAGGGCCATTCTACACCAGGTTTAACATAGTTAATGAAATCATGAACTTGGATGAATGTTTATGTGGCTCAATTAAACTACAAATACCTGGTCAGGAAGGGGCAGAGTTGTCCATAACTAGAGTAATGCGAGGAGCTAACTATACTGGGAGTAACTGCATCTTTTAGGGGAGACATTTCAGAAAAAAACAAAACTGGAATAGTTACAATGGAGTCCCTCCCCGCTTAATGAGATTTTTATTTGACTGTATTTGTGTTAAAGTCAACCCACAATGGCATTTTTATCAAGACCCAGCTGGAATATTGAAAGTATGGGTTTGGTACAGTAGGTTGCTTGGTTAAAGAATGAAATTGGATAAATATAAAAAATGAATTATTCTTTGTGTTTGTAATGCTACTCCATAAGATAGAGAGATTTTGTTAATTATTAGCTTCCAATTTAATGTACCAAACTCCAGCACATGACTCCAACGTATTTTGCACCCTTGCAGCGGATGCTGCTATTTTACACTGAGTTCCATAGAACTGTGGTATATTTCACAATCACAAGACAAAGAAATTACAAACAGAAACAAGGAAATGAAAAGAAGATATCTTGCACAAAAGCAAACGTGACTATAAGAGTTTGCAAAACAGAATCTCCTGTAAAGGAAAAAGAAGGAAGTGAAAATATCTCGAGTTCCCTTTTGACAAAACACGATCCACTGTAAAAAGAGGGGGTTCCTATTAATAAAAGATACATAATAAATGTCTTACTGAAAACAATGTGTGAAGACTTGATAAACTCATCACAGCTAATAAAAACAGGCTAACAGCGCATTTCAGATCTTGGCAGTATGTCTAAGACATACAATAAAAGTGTTATGCTGTGTGATCCAAGTGACAGGCCTGACATCTGGACTACAAGAGGTCCTGTTTTACTTTAACCTTGCTTAGCGACCGTCACAGGGGGAGAGATCCTGAACAAGTCAGAACATATCGATCTTGATAAAGTAAGAGAGACCAGCAAGAGCATTTTACTTGGGTCTTATAAATATCCATACCATAATGATTACACAAAGCAACACACAGCTGCATCAAAACGTTTAAAATACAACAGGATTGTTTTTGTAATGTATTCAGTCATTTTAACTGGGATTCGTTACGAAGACTAATTTCAACACGTGTTAACTACCACCTTTAAAAAATCAAATAAAATGCCATTGATTTCCTTTTTACTCTTTATTTCTGTTATTATTGACAACCAATGCTAGTCGAAAACAATAGACTCGGGTAGCATTTTCTCCTGCCCCGCAGGCAGGATTAAGGGATATTCAGGGTGTCAATGAAGGTAACAGATTTTCCCTCAGCAAGGTTGGTATTCAATTTCTGGAATTCCAGGGTTTACAATTGCACTTTCAAGAGACACGACTGACAGATATATTTTAGTAAACACAGCTCTTAGTGTTCATAAAAGGTTTTAGATCATTAAGCACTGTCTTACTGTGATGTCGCATATTGATGTGCAGGGTTGAAATCCTTCCAAAAACAGACAGATTGTCAGAATGATAAACCACATACAAATGCGTGGCTGAAGCCCAGGGAAAAAAGACAACAACAAAAAAAACAACCTGTTATGTTAGTATTGAGCTCAGAAAGGGCACTGACAATAGATTGGAGCAGAAGCCAAGCTGTCCGCATAAGACAGGTTTAAAGATAACTCTAAACGGCTGGCAAATTGGATTTGAGCTGCCAATGGGTTATGAAGTGTGCGCAATATCTGAATAACCAGGGCATTTCTCTTCTACTTAAACCCGTAGTGACTCATGAGACTTCGGGTGTAGAAGATTCCATTTCGGACTTTCAACAATAGTGTTCTGCAACTGACCTGCTGTTGATTAATCATCTCTCACTTAAATTAAAGGCCATTATCATCTTAAAACAGGCTCTATCCAAATTAACCAAGTTGCATTTCTAATAGAACTTCTGTTGTCAAAGTTACCTCACACACTCCTGGAAAGCAAGATGTTACAGTAATAATTCACATTCTAGTGAGAAAGTGCTGAGCAGAAGTTGAAAGGGTTGTCAATGTCAACTTTGTGATGTTGCACTCATCTACAAAACAGCAAGGAAAGTAGTTGCTTAGGAAACGAAATAATTGATATTTTTGACCCTGAGAGTTCACAGCTTCCTCCAGCTCAAAATTCAGCTCTTGTCACCTTTAATAAGATTTTTACTTTTTAATCAATCTATTGACCAGTAAGGACTCTAACACCATAGGGAATATGTTTATTGTGAGCCTTGAATGTATGTTACCTGTAAACAAAAAGGTTGTGTCCCCATTTATGATGAAGTGTGTAATTAGGACTTCGCTAAAAGTTGTAATGCCAAGTGTATGTGAATGCATTTTAAATCTATACAGAAAAACACATACTAACAATCAACAGAACTTAGTGGTCACTTGGTCTTATCAGCCAGTGAATGGCAGAGGCACCTTGAATAAGCAGCCAGTCCCCTTTGGGGCTGGTGAAGGCTGTACTATGACATAGAAGATGTAGGAAGTCAACCCATTCAGTGGATGGTAATGAAAACAGCTACTCTAACTAAAAAAAAAAATTAAATAAAATAAATAATCCAGCATCTATCTGCATCCTGGACTGCACTGTGTTTATATAGACTAATGTAGGATACATGGAGAGATAAAGTAATACATCACTGAGTCTGTGAAATAATCTACAGATTCAAGTACCATTTGATGTAATTTCCAACTTTAGTTTTTAACTATCACATTTTTTTTTTGGTTCTGACTAACTGCTTAGTGGAGTAATTTAATTATTATAGTTTCTACTGGGGCTGGAACAATATACGTGTGTACATATATGTTATATATAAATACACACATGTGATTTTACACTTGAAACTTGAGAGTTTAGCGACTGGCACAGAGTATTAATAAAAAGGAATAATAACAGAACACAAGGAATCAACAGGATAAACAAAGGATAATGTTTCTAAAATGGAATCCAAAAATGTCTGCAAGAAATATGAGTGGATGAGCTCCCTGTTATAGCATGAGCCAATTACATAGAGAAAAACAAACAGAAGAAAAAATGAAAGCCTTCACTAATAAACCTGGTTTTCTTCATTGTTACCGATAATCACGAAGCATGTTCACCTCTCATCATCGTACTGCTAGAGGACCCGCACTGCAGCACTTAAGATGTGGCTCAGTCAAGCAGCACATATTTTAAAAGTGAAATGTCTTATAAATAATCAAGAAAATGTCACCACTCTGACAGCCATTTCGTTTACTAACCGAAAACTTGATGACGTCCATTGACTGAAAAAAAAGATCAAGAAAGCATGTCATTTACAAGGCAAAATACCCACTTCAAGCCTCTTTAAAACATTTCTAAATGGCTTTAACTGGTTACCATTATACAGTTTGTTTTTGCTCTGTGCAATGATTGTTTCACATCTTAGCTGCCTTTGTCATTTGGGTTGTCATTCGTTTTCATTTCAGATGCCTTTATTCTTTTAATTCTAATTAATTAAAATTCTTTAGAACATAAGAACATAAGAAAGTTTACAAACGAGAGGAGGCCATTCGGCCCATCTTGCTCGTTTGGTTGTTAGTAGCTTATTGATCCCAAAATCTCATCAAGCAGCTTCTTGAAGGATCCCATTATTCTAATGGTTGTATCATTTCCTTTTACCCTGTCTAATTGTACCTGCTGCTCAGCACCACAGTAGAGAAGCATTCTAGTACTGCTTGTACTAAGGGCTCTTAGTGGGAACATGACTAATATGATATAGAAGAAATGCATTCATATTTGCTGAGCTGCATGCTATATTACATTCTAAACCAGTTTGGACGGCAATGTACTCTAAAGGGATGATGAGATAAGAAATACCTCTTGTGTAACAGGAAGACATGGGAAAACACAACATTATTTTACCATCATTCTGCTTGGAGTATTATAGAAGCCAATAGTAAATGTTTGGAGCTGATGGAGCTGTGAAATAAGAAATTAATTCCCAAAATGTATGGGAAACAAAAATGTGTTTTGTTCCTCAAAAATAAACTGGTAATAAAGTATTAAACATGCACTGGTTTCACATTCACAAAAAATAATAAACCTCCTTGACTCACTAACAGTAAAAGGTGAGACTCTTTAAGCCAATCTGTTGTTGCCATGGGTTCCTTGGTGCCACGACTACAAAGTAAGTCTCAAGGCCCACAGTGCAGGAAGGTGTATTTAAAAATAAATAAAACAAACAGAATTTTATATATATATTCAAATTATATATATATATATATATATATAATTTGAATCTAAAATGATGCCTGTAATTAGAGACCATCTATCTATCTATATTATAAAATACATATGCAGCAGCAGTGGAGTAGGGAGACCTGAAAAAACCTGCTTTTATAATATAGCAAAAATCCATCAGAAGTCATAACCATAGTACAGTATTTTAGGTTAGATTTTGAAATGTCACATTTTTTATTTTTGGTCAGTTTTTCAAGTATGCGGAAAACTATATAGCAGTATGTAATTCTATATGTTCACCTAACATTATTCAGCAGGTTTTATTCGAATAGGAAGCAAAATTAGTTCATTCTATAGGGTGATGCAAAATTGTTGGCTATTGCTATACATTTAAAAAAATCTAAGATGTTATTCGCGACTGTGCATGATTTTCAGCTTTGGGGTCTTTGAAAATACAGAAAGGATTTAGAATTGAAAAAAGATCCTCCTCCTGCTTGCTCTTGGCCTTTTCAGCTGGAAAGCAGAGGTGAGGTGACTGCACAACTATACCATCCTCCTGGAGCCCTTCCCTTCGCCTCTCTACACTGACCCCTTACATCCCTTTCCATCTCTGTAAGGCTGATACATCCAAGCACCGCCAAAACCAGTCAGGTGTCGCAGAGAGGGTGTTCACACTGCTGTCCTGTCTCATCCCCATACTGGGGCTGAAGCTGTCAGCAACAGCTTTCAACAAGGTTTTCCATTAGCACCATGCTGGTTAAACAAACAGTCTTTCTCACATGTTTCTAATAGAATACCTATCTATCGATACACACAGTTTGCAGTGTGTGCCTGTTGGTATGTATGTACAACCAGCGCTTTCTCTCCAAGTTAAAATCTTGTAAACCTACATTCAATGAAATAGAGACACTGTTTTTTTTGTGTACAGTAATCTACTTTTTAATGAGTGGGACACACTGAACTTCCTCACGTGCACATAATGCTAGTTTCTCAAACATGCATGCAATAGGACCACACATGCCAGGGATGAACAGACGTTTTCATTTTAGTGCATACCCCTGGTGACGCATCATATATGCTATGCACAGTTAGTGCACTTTATTAATTACATTCCTCAAAATTGCAAAATTAAATGAACATAATTTAAAACATAATTTGTTAGGAACATGGTCTATCAAATTGACAGGCTGCAAAAAAAAAAAAAAAACTTCCCATATAACAACACACAAACACACACACACAACTAAATAAATTTTTAATTGGAAGAAAAAACAAAACAAAAAATCAAAGCCTGAAATATCATTGGAGCGCTCCACTATTAGTGCCAGCAACCCCTCTGCATCTGCTTTAAAAACCCAGATGTCAGGTTTACATTAACACAATAGGAGCTAAAGGTCTGTGAAGAAGCCTCTGTAAGTTGCCAGGAATGTCTTTTGAAAGCTGGGTGTGAGAGGGAGGTAGTTGAGGGTCCTGGGGTTAGAGCGGCGGTGGTTGTGGACTATGGCCCATTTCACACCTATCTGGGTGCAATAAATTGCAGTAAATTAGAAACACACAGCCGTGGAGCCAGGTGTTATAAAGGGCTGCCTCATCATTTGCTTTCCAGCCGAAGTGTTTGATCTGATGGCAGAGTCGACCTCTCGGTGGCTTCACCACTGACAGGGAGGTGACCTCACTGCAGCAGGCTCTTCAAAGCCACAAGGTTGGGCTTCCCTCAGAGCATCTCTGCAGTCCTCCCACCACAAGGTCCATCGATCTAAAAAGGAGGGGAACCTGAGGAATGTATCCAGGGCTCTCTCTTATTACAACCATCACTCGTCCTTATTAATTTGTCAGTGGCCCACATGCAGGGGTGGAGGATTCACTCCTATTTTTCAGGAATATCCCAATATTCCTCTCTCGCCTGAGGCAAAATAAACTGGATGCCACACACGTTTGGTGGCTGGCAACAGGCAACAGCATCTCCCAATGAAAAAAATAAAGAAACACCACAAGTACACATTGGATAAACAAATAATAATAAATAAATAAATAAATAAATTATGAAGAAAACAAGGCATATCTGGTTTAATACAAACAAATGGTGTCACGCCTCATTGTGCATTACTGCCCTGATAGAAAACACTATCTGAAAAAGCCATGTGGTTATTTCATTGGCCTTATCTTTAAAAAATGCGCATACTGCAAATAAATGCAAGAACGCTCTTAAAAAACCAACAACAAAGCAACTACAATCGTTTGATCTTCCTGTGTGAAAGTGCTTTAAAATGGCCTCCTCTTTATCAAGACATAAGATAGCAGTAAAGTTTAACACTTTCACTGCTGAAATACAATGGTTTGTAAAAACGGGACAGTGGATCAAAAACGGGGGTTCACAGCACTGCATTCAGTAATTTGATATTGACACTATTGGGGTCCCAAACTTCCAATCTTAATCAGCCACTGACACAACTGAAGTGGATAGACAGACTGTAATGAGCAAAGATAAGGACAGCTTATAAAAGGCTCAATGCAATAAGAACTACTAGGAATAAATAAAATACATATAAAACAATTTGCACCTGACAGACAATTTCAGTTTGAAGTCATAATAAAGCAGCATTCACATTGAACAGTTTCATACTGCACTCTATTAAGGGTCTAGGTAAAAAACTAGGGTTAGGATAGGATGCAAGAGTTCAGTTAGCAATGTCTCAGCACATCTCAAAATGCTCTGCCTGCAACTGCAGTACATTGCGTTTGCTCCACATTTAAACCCAGTTTACAAGCCTGCGTCATACCCAGCTCACCATCGAGGTTCAGTTTAGGTTATCGTATCCATTCTGCAGGCTTTTTCAGAAAGGAAAAAAAATGATGACAGAAAAGAGCTTTGCTAATTATATTTCAGTGAACACACTTCATCACTTAAAACTCCACAGGGGATTGGAAAGAAGCCTTGTGAAGAAGGTATCTGCAGTTCTTCAAATGTATTCTAATAGACCATTGTGACACATTTCCATTTCTTTTTTGTTCATGTTAGATTGTTCAATTTGCAAAGCATAAGCATGAAGCAATACTGCCACAAAGCCGACGATACATTTTATACATTTTTGGCAGTTTTAATTTAAACACAATGCCTGGATGGGTCTGCCATGTAAACAAATGGTATTTTCATGAGGTTTAGCAGAACATTAACAATGCGCTCTAATAACTTCTACAAATGTAGAAAATTAAACTTCAGCACGCACTGCAATGACACTAAGTGTTGGGGTATTCACTTGGAACCCATGATATAAATTAAAAAAACAGAGGAGTCAATTTGCAAAATGAATCAACAATGAAATGCAAGAAGGGTATTTTTAATTACTCTAGTCTATTTTGCCCGCTTTCCACATTTCCTTCACAAATCCAACATTCACTTTCCTGTATGCCAATTTTAATGAGATGATACAAACACAATTTGTGGCTGACCACATTTCAGCTATAATAAAATAATGGGCAGACCTGTCTGTCTGGTCTGTCTACATTGTAGGTCAAAAGTGACAATTCCCTAAAAAAAGATACAGCTTTTTGTATTTATTTATATTGTGAATCCATGAGTGAAAGTTTGAAGATATGGATGATAAAACACAGAAACAGCAATCCCAAATCCAATACTGTATAGTATATTTTGGTTTTGAAAGAACATATACTTTTGCAAGAGACAATAACAGAACCCTACACTGTACCAATATGAGGCTCAGCAAGATCTTTCATCTCCAGAAAGCAAAGTGAATCAGTCAGTTTACAAAGATATGTGGACCAGCTACTGCTCTCTATTGTGTTCCAGTAATAGAGCTTCATAAAGAAAGGGGTCAATTTAACTTCCATCTTTTCAAACCTACTAAACCACATTCCATACAAAAAGGGTGAGCAGATCCATTTCGAAATCCTATTTTTAAATGTACGACTACTTTTGTCTTTCCTGGAAGCAACACACAATATAATGCCACTTTTGACAGCCTACAAGGAGCCTGCATTTATAACTTCAACAAAACAGCATGCACTCACTGACTGGCTGGCTACCAGTATGCTGAGGTAACTTTGTAATGTTCTCTTAACTTATAAGGCTGTCAGTGTCCTTGTATATTTATTTATAGGTAAATGGTTAACAATATACTCCAAGTGCTCCTTGAACACAGGTTTCAAGATTCAAGAGCTTATAACAATGAAACATATGGATATTTGTGGTCAACAAAACTTGTGCTGTTGCAGAGAATCAAAAAGGGGTTGGAGAGGGCACCGTTGTTTTGCTTGAACAGTTTCCATGGAGAAACACAATTCAGATTCAAGCTCATGTTCCCACACTAGATTTTTCTTGGTTTTGCTGAGGAACACAACTGCGTACAAAAGAAACTGGTACCTCCTCAAAGGATTATTCACTTCTGAAAGGGGATGTCAAAACAGATGTTTTTGATCTACAAAGACCAGATGAGCCAGCATGCACCACTGTGGAGGGAAGGCCTGCGATGAGCCCCAGAAAGGGCCTGTTTGATCTGCTGTCCCATCACCAACTGTTCTCCCGGTCCCTTGAAGACCCCCCACACTGCCAGCTGCGCCCATTCGGACTTCACGTCATTTCCATTCTGTGCAATGCAGTCCCAATCCCCTGTGCTTTGTTCTATAGTTAGCTCACTTTAAAAGAGACAATATCCTTTTGTTTTAAATGCACCTTCCTGGATGTTTCAGCTACATCACACATGAGGGGGAAGACCTTTGCACCCCCTCTTGGTCAGCATGAAATTATTGCTTCCACGACAACACAATGGTTTAGTGGAATATTTGTAGCTCTCTTAACCAACAGGGCTACACATAGTTTCCCTGTTCTACATTTCAAAAGGCCTGTGTTTAAATGGAAAACGCTGCACATATTCAGCAAGGCACTATCACTGACATTTCCCTGCAAGTCCACAAGACTCCTGTAGGGCATGCAGGCAGAAGGTACTGTTGCTGCCCTTGAATGCGCATGTTAGTCACACAGTTGAATTCTGATATTAAGCTGATGTCAAGTCGCATTATGATCTGCGGCTGACGGCAAATAAACTTCATATCATGAAGCCACTGCTTGACTGATCTCAGCATGTTAGCTCAGTAAAAAGGGGTCTTACGTCCTTCCATAATACAAAAAGAAACTGAGTTAAGGTAAACAGAAAGGTTTAGAAAGAAGCACCTTCAGTGTTTTGAACACTTGCTTGTTATTGAAGCATTTGAGGGAGGGGGGCCAATAGCCTCCTCCATCAGACGTGTGTTTCCAGCTTTGTTTTGTGCAGAATCTACTGTAGTTAAGGGTTGCTTAATTAGACTGTTAATGTTTATTATTATTTTTTTTAATTTTGCATTTGCATTTTCTTCAAATTAAAAAAAAAAAAAAAAAAAAAAAATACAAATGCAGATGCATGTTTATAAACTTTCCTTGCCGATATTTCCTTGCATAAAAGCTCACTGTAGGTGAGGACATTATTTTCAAAATCAAGATGGCAGGTATTGACCATTCCATGTTTAACATAGTGAAGAGATTTTGAAGGAGTAAACAAATCTGGACTGATAAAGAATGCTATCACTTCAGACAAGTAGGTATCATTAGAAGGCTTTAGTTGGTTGGTCAATTGATTGCTCTTATGTAAGTCTTCCCAGTGACAGCGAGTGGAAGCGGCAGTGAGTGGGAGAAGTACAGGAGTGGAAAAGTACAGAGCAGTTTAGAAGCAGTAAGGAGAAATTGCATCTTGAATTGCTTTAATCAGAAAACAGAGGACATTGGGGAAACACAGCAGCAGCTCAAAGTCAAACAGCCGCGTGTGTTTTTCTGATAACAAACAAGCTGAAACTCGGAGCAGCTGATTCAAATTCAGCCCCGTTCTGAGACACGGGCGAGGGGAGGAGCCAACAGCACAGCAGAACAACGCAGTTAAATGAGGCAGTCTTCCCAGCGACAGTGAGTGGGAGAAGTACAGGAGTGGAAAAGTACAGAGCAGTTTAGAAGCAGTAAGGAGAAATTGCATCTTGAATTGCTTTAATCAGAAAACAGAGGACATTGGGGAAACACAGCAGCAGCTCAAAGTCAAACAGCCGCGTGTGTTTTTCTGATAACAAACAAGCTGAAACTCGGAGCAGCTGATTCAAATTCAGCCCCGTTCTGAGACACGGGCGAGGGGAGGAGCCAACAGCACAGCAGAACAACGCAGTTAAATGAGGCAGTCTTCCCAGCGACAGCGAGTGGGAGAAGTACAGGAGTGGAAAAGTACAGAGCAGTTTAGAAGCAGTAAGGAGAAATTGCATCTTGAATTGCTTTAATCAGAAAACAGAGGACATTGGGGAAACACAGCAGCAGCTCAAAGTCAAACAGTGGCGTGTGTTTTTCTGATAACAAACAAGCTGAAACTCGGAGCAGCTGATTCAAATTCAGCCCCGTTCTGAGACACGGGCAAGGGGAGGAGCCAACAGCACAGCAGAACAATGCAGTTAAATGAGGCAGTCTTCCCACCGACAGCAAGTGGAAGCGACAGCGAGTGGGAGAAGTACAGGCGTGGAAAAGTACAGAGCAGTTTAGAAGCAGTTTGAAAGCAGGTTGATGGCTGCAGAAGAAACTAAACTTCAAAAAAAAAAAAAAAAAAAAAAACCCTCAACATGGTCTTCAAGCCAGTAATCTGTGACACCTGCTTGATGTGGGAAATCTGAGAAAACCCATCGGAGCTAAACCAAGTGTGCGTAAAGTGCCGCGCGATCCAGGACTTGCATAAACTAGTAAGTATGTTAGAAATGGAGCTGGAAGAAGTGAGACAGCAACAGGATCTTGAGGAACTGGCACACCCACAATTCATGGAAGTCTGCATCACCCCCAACAGACTGAAAGCCACCAGGGAGATAGAAGGTCAGAACAGCTGGGTTCAGGTAGCGAGAAGCAGGGAAAAAAAGAAACTTTGCCAAACACAACCACCAGAAATCAAAACAACCAACAAATTTGAGTCACTTCAGAATTTTGATGAGCAGAACCAACAACAAGAGAATGAAAGGAACAACATCCAGGATCCCATTGACAGTGGTGACCAGACAGCAAAAAGAAGGGAGGTCATGATTGTTGGGGACTCCATATTGAGAAACACAGCAAGTTCAATTCGTAGTAAGGGGGTCCAAACTGCAACAGTGTGCTGCCTTCCGGGAGCCTCGGTCAAGCACATCACTGAGAACGTGGACAGGCTCCTAGAACAAACAGGAGACGACCCGGTAGTAGTCGTCCACATCGGTACAAACAACATTGGAAGAGACAGACCAAAATCCCTGCAAAACAAATTCAGAGAGCTAGGAAGGAAATTAAAAGAGAAAAACAAAACTGGTATTTTCTGGTATACTACCGGCACCTTGCAAAGGACAATATGGACAGCTGGAAATAATTAATCAAAACGCATGGCTGAATATGTGATGCACACAGGAAGGCTTCACCTATCTTGATCATTGGACCACTTTCTACAATGAGGACGATCTGTATAGACGGGATGGACTGCACTTAAATAACAAGGGAACCAGTCTACTTGGAGAAAAGATCCTCAAACAGGTTCAGAAGCATTTAAACTAGAAAGGAAGGGGGGAGAAATCAACAAAAAAACAGAAGGGAGACCGCATCAAAACAAGAACAACAACTCAGGTAAGACAACCATTAAATGTATTTATCTAAATGCTAAAAGTATCAGAAACAAAATTCTAGAACTTGAAGCTACTGCACTAACAGGTAACTATGATGTGATAGGTGTTACAGAAACGTGGTTGTCTGAGAGTGATGGGGACGAATATAATATTTGTGGGTATACACTGTATAGGAAAGACAGGCAGGACAGAAGAGGAGTAGGGGTAGCGCTATACATAAGAAACAGTCTTGAAACCCAGGTGTTAAACCTGGACAAAGAAAATAAAACCGAATCAATATAGGTCAGAATAACGGACAAAAATTCAAAAGGCATAATAATAGCAGCATGCTATAGACCGCCAGATTTAGATGGTGAGCACAATAATCTGTTATACAATGACATTAGAAATGCGTATAGCAAAGGAGAAGCCATACTAATGGGAAATGGGGAAAAAAAATGGGAAAACCTGATGGGTAGCACGAAGGATGAAATAGAAATGGTGGAAATGACAAATGACTGCTTCCTAACACAATTTGTCAAGGCACCGACTAGAGGGGAGGCATGCCTTGATTTAGTCTTTTCAAATAACGAAGATAGAATAACTAAAACAGAGGTCAGAGAACCATTGGCAAACTCAGACCATAACATGGTCTCATTTGAAGTGTTTTTTAAAACCCCAAAAGTAATGACTAAAGCTAAGGTTTACAATTTTAGAAAAGCAAACTATGAACAGAGACTAACAGAAGTAGACTGGAGTAAAATAGAGAAAACACCCACAGAAGAATGATGGTTGTTCTTCAAAAATGTAGTACTAGAGGCGCAAAACAATTACATCCCTAAAGTAGACAAATCTAAATGTAAAACTAAATTGCCAAAATGGTTTAATAGATCAATTTAAAAAAAAATCAGCAAAAAAAGGCACTTTACAGAGCATTTAAAAAGGACCAAAAAGAAAGTACGCAGAAAGAGTACACAGAACTGCAAACGCAAGTCAAAAAGGAAGTTAGAAAGGCCAAGAGAGAAATAGAAATGAACATTGCTAAGGGAGCTAAAACCAATTCCAAAATGTTTTTCCAATATTACAACAGCAAGCGAACATTCAAAGAGGAGATTAAATGTCTAAGAGATACAAATGGCAAAATCGTGGATGAAGAAAAACAAATAGCAAATATATTAAATGATTACTTTTCACAAGTTTTTACAAAGGAAGATACTGACAACATGCCCCACATGTCATCCAGTTCCTATCCAGTTTTAAATAACTTTAGCATAACTGAGGCAGAAGTGTTAAAGGGACTATGAGTAAACTAAAATAAGTTAAAATAAACAAATCCCTTGGGCCGGATGAGATCCTCCCAGTAGTACTCAAAGGAATGAAAGAAGTAATTTACAGATCGCTAACCAAGATCATGCAGCAGTCTCTTGACACAGGGGTGGTACCGACAGACTGGAAAATTGCAAACGTAATACCGATCCACAAAAAGGGAAACAAAACTGAACCGGGTAACTACAGACCAGTAAGCCTGACTTCTATTATATGCAAACTTATGGAAACTATAATAAGATCCAAAATGGAAAATTACCTATATGGTAACAGGGTCCTGGGAGACAGTCAACATGGTTTTAGGAAAGGGAGATCGTGTCTAACTAACTTGCTTGATTTTTTTGAGGATGCAACATCGATAATGGATAATTGCAAAGCATATGACATGGTTTATTTAGATTTCCAGAAAGCTTTTGACAAAGTCCCGCACAAAAGATTAATTCTCAAACTGAACGCAGTTGGGATTCAAGGAAACACATGTACATGGATTAGGGAGTGGTTAACATGTAGAAAACAGAAAGTACTGATTAGAGGAAAAACCTCAGAATGGAGTGTGGTAACCAGCGGTGTACCACAGGGATCAGTATTAGGTCCTCTGCTATTCCTAATCTACATTAATGATTTAGATTCTGGTATAGTAAGCAAACTTGTTAAATTTGCAGACGACACAAAAGTAGGAGGAGTGGCAAACACTGTTGCAGCAGCAAAGGTCATTCAAAATGATCTAGACAAGATTCAGAACTGGGCAGACACATGGCAAATGACATTTAATAGAGAAAAGTGTAAGGTACTGCACGCAGGAAATAAAAATGTACATTATAAATATCATATGGGAGATACTGAAATTGGAGAAGGAATCTATGAAAAAGACCTAGGAGTTTTTGTTGACTCAGAAATGTCTTCATCTAGACAATGTGGGGAAGCTATAAAAAAAGGCTAACAAGATGCTCGGATACACTGTGAAAAGTGTTGAATTTAAATCAAGGGAAGTAATGTTAAAACTGTACAATGCACTAGTAAGACTTCATCTTGAATATTGTGTGCAGTTCTGGTCACCTCGCTATAAAAAAGATATTGCTGCTCTAGAAAGAGTGCAAAGAAGAGCAACCAGAATTATTCCAGGCTTAAAAGGCATGTCATATGCAGACAGGCTAAAAGAATTGAATCTGTTCAGTCTTGAACAAAGAAGACTACGTGGCGACCTAATTCAAGCATTCAAAATTCTAAAAGGTATTGACAGTGTCGACCCAAGGGACTTTTTCAGCCTGAAAAAAGAAACAAGGACCAGGGGTCACAAATGGAGATTAGACAAAGGGGCATTCAGAACAGAAAATAGGAGGCACTTTTTTTACACAGAGAATTGTGAGGGTCTGGAATCAACTCCCCAGTAATGTTGTTGAAGCTGACACCCTGGGTTCCTTCAAGAAGCTGCTTGATGAGATTCTGGGATCAATAAGCTACTAACAGCCAAACGAGCAAGATGGGCCGAATGGCCTCCTCTCGTTTGTAAACTTTCTTATGTTCTTAAGTCTCAAATAGCTTGGTAGGCCTCAATGTTCAGAATAAATTGCGTGTTAAAATTATCTTCTGTACTAAGACTTGAGTGCATATTGATTAATAATTATTTGTACTAACAGAGCTGAGTGAGGCGATGCCATCCATTACCTCAAAACTATAAGAAGATCGATATCACTGGAATAAACCCGGCTGAAAAGTGAGGTAGCCATTCTTTTCTTTTTTTGGCAGAAGCAATCATTAGAAAACAAGAGAAACCCTTTGTGGACTTGGACACATCTCTTCCCGAAGCTGGGAAAATTACTCTTCTTTCGGAAAGGGAAAAAAATAAATTCCAGCTCCAGGATTGTCTTGAGTTTCTAATTAAATTGCACAGTTGTCTGTCTTTTCCATTGTCAGATATATTTTCTATTAGTTTTGGCCATAGATTTGGCATTTATATTAATAAATGAAAGAAAGCATTGATATTTCTCCTCCCTTTCCAATATCATACAGCTGTACTTGCCAACATAATACAAATTGCAGTGGTTGTGATTTTACAGAACAGTTGAAATGATCTGGGCATTAATTGCTTTTAAAATAATTATCAGTGACAATGAAAACCTCAGAAAACATAAATACTAACCCCTGGCTGATGACTGGCCCTTAAAATTCCTCAGAATGACTGGGACCTTTAGTGGAGATGCTTTTAAGCAGTTCTTCCATTTGCAATGGAGTAGAACCAAGAGCCTTTTACCAACAATCCATCAGACTGTTTGGAACAAGAGCACTGGACCCTGCCCTTGTCACAGCTGCTCAGCCTTTCCTGTCAACTTAGAGTCCATCAAACTCTCCAGTGAGGGGGTGAACAAAGAGAACCCAACGATCAGAGTCAACTTCGCTTATAAAGTGGCTCAATTATGTTCAGTAATCTAGACTAAATGCCAAATAATCACAGCTTATGTGTAAATAAATGAAGTGCCTTTGTATACAATATATACATGGATATGTACTACATTGTGTTTCATTGTGAAAGGGACAAATTAATTAAAAGGATGAAAGAAAGAATAAAAAGAAATATATTAAGAAAGTTTACAAACAAGAGGAGGCCATTCGGCCCATCTTGCTCGTTTGGTTGTTAGTAGCTTGATCCCAAAATCTCATCAAGCAGCTTCTTGAGACACAGCTTCAACAACATTACTGGGGAGTTGATTCCAGACCCTCACAATTCTCTGTGTAAAAAAGTGCCTCCTATTTTCTGTTCTGAATGCCCCTGTGACCCCTGGTCCTTGTTTCTTTTTTCAGGCTGAAAAAGTCCCTTGCGTCGACACTGTCAATACCTAGAATTAAAGCTACTCTTATTATTTATTTATTTTTCTTGCCACAGACCCAGTTGTGGATTCATGACTCGGTTATCTGAACCCCTGGGTGTTGTTATATTTGCAGCCATTTCCTTAAGGAAAGATCAAATCAGGACCCTCTTATTTTATTTATGTTTTGCACACTTTGTGTACATTTCCAAATTAAAAGGTGTATGGAAGGTGAAAACTTCATGTACACAAAATAAAAAAGCACCTTTTTTCAGCTTTGAAAAAAACACAACAACATTTCCTAAATACATTTTATGAAAAGTACCTTTAGGACTCAGAAAATCAGCTCTATGCATGGAATATAGAGGAAACTTATACAACCATTTTCTAGTTCATGGTTTGGTAGCGCACAGAGATGAAATCGTTCTGGTTGTGAAATTCTAGAAGAAAGGCGATTTATGTCCGATGCACTACAATAACCATAACATCATGTGTAATAAAGCTCCCTGATGTGTCAAAACCTGACACTTTTAGAAGCAGAAGACTGGATGTTACCCAAGTGCTCTTCTCCCATATGGAAGATCCAAACTTCCACCGTCATAGTACCTGCAGGGAGAGGTAAATCTCAAATAGCCAGCATAACACTGCGGCATCACACCACATGGGAGACTTGGAAGGAATGCCAAATGTTTAGAAGATCCACACCAAGTGTTTTCAGTGCTTACTGGCCCTGGAAGTTAACTCATTTGCTCATAAGTCTTTGGTGACAGGCTTAAATTATTCCTTGGCTGTATTTCATCTACCGACACCTCTACATACCTGTGTGGGATACACAGTACCATCGAAAGGCTAAGAAATGTACTGTGGTCTCATTGAAGTTGTGGAAAAAACAAATCCCCCCTCACCCGCTTTTTACTTTGGACAGCCTGTTTTAAAATCAGTGTACTTTGTTAAAAGTTCAGATCTTCATTAATATAATATGTCTATTAAGTGACTTGATAAACTGCCGCAGTACAGGTGCCAAAGAATGGGCAACAAAACTTTACATTTGACTACAACAATCATCAAGTCAATCCCAGAATCTAGCTGCCAGTCTTCTGTTGTCACAAACTGTTAGGTTCCATTGCTCTGCAGCTATTGTCACTCAACAGCTTTGCAAGACCAGTTGATTTTATAGCCACCTTATATATTATAATTAGGGCTTCTCATTTTCAGTTTTAACAGATAAAAATTGATAAACACCCGATACTAAAAATAAATAAATAAATAAAATCGGTTTAAAGCCAACAAACACACTAGAAAACCATTGGAAATTATTACTCAATTCACGTTGACCACCCCTTTCCCATTAAAAAAACAAATCCTACTACAACAAAACAAAGCAAAACAAACAAACAAAAAAACACCTTCCCAGTGCAGTAGGCAATGTCTCTCCTTCCTGACTTGTACCTATCATTGATTCGTTCTGAAAACTTTAAACCCGCCCCAACTCCTGAGTGACAGCACCATAGCACATTTCTATTGGATACTCCGCTTGCGAGATTTAAAACGAGATTACAATATATGAAGGCTTGTTCGCAGATTTAAAGCTGTATTACAGTTAAGATTCAGAGGATTTCAAACAGAATTGCAGAAGAGAACAAAGGAAAGAAGATTCAACTTAAGTGTGCAAGTACTGTCGAGTTACTATTGTACATATTTTGACAGGAAAAACCACCCAAGCACTTTGGAAAGTAACAGAAAACAATAATTTCATACAGTATAT
This sequence comes from Polyodon spathula, assembly GCF_017654505.1. Taxonomy (NCBI): domain Eukaryota; kingdom Metazoa; phylum Chordata; class Actinopteri; order Acipenseriformes; family Polyodontidae; genus Polyodon; species Polyodon spathula. Next base: position 6,045,335 of record NC_054536.1, on the reverse strand, counting down.
AAAAAGCTAAAGCCCTGGGGGAAAAAAAAAAGATGATTTACATAAAACTTAGGGCTGGAAAAAACCCATCTGCAGTTGAGTTTTGAGAAAGACCTAGGACTAGAGATCACAATTCAACAGGGTTTTCAGTTTCAGCTTGAAAAAAGCTTTTGCAGGTTGCATCCAGGCTGCTTGTTCTCTTCTACAAGTTTGAATCTTGCAGGCCACAATTGCACTGGCAAGATTTATAGCAGGGGAAGCTGCTGAAGATCGTTCTCATACCAGCTGTCCACTGGGAAAACACAACTTCCAATTCAAATTGAAGATGCTGATGGACTAATTAGGGGTCTGTATTGGTTCACAGTAACAGAGACTCTGGAGTCCTGTTCAAATGCCACCACATTCTTCCAAACGACTGCACTCATTTCTGTTATTCTGTTATTAATGGATTTCTTTCATTAGGGTAATTTACTTGCTTAGCTGGGTTTGTAGTAAAATACCACTTACAAATATATATACCCATACATATATTACATTGTAGTATATATATTATTAAAATATATATATATATATATATTGTTATATATTTTTTTTTTTTTTTTTTTTCTTTCCACTGTTCTCTCCCTGGTCATATGGGATAAGATGTAATTAATGTAATAGTTTTAAGACAGAGGCATCACTTTCTTAGTTGATAGTGGTAGATGAAGCTCTGGTGAAGACAGAACAGCACCCCCCCCCCCCCCCCCAGCCCCCCCCCCCCCCCCTTACACCGGGTACGGTTCAGCTGTTTAATCGAATGAAGGGGAGAAGTTACACCACAGTGATGTACCAGCCCGTTTGACTGTACACGCAGGGAGCTGACACATTGGAAGCAAATGCCTTCCCCGACCCCCAGCAGCATGTAAATAAAACAATAGCAAGGAAAGCAAGCTGTGACATCAAATATGCAACATGTAAGCTGTTGCTGTTCAGAGAACCCATCAAGAAACACACTGTGGTGGCTTCACGCGCAAAGCAACACATAAATGAAGGCGGCACATCATAAAATCACCATACAATTCAGCACAACGGGTAGCCTTGGACATCCCTGGACTGACAAGAGTAGTCATGCCATTATCATGTACAGCAGCAGCAGGAACAATAATGATTTTTATTACACAGTGCAACTTAATTTATACAAAGGAGAGAGTGTTTCTTTTTTATACCAGATGGTAGGTTAATCATATATAGCTGTTTCCTTTTACATACTCTTAGTAACACCACTTATTTATAACACTGTCCAGGTGCCTGATAATGGATCCAACATGACAATGTTTCACTGGTGCTATTAATTAAGTGAACTCCTACACTGAAAACTGTTAAGTAGATAGTGGGATATTTCAAGACTACCACCGTTCAAGTCTTAACTGAAAGCCTGACATAGAACATATATCATCGGTATTTAAAGGTTAAATAAAAGACCATTTCCATTGGCTTAGCTGTTTGGATTATAAGAACCCTGCCTGTTCTCTCATGACCTAGATATGCATGCATGAACAGGACTATTAATAAAGTCACTTAGCTACTTTGCACTGGAACATTTTCACTGCCAAACAGAGGAACACTTTCTTTCAAGTTTTTTTTTTTTAATTTAAAACTTTCTATACATTTTTTGTGCTATCTTGAGGACGGAAGCCCTCTTCAAGGTGAGTAAACACCATTTTAAGCAGATAATGCAGCACCAATTTTAGGCATCATCTGCAGCACCCTCCTTGGTGACTTGGCAGGGTTAGTACTCTTTGCTTGGTGACTCCATCTGTCAAATTTCATTGCTCTGGAGTGAATTTGTTTTCCACAACATTGAAAGATGAACTACCCTTATGTGACACTCATGGCCCCTTAGCTAGGTGAAGCATGCTGAAAGACATATTTCAATTTCCCTCAGTGACAAACTTGTGGTGTGTACTGAACTCAAGACACAGTGTGCAGAGGAACGATAGGATTGTGCAGTTGGGCGCTGACCCGAAACAGTTGAAATTACGTTACATAATTATATATGATTGCAGAAAAGTATGTTATTCAAAGGCCACCCGATTGTAACAAAAGTGCCTTAAGTTGATGAAAAAACACCCCAGAGTTAATTATGTGAAACTCTGTTGTGGTGGCACTTGGCAATGTATTTCAAGTAAATCCAATCCAATTGATAGAAAGAGAAAAAAGAAAAACATGTTTTTGGGGGTATGTTCTTTGTGTAACAAGGGCTCCGAGGTTCTCAATCTATTATTGATGGCTGACCCAGCAAGTAATTTACAAGACAGGGAGCAGCAGCTTTCCATGCCCTTTTCCTGGCCAGCGGGACACCATTTAGAGATACCGTGGTAGCTCAAGGGTACTTCAGAGACGCGTATAAAGACAGCTAACGGCAGTGCAAATTCAACTGCTAAAATACAAAAGTTGTTAAATCTGCAAGCCCTAATGTATGCCAGCATCATCACAGAAAATATACAAGACCATAAACACACTAAATGCTGTACACAGCTCCCTTGGGAATTCAGAAATAGAATACTGTCAAATTTAAGAGCAACATTTAAGCTTCAAAATGTGCTTCTTGGGTTCCAGGCTTCTTAAACACAGAGAGCAGCTTAACCTTATCTCCCCCATGCCTCTGCTTTCCTGGAGTAATTGATGCTCAGGGTCCCCAGTTTCACATAAACCTGGCCACTGAGTTATTGTATCCAGCAGTCAGACTGCTGGCAGAGACAGGAAACCACACTGAACCCAGATCAATAGACATGTCAACAGTAAGCCGTTTAATCTAATTTGGCCTACCTCATCTTCTGAGCACACGTTTCACAGCCTGCAAGTTTGCACTCCCATCCTCCTGGCTTCAGGAAACAGCTCAAAAAGTTTAGTCGCAAAGACCTTTCTTTTTCTTTTCAAGGAATACAAAATTGTTTACTCTCAAAGTCCTTGAATGTTTAGTCAGCGAAAAAGACCTGCTTCTTAACTTAGGGTGAATGGCAGCAATGTAAACAAGGTACTTCTGGGTTCTTTCAGTTGTGAAAGGCGAGGCAGTAATTTCATTTGACAAGGAAGCCTTTAGATGGACATTTATCTTAATAACCCTGGCAAATTGCACTCGCCTTGAAAATGTAATATGTAAGGACCCATTAAAGTGCATTTAAATGCACTATCAAGACCTTCTGAGAAACTGAAATAAACCTGGTTGAAATTACAGAACAAACTGCACACACTGCGGCACTACAGACTTTAAAACATTTTAAGCAGCCTTTTGTATTCGGTAGGGAATTTCTTGGAGCTTTTCTGATGTATGTTTTATAAACTGGTGGGTAACTAAAGTATTGTTTTTGGAAGCACAGTTGAGTATGGGAGTTTGACTTTTTGCTCCAGTGGGCTGCCATACATATTACATGTATTAAAATTATATTTAAAAAAAACAAAAAAAAAACAACAAATAGACTAAATGTTTAATGCATTTCTTTTTTTTTTTTTTTTTTTTTAATTAGAGAAAGGGCCATTCCTTCCTTAAATGTAGAACATAAAGTAGAAATCTAGCTAGCTCTGTTAAGCCTTTACTGATCTCATCAATGTGCACTAATCCTGTACTATCTTCCCTAAGGTAACATCAGGTAGTCTGCTTTCATATCCAAGCTATTTGTGTGTGTTACCTGGACAAAATGCTTTTTGTTTTAAATATTAATTTACCTTTCTCTATTCAAACAAGTGGATTATCTGCACGGTCCAATTGCACACTTCTGTTATTATTTTAATATCATCTTTACAACTACCACTTGCAGTCAAATAATATACAAGACATACATGCATGCATGACAACTTACTTCAATGAAGGACATTAGTAAATTTCATGTATTGGTGGGTTTAATTTGAGTGAAACCAGATTTCCACTAAAAACAACATCAGAAGCGATATGTCGTGTAATACACTTTTAGATGATTCGATTTTCTTTAACTAGTTTTGACTGGTACACAAGATTTGGGGATCTCTAGTTTATAAAAACTAGAACAAACTATATTAAAAAAAAGTTTTAGAAAAAACTAAAATTAGAAATAAAAATAATATAAATCCTAATTCCAAGAAAACAGTTCATAAAAAATGTGGCATATAAGGTGGTGTTAAAAAGCTTGCTTGATCTCTCCACAATTTATACAGTAATCATCTACTGGAGTGATGTTTTGTGACTACTTCAGCCACTTAAAAATAATAACAGCAGTTCTGTTTGCATGTGTCACATAATATTCATGGAGTGGACACTACTGACTGGCTTTACTGTCGCTCAAACTGAAAAATAATCTGGCAAATTAAACAAGTCGTTCAAGCACGGGGCAGGTTACAATCTCCTGGCACCAGCAGGCTGTGCTGCTGAAAGCTTTAATGTATTGGACCCATTGCTGAACACATGATACAAAAGCCACATTGATATAAAACTGGCTTCTGGTCCCAGTGTCCTGTAATACAATCCCACGTTACTTTACTGCCACCTCGTTTAGGATTTCCAGCTTCAGTGCCTCTCTGTTTTTTGTAAGCGATACTGTAAAACTGAGGCCACCACCCCCAAGTGAACTTAACTGCAATTGCTAAATGTTAACAACTCAATTTGATATCTATAGACAAGTAGCTTCTGAACTCCTTGTCCCCCTGATATACCGCTGGAAACATATCTTTATTATACTATGACTATTTTAAAAATGTGGGGATTGATCATATACCACCCACTCCTTTAATAAGATTAATTTAACAAACAATGGATAAGGGTCTTCTGACTCATGTTGACATTAGTCGCAATGTACAGTACAGACACTTTGGGGACTGGAAGACAGCATGTTAAAACCGACGAGCAAAACAAGCTGCTGCTGGAGAGGATTCATATTTTGACAAGACTGACAGACAGACAATACAGACAGCTACATTGAAAAGGGCAAGCTTCATTGGAAAGCACACAGCTGATATTTAATGACTGAAGTACACAGAATATGAAAATAAGTTTGACCTTATCACAGAGGTCATTTCTGTATCAATCACACTGAGTTTCTTTGCACTCCGTGAAGAAACATTGCTAGGGGGATTTTAAACCATTTCTTATGATAAAGGTCATTTCAGCCCTGGATTTCTTTTTTATTGTTGAGACTAAAGTGAGATCTAGTGATAGATTTAAAGAGTTACACTGACTAATGACTTATTAAGCTTATGACCAGAAAAACAAGTTAAGTGGTCCTAATGCGAGACTACAAATGAGATAAAATTTAAACACCAACATTCAATGCCAGTTCCTATAACAAATCCCAAACACGATTCAGGCTAAAAGACTTGCTGCGGCTTGATCATTGTAGCCCTTAACTTTGAATGTACCCGAAAACAAGTCACAAATATAGATTTATTGAGAAAAAAAAAGAAAGACTTTCAGTTAGGCCAAATTTGCTATGACAAGGCCATTCTAACAGAATGGAAGTCTGGGAGAGAGACAAGCGGGGCTTTTAAGTTTATTGGAGTTAAATACATCAAATTGAGGTTTCACCTTTGCATTGTCCTCCCATATGACATGCTTGCTGATTACTTACTTAAGGAGCACACCTCCTCATTGCAAATCAAATGAATATCTTTACAGCACTAAACCTACCTGATTGAAACATGTCACCCGCTTGGGAGGGAGCCAGCAGGCAAAACAAATTGATTCTGTTAAGAACCTTAACCAGAGCCATGATTTCTGCAAAACAAAGGGTTTTGCAAGTCCTGCTAGAGTTCACCGGCCATTAATCGGTGACCCAGGACCCTTCAACTGGGGCCCGCTTTGCATTTGTTTATTTTTAGAAAATACTATTGTAGCTTGCATGAGGTGATGCTGGCCACAACACCTGGTTCTGTCTGCTCTGATTAGCAGGTTCCATGACTGAATCATAAGTGCCAACAGCCAACTGGATATAAAAGTAGCATCTGGCTAACTGGTTTATTAGTAGAAAGCCCCCCCTCATAACTGTGCATTTACACTGTATGTTAATTTTGCATCAACTGAATTTACTAGGTCACATATCTTTCCAGAAGAGCAAATCCATAGAATAAACAGGGTACTTTGAAGAGGTGGTTGTGATGTTGATGGTTATTATGTCAAACATATTCTGGAATACAAAATCATGACGTGTATGGGGAGCTTTTCTCTACATGGCAAATGAAAAAGTTATTTCAAGTAACTCGTAGAATTGAACAAAGTACAGTAATCCCCTGGAGGCTAAAATTCTTTATTTGAAAGAAAAAAAAAAAAGAGTCATCCTTAATTCAATAACACACAGGCTGCATCTACAACACCACATATATACAAAGTGAAAAACATCCTACTACTAGAACCTTCAGCATCCCAAGAAAAAGATGAACCTACATAACACCTTACTGGGTGGGGTTCAGAAGTTGTGTGATTCGGAGTCTGCCTCCGTTGGAAATGATCCTTTGGTCCGTTTTTTCTGGACCTCCCTGGCACAGTATAGGGATGTGGAGGAGTAAGGTCTGTTAGGGTTTCAGCGGACAAAGGATTAACTGCAAAATGACAAGGTTTCAACAGAACACCAGGGATCTACTTTTCAAACCTGTTTGATATCAAAAAGGGACCAAGCATCAGTAAGCAGGGTGAAATGATCAGTAGTTCATCAATAACCTAACAAACCAATCGACCACGTACACATTTAAACCAGTTTAAGTTCTCTGCTAACTGCTCATACTTCCCTGTATGTAGTCTTTTAGCAGTAGAAGCCACTTGAGAGTTGTGATAGGCTCTCAAAATTGCATTCCTGTTTTTAATAATCTTTGAGATCGTAGACGGGTGTGAAGAAAGTTAGTAAGCAAGATTTTTTTTTCTTCTCTCCCTTCTCGGACAGAGCAATAATTTTAGTCTCTGTGGCTTTGTAAACATCTTCGTTTCCACAGTGATATTAAGCAGGTTTGACTGTATATATATATATATACAAATCATTGTGATCTCTACTAAATGTAATAAGGTCGTTTCTCATAGATCCCCAAACCACTTGTCTAACTGCCCTGTGAAAGTGGCTTTGTTTGAAAGGCACAGAAAACATTTAATTTGGTTAACTCAGAAAGGACACGTGTGAACCACACTTAGAGGTGAAGGTCGCTCGACAGAGATGCTTTGCTCAGTTCTCCAACGTAGGCCAAGCAGACTGATTTGCTTCAAAGGTCTCTAGCTCAGCACTGCCCTGACCTTGGCATCTTCACCACCCCTGTCTCAAAAGAACATGTTGTGTGCTGCATGTACAAAGAACGCTTTAGCCCGCAACACAGGCATCGTGATGATGTCACAGAATTTATTAGGCTTATGTCTGACTTCTTGGCCCTGGCCATTTGTTTTCACTTCAGGATCTCAAATCAGAAAACAATGGCAGCTATTGATGATTACAAGAGACTCGCAGTCTTAATGGTATAAAAATAGCAACTCAAGAAACCAGTCTGGCCATTGTGAGTCACGTGGGATCTGAAGGATGGGATTAGGTGGTTTAGATAGTGGATCCTGTTTGACTCAAGCAGTTGCCCATTACTCAGCCCAAACTTGAAAAAGTCCTCAAGTGTCTTATCTTATCCAGACCTCAAAAGAAAGTATACGAAAATGCTGTTTCACACAATATATCAGTCAGCTTTAAAGCTCTATTAAACATGTTTTTTTTAGTTATCTACTCTTACTGTATGTGACTTTACATGCTTTGTATTTAGGGATTTAACTACAGTTGAAAGGCCGAACCCCTTTTCTTTACGTTTCCAGCAAAAAAACAAACAAAAAGAGAAGATTAGTGACACTGATCACTCACCTGCTGCTAAGCCTGGTTCACTGCTCCTGGGGTTCATTCACACTGTATAGACAGTCAGTGGCTTGGAAAAGGGAAACCTGACAGCCTATTTCAGCAGCTAATAATCTCTACTTAGGGTTGAACAAACAATGAGTGAATGGCACAAGAATGTACTTGGATCAGCTGTTGCACACCTTTGAGTTCACCACCACATCTATTAAAATTGAAACATGCATTCTAACCTAGTTTGTAAGTGTTTCTTTCAGCACTTTAATGGAAGGAGAATTAGACATTAAAAACTTTCTGTACAGTGTGTGTGTTTTTTTTTTTGTTTTTGTTTTTTTTTAATTTAGTAGTCTGCAATTGATTTTACCCTGTTTCTTCTCAAAATGTGAAATAGCCAATTGACTGTGTCCACTGATAAACTATTATCGTAATGTATTTATTTCAATAAAAAAAATAGAACACAGGACATTACTCACTGACTCAGCTAACATCTGATTTTAGGCAAGGTCACTAGTTTAGTTAAATAGTTCATGACTGCAAAATGGCTTTACAGGGTTATGCAAACATGTTTTATTTTAGTTTTTTCTCTTTTTGTTTAGATTTACCATTAGTTTAGATTTAATTCTTAGTTTGAATGGCTCTAATTGAATTTAAGATATGCCAAACACAGCCTTGTCCTGATAATTGGATTCCTGATAATTATCAGACTCATAGGATTGTCACTGAATGTTTAAAAATGCACCATGAAAATACCGGTTTCTCACAGAAATGGCCAGCAATATTCTGGCTGATATAAATTAAGGAAGTCAATCTGCAATGCTGCCGAAAGAGCTGTTAGTTTTAGAAAGCTATAACCAAACAGCTTAAGATGAACTCCTGTAGAAGTGATTTGTTTTTAAATTTTATACCAATATATTCAGCATAAAAGGTATATCAACTTCAGCATTGTTTCCTGTTTAAAACACAAATACACTTTTTATTACTGCTGAAATGCATTTTTGTTTCTAAATATTTCATTTCAATATATAATTTATAAAATTGTACATGGTGACAGATGCCTCTGTTTTACCTTTTTCACTGCTCTTTTTTTCAGTTTCGATACTGGAATACCAATTGTTTGAGGAGCTAAAAAATATCAAGGCATGGCCCTGGACCAAGAGGCCATTGTAAATGATTTATAACACCACTCAAAACCAACTTTATTTACAGTACAGAAATTACACAGGAGCAGTGGAAATGTCCCGCCTGTAAGTTATTTTTAAGTGACTTCAACTTTTAAGTTAAAGCTCTGACAGGAATAAACGCTTTAAACATACCCGCCTCCCGGAGAGTCTTATATTCTATCCATACTAAACTGTACAAAACGTGATCCTCAGGTTTATAACTTTAGGAGCCTAGAGGGCTCATTGCTTCCCATTGTTTGGTGCCTCCACACCTGCCAAGCTTCGTTGCACCCTGGCCTGCTGACATGCTAGCCACACTGTAGATAGAGACCAGACCACTGAGGGCTGCATGTCCCCCCCTACACAATTCGAAATCAAAGGGTTTCGCCATTTGACGAAATCAAGACATATTGATTAACGGCTTGACTTGCTATATTTTATGTCAAGGCAGGTGGCATGGTCACTATTAATAAGATTAAAAGGAGTTTAGAAATAGCGCCAGTGTCCTTTACTGCAGTCCTCAGGGTGTTCTGTCATTAAGCCCATGTTTTTATAAAAGGATTAGACTGAAGGAAGCACCCCCCCCCCTCCAAAAAAAAAGAACAAAGTACAGCAAAAGACAGATGCTGAGGTCAACACACTAAACCATAACGCTAACACAAAACCATTAGATTAAGACTTACATACGTATTTATTTTCCTTTAACTTGGTAACATTTCAAAACACCCAAGTACTGTTTTAAGTACCTGAGGCCTTCTTTCTAGTTGAGACAGCAGGTGGTGAGAATAAAGGATTTTACAAAAAACATATTTTCAGTAAATTCTAACTTTACAGCAGAACAGTGTGAAAAAAAACATGCAATGAGAAACCTAAACACTAATTAAACCTCATTAGTCAATGGCCATGTCTGTTTTTAAGTAATTGATTTTGAATTATTAAAATCAGCACATGAAACTGTAGATAATGAAAGCCTCAAGAATCCTGGCTCGTTTCTCTGTAAGGTAACCTTTGTTTTGAATAAACGGTGACAAAAATGAAACAATACAACCAATCAATAACATACATGAAGTCACTTAAAGGACCACAAATAGCAAAACATTCATAATGAGCTGGTTTTGCTGAGCAGAGACTGGCCTGACAGTTAAAGGAAAACATGACTGTATATCCACTTTGAAATGTACTGCTATCGGAAGAGAGTGCTAGCATGCTCTGCTCTGTCGATCCCTGATGGACAACAGATGCGATTCCCTTAACAGTAGCGGGCACATTGGATTGCCATACGTCATGCAGTGTACAATTTGTAAAGCCCTGAAACTGTAATAAAATGACACATTTATTAGGAGCCAATTGAAACAGCTGGTGGAAACCTGTCAGGGCTCTGGTGTGAATGATTCTTTACCATAAGCTGTATGCTAAAATACAGGGTACTGGATGGTAGATCATAAGAGCCCGAATCCCCTTATCTATTCAGCTTCTAAAGAAGATGACTCACTCACCTTGGTCATAATGCTGTGGAACTATCACCACAACATGAGTGTCAGGGATTTATTATAGATAGATAAAATACATGTTTGCATTAGACTGCCTTTACATGTTACCATCCCATATATTTTCATTAACTTTCTTTCCGTGACTATTTTTCAAGCACTCGAGTCTGGTAATTTTCCACTGAGTTATCATGTAGGTACTGTGTGAGTAGTGGAAGTATATGGATCAGCAAACCCTAAAACAATTAATCTTATCACCACTGCCAAAGTGGAATACCATTAATCTAGAGCAGCCACTGACCAGATAAACCACTGAACAGGCACTCACTTTAGCTTAAACGAACTGGAGCTAAACAGGCTTTAAACCGGCCGTACATTCTACAAAACACGTATTGTAATCCCACCAATCTATCTACTACATAGGGTAGCTCTTTTTTCTAGTTTTGTTTGTGTGTAAATAATATATTGAAATAGAAAAAAGTGAGCAACGAGTTTAGAAAAAGAAGGCAATTCATTTCAAATTACCTTCACCCCTTGTGACAAGTATTGCCCCAGTGCTGTGTGTTGCAGTATATTTGCCTCTTGGGCTCATGAAATATGAAGCACACTTAGCCAATAAGCACAAATGTATCTAAAGAAAAACCTAATCCTTTCTGTTTTTCTATTCTTGGACCGCAACCTGGTACTAATGAGGTGAACAGGTTTTTTTTTTTAGGACACAGATGACCTATTTTAACTCTCCTGTTACCATGATGTTGCCAAGTTTCTTTCTACCTCTGTTGTCAAAGGATGTGTTTCTGGCAATATTAAAGGAGCAGATGGAGTGGCGAGATAGAGGAACTACAAAAATGGCAAATCGGGAGTCACCGCTTGACCTTGTTAATCCGCAGAATTAGAAAATGAAGAAGCTTTACGCAGACACTTGGGAGCAAGAAGTCAACTGGTACATCTACAGATTTTCCACGTACTGAAGTCTCTGTAGGGAGTCTCCTTAAAAAAAGCAAGCACTTGTTGAAAGCCATGCAATCAAGATGAAGCCTGGGGCAGAGGAGAAGACAGCATTGGAGGGAAAGCAAGATGTGAAACCACGGGGGGGGGTTCAAAGCCACAAGGCAATCCAATATTGTAGCTATGGAGGGGAAAGTACTACTTCCTAAGTCAACCCTTTACCCTATAATTAAGGCTTTTGACACTGGAAGGTAGCAGTATCTTCTGACAACCCTGCAAATCAGCTTGTGATTAAAACTTGTGACGGACAGCTCCTGAGGGTTCTGAGAACATTCACTCTGCTGGTTTCCATTAGCATTTGGGTATCATCTGAAACTAATCCATTTGTTGCAAAGATTCAGGCCAAAAAACACTTTTATCCTGCAACACCACTTTGTGAAAGAAAAAAATGTTAAGGTTATATAACTGGTAAACAACATGAGTCCAATTCTGTGTCATTAAATTAACCTGTTTGTTGGTTATTTTGTAAGATTAGCAGTTTATTTTTAATTTACACAATATATCAGACCCACAGTGTTTGTAGGTGTTAAAAAAAAAAAACTGTATTGTCACTTATATTATAACATAATATGGTAGTACAAGGTTAACTTGTCCCCGTTGTGCATACAGGACGAAACTGCATGTTGTCACTTTTAACTGAAGAAATTCAAATGCTAAAAGTGCAAGCTCTATTAAACTGGGTGAATGAAGAAGTGCAAGCGCAAAGCACTTTAATTCAGTTTGAAGAAAGGGGGGTAATGCTGTATTACTGTGTTGCCTTTAGTTCAAAACAAATTCCTACTTCTTTCTAATTTCTCCCTTTTGGTAGTACACAAACCGTGAAGAATTTATAACACTTCACAATAAACAAACAAAACAAAACAAATCTGTGAAACTAGTAGTTGTGACCAGCACCTTTGGAAATGAGCACAGAGTAAAAACAAAAACAAAAACACACAAGCAACTGTCAACGCCAACAGCAGTTGCTTTTCTACTTAGTCTACCTTCTCCTCTGGTGTGGTGCAATTGCATGCTTCACTCCTCATCTTGATTTCAAGACCACACTATTTCCAGCCCCTTTCTTGTAAAGGTAGATGGGGCTCAGGCATTAGAAATGTGTCCCCTTATAGGTTTAGTTCAGATTACTACTACTAAACATTTCCATTTACCTCAAGAAACATCAGCCTCTAGGAACATTAAGCATGCTGCAGTACTCATCGAACATTGTCAATATTAGTGATGTTCCAGACCTTAATGAGCCCTCAGCTGTTATTTGTTACAATCTTGAGGAGTAAAACTAAAAAAGAAACACATCCCAAACCATGTGATCAAAGTTTTCTACCTCATTTTTTTATTTTTATTTAGAAAGCTTGAAACAATAATCTAAAAATAGTATGTTATCCCATTTTATTTTGTTCATTTAGTTGACTATACAGATGCAGATTCATATCAATGTTATCATGCTTCATTCTCCTTTAAAATGTGTATTTAATGCATTTCCTACATCTTGTAGTACAATGCAAAAAAAAAAAAAGTTAAAAAAAGATTCAGACATTATATAGTTATTTTAACTTGGCAGTTTCTGAGTGTTAAAGGGAATGGACTATTATTCAGTATTATTATCACAGTAACTACAGTATATTATAGAGAATGAGCAATGATGTGTGATCCAAGCTCATCAACGCAATGGTCCTGGAAAAAACTATAACTCAACCTGGAAGACACTATGGGGAAAATATATGCCTGACAATGTCAGAAGGAAATTCTATCATGAACAAACCAAAAACTGCATTTGACATCTCTTAAAGGGTAGGAATTTGACAATCGTAAACTGTTTACAGTTTATTACTTTTTGCTGTTACTGATGTTAAAAGTGAGAAGTAGCTCATTATTTTATGGAAGTGCCTAGCAGTGAATTAATGACCACACTAAATGTACAATAACAGAAAATAAAACACATTCTAGAACATTCTTCAAACTAAACTCCTATATTGACTTGATTCACAACACAGGAAACAGTCTTATAACCTGTCTTTAGGTCGGCCTGTCTGGATATTTAATTTGCTATGACTTGCATACATGAGCACCAAGTCTACACATTGAACAACAATTTACCATGATTGCCTAAAAGCCATTTTCAAACAGAATGCAGTTAGCCCATTCTTTTATTCTCCAAAGCCACAATCTGGATTAGATATAATGAACATACACATCAATATACATGGATTCCCTTATAGGCCACATTCATCAGAAGAATAACTTTGAAGAGGAATAAAACAAGATTTAAAAAGATTAATGGGTGCAGTTTCAGACCAGCCTTAACAATTCAAATGTCTGCATCTTTGCATTTGCAGAGGGGCAGCCAACTTGATGTGAATCCAGTCTATTCTAGCATCTATTCATTTGCAGCAATAATCAGATTACATTGCTATGAGTAAACACTGCAAAAACTAAAAAAAGTATTCTGCAGTAAAGTGGTATATGTGGAGCCTGACCACACCCTCGCGAAAATATTGTGTGTAAACACTACTTTAAAAAAAATTTAAAAAGCTGAATACAATTTTCCTTCTCATCCTTTTGAAGCAATATAAATACTTTATATGAATATTAAGTGTGGGATTTGTATTTCTAATGATCAATCACATACTCAGTTAAATCAGCTTTAGCCTTCATTCATGGAAGTCTACTGCAGCGAGGAGTGCCTCTGTGTTTTATTTATTTATTTATTGTGAACACATTTCTATTTTCCGTAAGACAGAGGTCTTCAATTGGCACAAATAATTGCATACAGCTGGCATTTCCCCTACTGCTTCCCTGCATGCTGAATAGAACTAAAAAAATAACAACAATGATGATAAAGCAGCAGCCAGCTCTAAAATGCAAAACAAAAATCAGGCAATCAAGACAGCACTTCAAACCCTCCTCTATTGAACATGCGTGTTACTGCTCTTTCAAAGCCTGCTAGCATTAGGGTACTCAAGTTATAGGCCAGGACAACTTGAAGTGAAATCAACGATAATTAACATGCAGACTCCTGACTGATTAACATATAAGAGACATGCATATCGAATTTTCTTGAAGGCATGTCATGCAAATCTGTTGGTAAGAAATCAGCTTTCTCCATAACTAAGAAACATTCACTGATAGTATTTGTAGTAATCCTAAAAGAAACGTTTCTTGAATACAGAGAGCGATTTCTGTCAAAAGAATGCTTTTAGTATTTCTACCAGCTCTCCATATCATTTGTTTTTCTTTGTTAAGGACACTGGCCTGCTAGAAGGAAAACAACAAAGTAGAGAGGCAGTAATTAAATGAAGTTAGTACTTCCATCTCACAAGGCCCAAATACCAAAAGGATCAAGGTTTCATTAGAAGCAGCACACAATGCAATAAAAGGCAGCAGTTCTTCCCCCAGCAGCAAGGAACAGGAGTTACCAAGAGAAAAAGGAAGAGCACTACAGCTTTAAGGACCGTTTAATTAATGACCTTGCAATGGGTTAGCCTGGCTTTTTAACGTGTACACCAAGCATCGCCGTTTCCATGAAGTCTTTCTCAGAGGGGCAGTTGGCTATATCGATGCTGTTTTTTTTTTTTTTTTTTTTGGTTTTTTACTCACCTTAATGTACCATTCTGCAATACAGTTGAGTTACTGATGATAAACTTTTGCTAAGATGGAATGAGAAAGCATATTCCAAAAGTGAGCTACTTATGTATTTGAAAGGGACAATAGGTAGAACAGGAAAATACCATTCATTGCTCAGTTGGCGGAGTTTGTGTTACTATCAGTGAAGCTATTCAATAATGAAGCTTATCATTAGCACACGCCCTCCCTTTCCACTATCACCAGAGATCCTTGAGAACAAGATATTGAAATTCACTGTCAGAAAAGTAGCTGCATACATAAAGAGAGAGTGAAATTGCCCTGTATGCTAGTAGTCTCTGAAAAATACCTCTCCAAGAAACTGCTTGTGCATATGACATCATCACTATAGTATAAAGGCAGTCAATAATTAGATGGCCATTATACTGTCTCTTACCACTAATGTAATTTTTACAGGCAATTTGATGTCATTAAAAAGCTCCTGCCCCCTATATTTTTATTAGTCCCTTTGTGTAATCACAGCTCTGGCTCAGGTTTTTTTATAATCACTTTTGTTCTCTCAATTGGCTATTTAATGCTTGGACTAGACCCGTGGGGACCTCGAGTAAAATTTACATTTTTCTATGCGGCTGTTTGATAAATACGTGTATCTAGCTTACAGGAAATCACAAGAGAGTGCATATAATAAGGAAGTTCCGAGCTCTCTATGTATTACAGTAGCACATATATATTGTAATGCTTTTAGGCATTTTCCGTGTAAAATATTTATATTTTCTTTTTCAGCGATTGCGTGAAAAACATTACAAAATGTAATCGTCATTGGGGCTCCTAAGTGGCGCACCCAGTAAAGGCGCCCCGAGTGGAGGGGGCATCTTATAGTCTGGAGGTCGCTGGTTTGGTTCCAGGCTAGTTCACTAGCAGCCGTGGACGGGAGTTCCCAGGGGGTGGCGCACAATTGGCCGAGCACTGCCCGGTCTGGGGAAGGCTAGGTCAGCCATGGTGTCCTCGGCTCACCCCTCACCAGCATCCCCTGTAGACTGGCCGGGTGCCTACAAGTAGCTGTAGCTCTGAGTTACCTGCATGGCGGGCCTGCAGACTGAAGAGAAGCGGATGGCTGACAACGCACATTTCGGAGGACGCATTTGTTCGTCTTCGTCTCTCCTGAGTCAGCGCGGGGGTTACCGTGGTGTAAAAAAAAAAAAAAAGAGATTGTCATCTGCTTACTTCAGCTCTGAAAGTTCATAAGTGGAATCCATAAGTATTTAGCATCATTTTAAATGTAAACCATGGTCAGCATTTACTGTGCAGAACAATCTGGGAGGTGCGAGGGATTGCTGCCAGGCAGTACATGATATTTGAATGTGCTTTCCATCTTGGGCAATCACTGGATGGGTGCAGTTTAAGGTGTCCAATAATGAACCGGGTGGAATGCATGTCCTCAAAACTGAGCAAGATAGCCAAAAAAGTGAGCCAAGATTAACACAGAGCTGTGTTAAAGTTAAGCAGGTTGATTCCCTTCAGTGCTCAGCCAAGAAGTTGAGATTACCAAAACCCTCAATGGAGCATCTAGTTCCTGTATGGGGAAAGAACCATGACAGTGCAAAACAAGCCAAATCTGGGAGGCTTTGGAAGACCAGCAATTTCCTGTGCCAGATAACATTAAGAAACTAAAAGAAAAATCCCAAGATACAACTATTGTGAAAGATTTAAATGCAAAAACCAACTGCGTTTGAAGAAGCTTTAAGATGTTAATTCTATGAAGATAAAATTAATGTGAGGGGAACATCTTTGGCTGGCAGAAATCAGAGGAAGGGCCACATTAACTATCTGTGGTTTCTGTGAAGTTTGGTGGGTCCATAACCCCACAGGACCAGTGTCAGGAAAGTAATAGGAAAAGCTCTTGCTTCAACACAAATGCATGTCTGAAATTGTTATCTAAGACTAGATTACGGCTTGAAGAGAGGACTAGTTGGCCTGCAACTCCACTTGAGCTATTGAGCAAGGCCTGTCGGGGACTGAAACAAAAAAGAGAGGCAGCAAAACAAAGGTAGATTGCTGAGGATGAGTTAATCGTTTTCACATATCACAGCATGTGTAAGTCGAGGGAATTATATATGTATACAGGGCCACATAATGGTGTAACCAGGAATTGGGTTTAATTACGTAAAGAACTGCTATTAACACAAGTATATTGTGCAAAATCAGTGTCTGCTGTGCAACATGTTTGTCATATATGATTTCATGTTGCTTCATAAAAAAATAAAATAAAATGCATGCAGTGATTTGACTGTCTGTGCAGACTGTATTTTTGACTATGAATTGAGGTTAAGGAAAGCACTCTTCTCAATGCTACCTCCCCTGTGAGACAAAGAACCAGACACCAGCCACATGAGTCCTTGTGCAGGCAGCCAAGAGATGGAGTAAGGCTCCCTCATAAATACATCTATTCAAAATTTCTACAGGCTGTTTTATCTGTTGTCACAATCCCCAACTGTGGAAAAGACTGAGCACATTACCATATTAAAAGTGCCCTCCAAAGACCAATGCACATATATTGTAGCAAATCAGAAAGGAGCACCAACAGCCAGTTTACCCTTTTCAACATCTAAAAAGAAAGGCACAGGTTTGTTTTTTTGACATCCTTCCACAACTATCAGGGAATAAATAAAAACAGGAAAGACACAGCATTGAAATGTACATTGCCAAAACCTTCTCCTTCTGCGTACGTCTTGCAGATGGTTCGAAAAAAAAATGGGGCAGATTCAAAAGGACATTTCTATCTTTAATGAATACAGGGCAGCATTTTATAAGTTAAGTAGAAAGAACCATGTTGTCTTTGGCTTACTATTAGGTTTCAGAAATAAATGCCTAAAGCACTACTTGGATTCATTTCTACATTTTGCCAAGTGCATTATTTGCTATCTCTTGTTATTTACAAATACCAACCTGGAGAGCAGACACCTAGGTGGACTGACGCTCCAATTACTGTTAAGTTGGGCAGCAGGGACACACAAATGCAGGCTGCAGGTAATTAATGGAATTCCTCCTTTACCTTTGGACTCTGTACCAAGTAAGGATCAGTCAGATGAGGGCAGCAAAAAGAAATGTTCATTAATCATCTAACAAAGTCTGAATCTGGACTGCCCCAGTGAAATATTAAGGGGCGTTATTAATAATGAAAAACAAATTAAATAAAGTCTCTGTTCCCAGAAGCATTTCACTCAAAGCTAGCCAGTTACAAGAATCCAAACATGCTCATTAGTTGTCCTTCTGCTGGTTTTGACAAACCTGCTGGGATTCCACGAGTCTGAGGTCTTCCCCTTTAATTTTGAACTATACAGGCAGCTGGTCTCTATTATAATTAGCAACTACTCGGCCATACAGAATCAATATATCTAATAAAAAGTATTATTCCTTTCATAGGGGTTGTTTTTGAACTGTGTGCCAGCTATTCATCTACAGGGTAACTATGTGGTGCTGAAGCTGCTGTGTGTGACATTAACACTAATGGACAGCTGTGAAAGATTCAAACTGGAAGTGTGAAGTGCCTCTCTCAATAGGGATTAGCCATTGCCATTTCAGAGCTTTGGAAGTATAATGACCAACACACTCCCAAAGCTCAGTCGAAAACGCTTTTCTTAAGACACTGCACTGGCTTGCTTTCTATCGCTTTTCAAAGCCCTGCAAGTTGTTCCCTTCTATGCATCAACCCTGAGGTCAGTTTCTTCACAATGCTCTGTGGGGATTTATGGAGTTCTGTTATTAGAGTGACAGGAAGTAGCAAAGGACAGCTTGTCTTATTGAAACCAATGTAATTCAAATTAAATGTAGCACAATTAATTGAATAATGAATGCATGTCTGTCTTGTATCCCTCTGTTAATAATTCTTGTGAAAACCAGGGCAGATCCTGCCAGACCAGTGGAAAACATGCCACCCTGCTCCACAGTCCTACTACCATAAGAACAAAAATGGAATTAAGACTTGAGGGTCATTCAGTTCATTGAAGACGACAGCTATTCAAAAACTGAGGATCCTTTTGTTGAGTGGAGTTATAGCAATTAAAGCCACAAAGCATTATGTGCCAATTATTTAATGGACAACTATGTCTTTGCAAATGCATTTAAAATTTGGAATATTGTAAGAAACACTTGCAAATCACTCACTTCAAATAATTCCAGCCAATAGAGCAAGCCACTCAAACCTCTTTCACACACAAATGCTGCTGCTGAGCAATCTCAGAAATGTTAAAATAATTTATTTAAAATACTCATTCACATAGCACGAAATTGCAAAATCTATGCCAGTATAATGCTATCATAACCCTTTCACACAGCCAAAGGAATTCTGCGAGTACAAATTTCAAACCTGTCAGTCAACAAATCGTTTTCATGGCAAAGGTGATTCACCCATAAATTATAGCATCATGCACCGTCCCTTCTATATGTGAATTCATCTCCTCATCAGCCTATAAAGTTAGCAATTCCTTAACGTATTCCAGACTCCAATTACTACCGCCTTCTTGATCAGCCACTGTATTTGAAAAAAAAAAAAATGAAAGCGTGTAACACCCATGACAAAAATACCCACCACACCCAATATACAGTCATGTGGAATGTTGACTTTCAATCCACGCCCACTATAGCAGTGACGACACAGCATTTCACATAAGACTGTTCAGTGCCGTCTCTCAACCACGAGCTGATCCAAGCATGCAGCCAACGAAACGATCCCTTCTACAGTACATGCAGTAATTTCCAGATAATAACCCAGAACACAGAGGTTAAGGTTTAGTGCACAACATGTAGTGTGATTATCTCTTTATAAGAAACTTCCAGACGTTTCTCGAAATATTTAAAGTTGTTTTCACAATGAGGCCCCAATGAAACGGTAAAATAACAAGCCTGCGAGGTAAAGAGAAACGCAATCTATCGCAGTAGGCTATTACCACCAGAGGCAACTGTAATGGGCTGGGAATCAGAGAAATGAACTACCAATCAGCCTGGAAAGTAGTTCACAGTTACTGCTTTAGTGGAGAACCTCCTCCCCAGCATATTCAGAGCAGGGACATTATTCCCACCTCTCCTGAACCACAACTACTGTATCAGTTGGACCATGGAAATTGAGTTTATGAAGAATTATAAGAATAAAATAAACCGTACTTTTACATCTACCACAGAGGGAAAAAATACTCATTGTAAACGCATTGGAAAGGGGTGATAATACTAATGGATTTATTTCACCATGTACTGTAGCTTTCATTAAAACTGGAGGTAAGAATGAGAATGTTTAGTTAGCATTTAAACAAATGCAATTGGAATGTTTTGATATCCATTGTATTAATGAATTTAAAGTGAAGTTATACATGCCTTTGGTTTTTAAGGTGAAGGTAGTTTTTGTATGTGGTCTCAGGATGAGGTGCATAAAGGAATGAGGTTTCTTCAAGTCTATTTCTGAATGACTTCATCTACTTGAGAATTAAAACCACACTTGGGAACCAACATCTTAAAAAAGAAAAAAAACAAAATGAAGTTCTGAAAGACATGGGAACTAATCTTGTACACTTTCAAAGGCCATGACACAGTGTTCTGTACATTCTCAAATGTTATATGATACCCTGGACCTCTAATCACTGCCCAAACTATTATCACAAAATGTAATTGGTTTTTGCAAAGGAATTACTTTGGAACAACTCCAACCTACTGCAACAGTTTAGAGCTTCAGTTTGAGGCTACACACAGTGTCTCTAATTTGTGCACTACAGTTCGGTCTCAGTGTCAATATAAAAGGGGGGCGGGTTAGCGGGTTAGCGTTTAACACTTCATTAAAAAAACATACTGTAATCATTTATACAGCCTACCCCCACCCCACAATTTCAGTCATCTAGGGCAAGCTCAAAGAATACTTTACTCTCCTCTTTTCTGATATGTTGCCAAACACTAATTGCATTTTTTAAATCTCTTTTGTTATTATTATTGTGTACAAAAAAGCTTTATTGAAATACAAAATTCTCTAGTGAGTAACAAAAACTTTATGACTGCAGGGCACCAGATCTGTTTTTCTGACTAAATTCTGCAAGGCTCTGTGGTGGAAAGCTGTTTAGAGATCACCAGATAGCTCTTGCAACAATACTCCCCTGAACTTAATAATAATAATACTTTATATATATATAGAGTCATCTCCAATTTTTTACCACGGTTTTCTCCCCAATTTAGTGTGCCCAATTATTATCTGTATCCTCGGCTCACCGCTCGCAACCCCACGCCGACTCGGGGAACGAAGGCTGGAACACGTGTCCTCCGAGACGATCCCCAGGCTATAGGGCACATACACGTGGAGCGACTTTCCTGGATGCACCACTCAGGAGCCCCCTACTTTAAGAATATTTAAAGTTATATCGTTACAGTATCTGCACATCTTTTGCAAGGATTGCATCATGCTTTTCAAGACTGCTGAAGTAAATATCTTGGTTTCCTTTTTACAGAATTCTGATTTGGTTGCACATTTCCAGTCATAAACCACAGCTATGACCTGAACAGCACCATAAGAGTGCATCAAGTGCTATCTTAGAAAATTCAGCTGAATCTTTCTTATTGATCAACACGATAATGACTTGCTTTAAATGCATCATGTCATCCTCAGCATGTTCAATGGACCAGTGCATTCAAGTTGAGAATAACCAGATGTTAACTTAAAATAAACCCTGAAAAGCTTCCTTCAAACTTTAAATGACACATAATAGCTATACTGTTTATCACACACATATGTTAGAAAGATATTTTAAAATAGCAAAATTAAGTTGAAAGGACCAAATAATTAATGAAACTGTGTTCTATCCTCAGGCAAAATGGCAAACAAAGCAAACCTGAGAGCAAATACGGGATTTTTTTTTTTTGGGTGGACTCTAATCTACTTCCTGTCCTGTGGCCGCAGATAGGAAGTTCACTTCCTTGTTATCTCTTGCAAAATGTTGTTTTTCCTTTCTCATCGAAGACAAAAACAAGGACTTCAAAGATTTACTTAAAGAAAAACACACAAAAAGGATTTATTCTCAAATCACCATTTTTCATTTTCATACAGGAACAGGTTGAGAGAACCCAGAATTCTCACTCTACTCCACAAATCAGTTTCTACACAGGCAATTCTTCCATTGGTGTGAAATATCTATGAGGCAGTTTCCCATTTGAACAAATAGATGTTCATATTTAAGACTTTTCTTTGGAGAGATGGAGGCATGGCAACAAAAATAGGATAGGAAAAAGGCTCCCAGAACAGTTTGAGCCATGTCTATCTAGCACAATAAATGGAAATCCACATTCTTGTAGAAGATCTAGATGACCAGTAACTGGATTCTTACAGACAGCATGTAATGTGTGTGTGTGTGTGTGTGTGTGTTTGGTTGGGGGTGGGTTACAACTGTTGCTCAATCTCAGAGTAATACAAACACGATACCAGATCAAGTGTATTACTGTGCTCATCTTGATGATGACAATGTAACACTAATAGTGATACTAATAATATGTGGACTTAACATTTCTAAAAAAAAAGCAAAAAGGCTATTAAGAACGTCTTGTAACATGATATAAACTTATTTGTATTTTCAAAACAACAGAAAATCCAGACTAATAGAAAAAAGTGTTTTGAATGATGAGAGTCATCATAAATTTAAGTTCCTTCAATCAAAACACAGCAGAATGTTATAGTGACACTATGATTTATTTCTAAATGACTAAAACTGAAAATCCTCTACTTAGGACAAAGGACTAAACTTCAAAACCGTTTCTTTGAGGTTAAGGCTTGTAGGGTCAGAAAGAGAGAGCGAGCGAGTGAGAGAGAGAGAGCGAGTCCGAGAGAACATTGTTCTTTAGTACTTTGTGACCTTTTGAACAGGTACAGTGCTTAAGGTACCATGTCTAAACTTCTTAAGAGCAGAGGTCAGCTACTAATGTTAGGCTACAGTCTTCCACAGCCTGCAGACAAGGCCCCAGTGACCCTCACCTCTCATCTATCCATTTTTCCTGTTGCTATGGAAACCAACAAATAAACTCATTGAGCCAAATAAGACATCTTTCTCTGTCCAGGAGGATCTGTTTCTTCAAGAATGAAGGAAAGAAATAAAAAATAAGTCCATGTCTGCTACTAGGAAGGCAGTGTGGTTCAGATTGTACTAAGTAAACACCTTAACACTTTTCATATAGCGTTTACTAAACAAACAAACAAAAAAAATCATGATATTGACATTGGATCAGTGCTTACAGACTGCACTTCAGATAACTGATTGGGGTGAGTTCTATTCAAGCAGAAGCACTTACATCAGAGCTAGAGCGGTCATAAAATGATCAATAACCTCAACTCTAAATTCAATCCCAACCAGGCCTAATATAGCTGCCCCTTACAGTAGCTGCCTCACATCCAACAGTTACCCCCTCTAGGGGCGAAAAACAAACAGCTAATCATTGGCAAGATCATTTCTATAATATGCAATTACTCGCATAATGAAGCGATCAGGCAATGGGGTGTCCACCGGCACCACATATTTCCCTTATAATTATTTAATTGTTTTTACTTTATTTATATGCTTGGAAATTGGAAGACATTTCTCAAATTGGAAAACAAGCCAAATATTTGGTTACAACTGTTATAAAACTGGACATTATTATTATGACTTTTTATCCTTATTCATTTCTTTCCACAGATAGATGCCGATGCTTATATTTACGCATAGAGGCAAGGCACAATTATCCTCCCTTTAAAGGATTATATGCAAGTGTAAAGGATTAGCGTTTTTGTCCTTTGCTCTATTCAGACTAGTGGGGAATGTGTATTTAAATCCAACTATGGGGTAGATGTACTAAAATGTTGCGTCTGTCACAATCATTGTAAACCACTTGCACACCAGCGGGAAGTGTAGTGTGAAATGTACTAAACAAAAGCAACACTGTTAGCATCATTTTAACAAATGTTTTGCAGACGCAGTTATTTGCGCTTTAGCCTTAAATGAATATGTCATTCTGGGCATTCCTGCAGAAATTCGCAAAAAGAGGGTGGAAACTCAGTGCAAATGAGGGATCAAAAATATTATAATGAGATGTACTTAAACTTCAGGCATTTGCGGCACTAAAAATTGCATCAATTTGCTAAGAACCTTTGAAAACATGTTTTCAAACAGTCCTCTTTTTCTCGTGCGTTGCCAGTTCTGCTCAATGTATTTTTGAGATGAACACCAAAATACCTAATTTTCACTGAAGTCAGGGTGTACTTACAAGCCTTGAAAACAAATTTCTATTACATTTCTGGTTTTCCCAGTGTGATGGGAGCAATAGACTGCACACATGTGCCACTAACCCCTCCAGCTCATTCTGAACATCTGTATACGACCATGATCTACTGTGTGTAAATTGTCTAGGCTACTAAGTAGACCAAAAGAAAAACAACTTGCACCCAAACTTCCTTTAAAATTCATTCAGAGACATTGTGAGAAATGTGTCTTTCATTCAATTGTATTATGTTCTACATTCTTTGTTTTGTACCCATGTAGTAATGGGTATATCAGAGTCCTCTGACTTTGGCCTGCTTGTTATCCCCAAGCAAAAGTGCACAACACTTGGACAATGCTCATTTAGCTTCATGGCTCCGGCTCTTTGGAACTCTCTCCCAGCTTTGGTGTGTGTTGCTCCCACCGTCGCTCGCTTTAAATTAACTCTCAAGACCCACCCGTTCTCTTTTGCTTTCCATGCTCTTTAAGCCTGATATCTGCTACTAGCTGCTATGTTGCTGCTACTATTTTATGTATTATGCACTTTCCACTGTATTTAATATACTATTTTACGTATTTGTTTGTTTTTTTACTGTATATCATATATGTGTTTTTAAAGTAGTATGGATTTGAGATGGTGGTCCACTATGAAAGCTGCTATATAAAATAAAGAATGATTGATTGCTTGATTGATATAAATAAAATCTCATAAAAAAAAGGGATAGATCAGTCCTGATAGACTTTGGCAACATTGTGTCTCTATAAGGGGATGGGTGCCAATAATATTAATTGCCCACTTTTGCTAGAAAATAGAAATGCAATATCCTGTAATTACATCTGCATGTACAGTAATTAGGTCATTCATGCTGCAAATATACATAGTATCTCTTTCTGGAGAGAGGGACACAAAATAGCAGCAAGCTCCATATGCTCAAATACCTCTCTGGAAGGTTTCATCTACTGTGGATTAAATCACCACTGAATATGGACCAGAATACATGTAGCTGTAATTTAATCTTAATATAATAATATTGGAAGAAGGCTTGCGGATTAAATAAAAACTAGAGGCATTACAAAGTTCGAATTGGTTTGTAATAGCTTTACATTTAAAAGCAAATCTTTCTGACCTGTGTAACAGCACATCACTAAACAGGAAATCTTGTCAACAGGAAAAAAAAAATGAAATGAACATAAAAACAAAATGTTAAAAGTTGCGTTATTATTTACAGCACACTTCACTTTGAAAAGAGTGACTGCTTATTACAGGTCCCTGTGTTACTGACTTCAACATTTAAATGTGTGCTGCTTAGTTCAGGGGGTGCACATATAATAGGGACTGCTATTTGGAGAATTACAAAAGGCACACAATTAACTACACCACAACTGGATTGTCACACTTTTGCCACAAAAAAATGCAAAAGAATCTAAAATTGTTGAAATAAAATTTTTAAAACAAATAACTCTTAATGCCATTTCATGAATGCGATAATGACTGAAAAGCTGAGCCTTCCTGGCATAATAAACAAGACAAGCCAGAGGCAGATGAAACAATCACATTCTCACCTTGAACCCAGAGGTAACCTGGCATGTGTTAATGTACAGCAGCTTCATATTAATTACCACTGAAATGGAGCACTGTATATAAAAAAAAAAACACAGCAGGGAGGCCAATTCAAGGTTCCTATTCCCGAACCTGTATTACAGTCCCCATTAAAATACACTGCTGACTTTCTGCAGACTGCCTCCAGCTACTGTTTCATATCTGTGCATGTGTCACATTCTCCGATGAAACCTGATGCAGCAATAGTCTCTTAGCTGAATGACTATCACTGTCAATAAAAACCCAGAAAGTCTGTTTTCCAGTAAATTGTGGCATTTATGCATGCTTTAATGTGCTGGAACGGCCCTTGGTACTCAGATAGCCTTGTCAGTTAAAACTTGCTGATGGGAAAGTGCAGGCTGAGAAATATTGGGTGGTGCTGAATTTTTACATGGGTTATATGCATGGGGTTTGTACTACAGATATGTGCATTCTCAGCACCTGGGCTGCAGCTACAGCACTGAGAATGCAAAAGCAGGAAGCATGTGGAATTGTGATAAAAGAGGGCACGCCGTTGTATGACCTGCAATATCTTTCTCTCTAAAGGGGGATAATCACTATATGTCAAAGGAGACAGCCTGACCTGTTTTTTATAGTTACACGGTGAACCTAAAGTGTACTCATACAGAAAAAAAAAATATAAAGGCAATGTGTGCCTTTTATTAATACTGGGAGCTTTCCAGTCATTAGTTTACTTATGGTTGAAGTTTTACACTCCCTGACACATGAGATATATTAGTTTATTCACCTTATAGGTTTTATTGACCATTAAAAACCACTTGTGTTTTGCCATCATTCCTACGATGGTTTTTATGAAAGCGCTCTGAACCAAACATGCTGGTAGCCTAACTATATTATATATATATATATATATATATATATATATATATATATATATATATATATATATATATATAATCTGATGTGTGAAATGACAATTAACAGCTATAATTCCACAGGTTGCTAAACTGTGTTATGCTTTCCCGCAACTAACACTACAGACGCTGCCGTAGGGTCTAAAATAATAAATGTGTTTTAATACAAGACAAAAAATAGAGGGTAAGGGGTTACATTCTACTGAGCATTTAGAACAGCACTTCTATAAATGCAGCTTATTTTAGCACTGTCTTTCGACATGCCCTTGAAGGATTATTATTTTCAATGAAAACAATACATACATTTAATCTAGACTTTCATCAGTGCATGTCTAGTTTGTACCAAAGCACTTACCTGCTGCCCTCTCAATCAACACTTGGATTTGTGGCAGCCCATAACAAAGCTGCTAATGCTACACAAACACTGGTTAGCACTCCCACTGGCCAGCTGTCCCAACAGTAGCTGACTATGGTTCAAGCAATTTATTTTGTAAACTTCAGTCAGTAATATTCACTGACTGATAAAAAAGTAAATGATGTCACTGTACAAGGTATACAACGTGTATAAGTAGATATTTCTTTTTTTATCCTACAAACATTACACTTTGGTGTATTGGTTAATTTTTAAATACAGCTGTTATAAAGTGGTACATTCTCAGGAAAAATATGGTCTTCCCTAATTAAGGTTTAGCAATGCTTTATTTCTGCACAGAACACCAAATTAATGGCTACTTATTATGTTTGTGCTTTCCTGTAATTTCCTGTAATGATTAGTATTTTCCAGTAACTTTTAAATACTATGTAGAATTAAAAACCAAATCAAAAGAGAAGAACTACAGTACTATAGAGAAGTCTACCCACAATAAGAAAGCAGCTCCTTACAGAGTCACCTCCTCAAATCTTTCAGCACTGTACAAGTTTAATTGTAATCTGTAATTTTGCAAAGTTATTTAAAGAGCATTTCAGCTAATACAGCACAGCGTGAAGCCTCTGGTATTGCTTTTCTGTGCCCCGCATGGCAGGCAGGTGTGAGAAAGCGCGTCCCTACCTGCTGGTAGAAGGGGGTCCCCCATTGCGAGGCTTGTTCACTTGTGCGTACACAGCCTCGATGGGCTGCATGTCCTCTCGGGGGCTCTGCGCTCGGGTGGGGATTGAAAGGTTGTGCTCGCTGTCCAGAGAGGACTCGTAAGAGCCGATCCCAGCGTAGGTCGGGTCTTCGTCAGATCCGAACGTCCTGTTGATATCCTGGATTTCAGCGTAGTCCCTCTCGCGAGCTTGCCTCTCTCGCAGTTCCCGAGTTTTAGCCTGAATTCTGTAATGGAAACAAAAAAATATATAAATTATAGAAGGGAGTTACTTTGAATCAGTTGCAGGAGTGTGCTGAAAGACTATCACCTGTAATGTTTCCCTGAATTGACATATGCACCAGTATCATGAAGAAACCTATCCAGACAGACCAGACACACTCATTTTGCCATTGTTCCCAATGCTACAGAAAAGACTGCATCAATTAAGCTTGGTTGGGATTGAGCCGCATTGGTAAAAAAAACAACAACAAAAAAAAAACAACAAAACATAAATAAACTACCTAAATACAAGAGTGAGATGGCCAATCACCACTTGATTGACCCTCAATGTGACCATAATAAGACCTTTAGCTAGCCGCCTGAAGGAAGGGTGGTCCGTTTAGCCATGGATTCCCAGACGTTTCATTTCCCTTAATAACTAAATAGCTAGGAGGTTTTTTGTTTTTTCTCTCCTGAGTGTTAATGGCCCATGCCTGTATTAAGCGAGCAAGCATAGGTGAGCCGAATGGCCTTTTCTCGTTCTAGAATTTCTTAATAAAGCATGCTTCTCTTATTTAATGTATTTATTATTTATGAGATCTCTTGTTTAGAGAGAAGTAATAAAAGCATACACACAAATGTTTAAGAAAAAAACTAAAAAAGTTAAACAATACATAACATACATATTTAATGAAAAATAAAAATATATTGTGTTTAATTATGCTCCCCAAGCCACTACATTAAATCTCTCTCTCTCTCTCTCTCTCTCTCTCTCTCTCTCTCTCTCTCTCATATATATATATATATATATATATATATATATATATATATATATATATATATATATATATATATATATATATATGGAAAAAATTAAGAGACCACTGCAAAATGATCAGTTTCTCTGGTTTTACTATTTATAGGTATGTGTTTGGGTAAAATGAACATTTTTGTTTTATTCTATAAACTACTGACAACATTTTGAATATCTTGAATATTGTGTGCAGTTCTGGTCACCTCGCTGTAAAAAAGATATTGCTGCTCTAGAAAGAGTGCAAAGAAGAGCGGCCAGAATTATTCCAGGCTTAAAAGGCATGTCATATGCAGACAGGCTAAAAGAATTGAATCTGTTCAGTCTTGAACAAAGAAGACTATGTGGCGACCTAATTCAAGCATTCAAAATTCTAAAAGGTATTGACAGTGTCGACCCAAGGGACTTTTTCAGCCTGAAAAAAGAAAAAAGGACCAGGGGTCACAAATGGAGAGTAAACAAAGGGGCATTCAGAACAGAAAATGAGGCACTTTTTTACACAGAGAATTGTGAGGGTCTGGAATCAACTCCCCAGTAATGTTGTTGAAGCTGACACCCTGGGATCCTTCAAGAAGCTGCTTGATGAGATTCTGGGATCAATAAGCTACTAACAACCAAACGAGCAAGATGGGCCAAATGGCCTCCTCTCGTTTGTAAACTTTCTTATGTTCTTATTTCTCCCAAATTACAAATAAAAATATTGTCATTTGGAACATTTATTTGCAGAGAATGATGACTGGTCAAAATAACAAAAAAGATGCAGTGTTGTCAGACCTCAAATAATGCAAAGAAAATAAGTTCATATTCATTTTTAAACAATACAATACTAATGTTTTAACTTAGGAAGAGTTCAGAAATCAATATTTGGTGGAATAACCCTGATTTTCAAGTACAGCTTTCATGCGTCTTGGCATTCTCTCTACCAGTCTTTCACACTGATGTTGGGTGACTTTATGCCACTCCTGGCGCAAAAATTCAAGCAGCTCGGATTTGTTTGATGGCTAGTGACCATCCATCTTCCTCTTGATCACATTCCAGAAGTTTTCAATGGGGTTCAGGTCTGGAGATTGGGCTGGCCATGACAGGGTCTTGATCTGGTGGTCCTCCATCCACACTTGGCTTGATTCATGCATCCTCCACAAAGACAAATCTGCCCGATTCCAGCCTTGCTGAAGCACCCCCAGATGAGTCCAATTCTCAGCTTTGCCCAACACCTGGTCATCTAATGGTTAGACAGAGACCTGGAGAGGCCTACAAGCCACAGTGTCTCGCACCCACTGTGAAATGTGGTGGAGGATCAGTGATGATCTGGGGGTGCTTCAGCAAGGCTAGAATCGGGCAGATTTGTCTTTGTGAAGGACGCATGAATCAAGCCAAGTACAAGGTTGTCCTGGAAGAAAACCAGATCAAGCTCTGACAATGTTCCCTGTCATGGCCAGCCCAATCTCCAGACCTGACAGCCAGGTCAATCAAGGTGGAATGGAGGACCACCAGATCAAGATGTCATGGTCACAGCCCAATCTCCAGACCTGAACCCCATTGAAAACCTCTGGAATGTGATCAAGAAAGATGGATGGTCACTAGCCATCAAACAAAGCTGAGCTGCTTGAATTTTTGCACCAGGAGTGGCATAAAGTCACCCAACATCAATGTGAAAGACTGGTGGAGAGCATGCCAAGACACATGAAAGCTGTGCTTGAAAATCAGGGTTATTCCACCAAATATTGATTTCTGAACTCTTCCTAAGTTAAAACATTAGTACTGTGTTGTTTAAAAATGAATATGAACTTATTTTCTTTGCATTATTCGAGGTCTGACAACACTGCATCTTTTTTGTTATTTTGACCAGTTGTCATTTTCTGCAAATAAATGCTCTAAATGACAATATTTTTATTTGGAATTTGGGAGAAATGTTGTCAGTAATTTATAGAATAAAACAAAAATGTTCATTTTACCCAAACACACACCTATAAATAGTAAAACCAGAGAAACTGATAATTTTGCAGTGGTCTCTTAATTTTTTCCAGAGCTGTATATAGCTGTCTAACAAGGAAGAGCAATACTTGCAGATAATATCCTTAATGAATAGAAAGAAAACAAGCATTGAATTGACAACAGAACTGGCAGAAGGCACAGGTGTCGTTATCCATCAAATCAACAGTATGAAGGTCACTCTTGAAATCAGGACTTAAAGGATGTGTTGCAGTAAAATATCTCTGTTAAGAAAGGGGAACAAGACTAAAAGGCTAAAATATGCACAAGAACACAGAAACTGTACTATGGAACAAAGGTCAAAGGGGCTCAACAGTCTGAAGCAAATATGTGTTCTTGTGCATATTTTAACCTTTTAGTGGAGGCTTTCATTAAATTGTTGATGCTCATAATGCATCAGAGTAGAAAAATGCTACAAGTAAGACTTTTGCACAGGAGTGCACATATATCTATATAAACCGTGTGTTCACATCCCATTATGAACTGTCAGTTGTAAATTCCAGCATGCTGTCTTCGTAGTATTATTGAATACTAGACAGTAGGCTCCATGTGGTGTTCACTTCAGAAGCACAATACCTTCCTGAATAGAAATAAAGAGCAATCCCAGGAGGCTTCAAACTAGAAACAGAAATCATGATCTTTTTTCTCTCTAATTGAATCTGTTTCTTTAGTGCTCTCCGTTTTATACAAGAGAGCCATTCAAGTTTCCTGTGCTTTAACAAAGAGGTTTGTATGTACAAGCCCTTTTTAAAATAACATTTTGCTGAGCAGAAAGAAAGTAGATACTTCAGAATAAAAATATTATGATCTCTTGGGAGCTCATAAGACGACAGAGGGATGGAGTCCCATGGCGTGACCCTGCATGGCAGAGCAGCTCTCTTAGCAGTTCCAGATGGGTTTCTCTGCAAGATGACACCTGATTTTAGTTTTTGTGACCCAGACTGTGACAGTGTATCTGTGTACCAGGGACTCCTTTCCCTTTTTCTTGTGAACTGGTTGGGCTCCAGCTCAGCATTCATTATCAGTTGTCACTATTTTGTGATTCAATGAGCTGACCGTTCAACAGACTGGCTTTGCAATAGAAAGTCCAACAATGACAAAGTTAAATTCACTGGCAGATAATAAATTAACTTTTAGAAAGGAAACCAAATTTAGGATAGTTGGGAAAGGAATAAATTTTACAATCCGTATATTCTTAGGACATATCAGTACGAACAGGGACAGAAAAAAGAGGTAGGTGTGTGTGTGTGTGTGTGTGTGTGCTTGAAGGGGGTATAGTAATGTGATAGAAAAGAAAATGCAAGTATAAGGATTTTCTACACTTTCTGCAGGGAAAACAAAATATCCAGAAAAAATTCACAAAACACTGGTTACCCAAAACATGTTTCTACTTGAACTGTTTAACTGCAATGTTATTGTTTTTTAAAAACTTCAAGCAATTTAGCAGAACGCAGGTGTTTAAAAACCTACACATTAAGTTGAGAGATGAGGCACAGTATTGCTAAGAGAACAAAAATGTATTAAAGTCAGTCTGGATGGAGGCCACATCCATTAATGTTATGGCAGGTTGACAATATTAAAGTAGGCACAATGATGAAAGAAAAGATTAGCTTCATTCAAAGCAAGCCATGAAAGCAGTCTTATTTTGTGTGTGGTGGAGGCTTTCAGAGGGAAATAACCCATACCTGAGGTCAGAAGCAGCATCTGTAGGGGGCCACTTAAGTGTCTGAGCATGGTACAATGCTGGTCTCCACTGCATTCCAAGTGTTCTAGCTGCAAAATTGTGTCTGAGTTCTGAGCTGCAAATTCCAGTCCGGAGTGGAGCAGGGAATGCAGGGAATTATGTACCTGAATTGTGCTGTTCATCATTGTTCATGGTTCTCGGGTGGAGGAATAAATCCAAGGTACCCCGTGAGGGTGTGTCAGTATGACAGCATGTCAGCACCTTTGAAGCCGAGGAGCAGACGCCAACCAGTAACGAAAACAAGATAACATGCAGAAAGCTCTGGCAGCACCGCTCCCAGCAGGAGCCAGTATTGAGAAATGTTCTGTGGGGGATCCTGCAGTAGGGTTTAGTGACACAATGTCAAAACATAGCTTTTTCTTTTTTTTTTTTTTTTATAACCCCATGGGGAGGTTCGGAAAAGTCTGTAAATGCTTCAGCACTGACTCATCTAGTGTGGGTCAATCGAAAAGGAACTGAAGGTCACCAGTCTGTATACCAATACATGCCTGCAGCCATACCACTTTGGATTCGGCTCTGTTCGGGTCTCAGGAGCTACAGGAAGGTTGGGTCTGGTCATTGGAAAAGTCATTGGATTTGGAAAAGGAGACCTCTGAACACCCCCAGCTGTGCCCCAGGAAGCGGTAGTGTTGGCTCACTAGAGGGCACGCTCTGGTGCTGCTCCAGTAACCAATACCCCGATATGGGGCTAGAAGTGCAGCTGTGTTTAAACAGACACCTCTAGGAAGAGGAATGAGGCCTGCTCTACTTTGTGTGTTTTTAAGGTCCCATGAAACAATTTCACAGGACAGCACAGTGGAAAGCACATTGGTATCATGTCAAATCGCAATACTTAAAATTAAGGTACAAAAACTACAAAGAAATACGTCTTCCATTAAAAAAATAAGAAAACAGCTGACTTGTCTATTTGTAGTGGCATTTCTACAACTGTAGAATGTATTTCTAAAAAAAAAAAAAAAAAAAAAAGAAAATGAGTGCCTAATTGCAAATCTTGGTAATTACCCCTAAGATTATAAAATTAAAAACCAGACTTAAAGTTAAAACATATGTTTATTTATATATCGATTTAATGATAGACAGTAAAATACCAGCTTAACAAACAATGAGATTTAGTTTCAACTTCCGGTTTTCTCCCCATTAACTCCCTGATGATAATAATAATAAAATAAAACAATCTTACAAAGTGACTTTTGGGCCCAAAGCCAATTAATAAATGTAACTAAGCCTCTCTGCGATTAATTTGCAAGGTTCACCTAATTAAAAAGGATGCTGTATAATTAAGAAAACGTAAGACAGTGCTCCTGTTCATTAGTGGTAGATCGACATGGCACTAAAAGTGAGACGAGTAGAGAAATACCTCTCTCTCTTCAAACATATGGGCTGTAGCACTCCCAAGCAACATTTTGACAAGCTACTCTTTGTAAGAGGTTCTTTATTGGGGTCTCGGTACCCTTGGTAAGCATTAATTACTGCCCATGTCTATTCTTTCAAATCTGTGAGAGGTTGCCTTTAGGTCAACAATCTAAAATGGCAACCTTACAATAAGGTGTGTGTGGGAATTTTACACTTGGGCACTGCCAGAGTGGTGATGTAAGAGAGAGAATAGGCCAAGACAGCAAGAATTATCAGAATTCAAATGCTTCATATTCACCTCTCATTTCAACATGTGTAGACAGGCCTTTCCTTTTGGGTTCGTACATTCTGGCCATATCCAGAGGAGAACTGAGTTACCGGAGGCAACAGAGTTAAAGGGTGTTTAATCATGAACCAGCAGTTTAAGACTGTTGCATTACTGGAGCCATTAACAATCACATCCCTGGGAATAGTTTTGAAGCACAAATCTGTTGAACGGTTACATTTATTATTACAATTACTTTAGCCAAATTTCCTTTAAAAGATTTGAAAAAATTGTTATTTCCTTAGATTGTTTACAGCTCACATCCTTAATAAATTGGATCTCTTTTATAACTAAACAATTTCCAGGCTGAATTTTTACAAATAAAAAACAACTGTGCAGGTGGTTAAGAAAACCCCCAATTAAGAAATAATAGATAAAAAAGTTAACATGTTGACGTCAAAATTAGGGCATTTCAGTGTTACATAATTATTAGTTTACACTTTTCAATTAGTTCTGAATAAAACCAAAAAACAGTAAATAATATATATATATATATATATATATATATATATATATATATATATATATATATATATATATATATATATATATATATATATAATTGCTATATAGTCTCTGTGTTGTGTTTTTCTTGTTTGGTATAATTATGGTATACTATATATATATGAGATACGCTCTGTACAAATGCTTAAGACTTACCACAATGGAAGATATCAAGCTAAACTAACCACCTTCTTAGTTGGTAGAGTACCAACAAAAAGACAAAGCCTACATCATCAAAGGAAGAATTTCGTTAAAGCATGGCAAAATTTCTACCAAATAATAATAAAAGTGGAATAGTTGTATGCTTTTGTCTTGGAAGGTGTTCACTTCAATTCAGGCCACTAAGCTCCCTGATTTTGAAAACTCAATGTTGACAGCTATGCGGAACCCCCTTTCGCAGTCGGCGTTGCTCGCTGCAAGAGTGGTGGTTACCATGGCGATCACCCCCTCTGTCATCGTCACGTGAACGGGACCTGAGTGCCTTTGAGATATTTAGCTTATACCTCAACAGCAGCCAGACAACCAAGAACCTGGGATGCGGGAAAGGACTTAAAATACAAAGAAAAAATATGTAGCCTAAACAATCGTTTTGACAAGTCAAAATATGACCTTGACAAAATGTAATGTTTTACCGGTACACAGTCCACCTTATTCTCACCTCTAAATATAACCATACTAATCTAGGCATGAAACAGCACTAAGATTTTATTACCTTCCCTGGTAACACTTTTGAATACTTGAAGCACAAATCTGTTCAATTTTAATGTCTTCTTATAATTAGTTTGCTACCCGTATTCTCAAAATAATCCTCTCTCCTGAAATGTGACATTTCCTCTGGAATCAGCCCACACTAAAGCAGCAGCAGGCCAAGTGAAACAACAACACAACGTCTTTCTGAAAAACACATCAAATACTGTACAGCCTACCACATGGACACGGATAAAACAAACACAGATGGGTTTTAGGTTCCAACTATGCAAAAATGATCATGTCTGTGTGTAAGGGTCCAACAGGAACAAAGGAAGGAAATTAGCACTAAGGATTTCTATTTTTAGGGCAGGAAGAGGTGATCAAGGGATGAGGAAAGGAGTGCTTAATGACTAGGTGGCTCCAGAAAGATAAGGATAAGACAACACAACCTGAGCCAGCTTACTCATCAGAGCAGCTAGGGACATTAGAGTTGCATCTTGTCAAACATATTTACGACTGACAGGAAATTAGGCAGATTATGTAGCATGTGCTGCCATATCTTTTCTGAACACCAGGCTTAGAAGATGTGTGAAAAAAGAAATAAAATAACCAAACCAAAGCTGAACAGCTGAACACACAACTTTCTCATTCCAGGTTGTATGCTGCTGAGTAGCACCCATATTGTGGAAAGTTGCAGTTTATCTTATCTTTAGACATGTTACAAAAAGCTTCTGGCTGCAAAAGGCATTATTCATAAACATATTTTTTTTAAAGGTAATTTTTACAATTAAATAAAAAAAAACATGCTTAATGTCAGTATATAATTTCACTATCAATATTTCATATGGTTCTATACTTAACACTTTAGCTTCTATCTTGAACCATTAAAGAAAAAAAATATATATATTTACACACACACACTGAACATAAATATAAACGCAACATGCAACAATTTCAAAGATTTTATTGAGTTACAGTTCATAAGGAAATTAGTCAATTGAACTAAATGCATTAGGCCCTAATCTTTGGATTTCACATGACTGGGAATATAGATATACATCCGTTGGTCACAGATACCTTTAAAAAAAAAAAAAAAAGATAGGGGCGTGGATCATAAAACCAGTCAGTATCTGGTGTGATCACCATTTGCCTCATGCAGTGCGACACATCTTCTTCGCACAAAGTTGATCAGGCTGTTGATTTGTGGCCTGTGTAATGTTGTCCCACTCCTCTTCAACAGCTGTGCAAAGTTGCTGGATATTGGCGGGAACTGGAACACGCTGTCGTAGACGTCGATCCAGAGCACCCCAAACATGCTCAATAGGTGACATGTCTGGTGAGTATGCAGGCCATGGAAGAACTGAGACATTTTCAGCTTCCAGGAATTGTGTACAGATCGTTGCGACATGTGGCCGTGCATTATCATGCTGAAACATGAGGTGATGGTGGCGGATGAATGGCACAACAATGGGTCTCAGGATCTCGACACGGTATCTCTGTGCATTCAAACTGCCGTCGATAAAATGCAATTGTGTTCGTTGTCCATAGCTTATGCCTGCCCATACCATAACACCAATGCCACCATGGGGCACTCTGTTCACAACATTGATATCAGCAAACCGATCACTCACACAACACCATACACGTTGTCTGCCATCTGCCCAATGCAGTTGAAACTGGGATTCATTTGAGAAGAGCACACTTCTCCAGTGTGCCAGTGGCTATCGAAGGTGAGTATTTGCCCACTGAAGTCGGTTACAACGCCGAACTGTAGTCAGGTCAAGACTGGTGAGGAGGACGAGCATGCAGATGAGCTTCCCTGAGATGGTTTCTGATAGTTTGTGCAGAAATTCTTCGGTTGTGCAAACCCATCATCTGTCCGAGTGGCTGGTCTCAGATTATCCCGCAGGTGAAGAAGCAAGATGTGCAGGTCCTGGGCTGGCGTGGTTACATGTGGTCTGCGGTTGTGAGGCCGGTTGGACATACTGCCAAATTCTCTAAAACGATGTGGGAGGCGGCTTATGGTAGAGAAATGAACATTCAATTCTCTAGCAACAGCTCTGGTGGATATTCCTACAGTTAGCATGCCAATTGCACTCTCCCTCAAAACTTGAGACATCTGTGTTGTGTGACAAAACTGTACATTTTAGAGTGGCCTTTTATTGTCCCCAGCACAAGGTGCACCTGTGTATTAATTATGCTGTTTAATCAGCTTCTTGATGTGCCAAACCTGTCAGGTGGATGGATTATCTTGGTGAGAAATGCTCACTAAAAGGGATGTAAACAAATTTGTGCAAAAAATTTGAGAGAAATAAGCTTTTTGTGCATATGGAAAATGTATTTTATTTCAGCTCATGAAACATGGGACCAACACTTTACATGTTGCGTTCATATTTTTTGTTCAGTGTGTGTGTGTGTGTGTCTATATATATATATATATATATATATATATATATATATATATATATATATATATATATATACTATATATATATATGCATTAATAGATAATTATGTTATAGTCTTCTAAAGGTCAAACTAAATTTCGTTTTCCAGTTTGATTTAAGGTATTAGAAATTAAACTTCCTAATATTTTGACTGACATTATCCTTTAGAGCTTTTCAAAACATCTTTTCTGGCCCCCTCCCCAATCTCTGCCCCCACATCTCTGGGTTGGGTTGCAATCACTCACACACAACCAGACATTTATTTTTGTAACATAATGGAGCTATCCAGCCAGCCAATCTATAATTTCATACTGTAACAGCATTAAGATGCACTTGTTCCCTTTCTTTTCCTAATCCATCCAAGAATATGTCTTTGGAGACCACCACAAAAAAACACTACTGTAAGCATCTTGAAAATCTGTAATTAGGTATAATAACTTTATAAAATGATGCTAATAATTGATTTTTCTTTTTAATGGATAACTCGCTTGTTCTGTGATCCCTGGGGATCTGTATTCTAGACCTCTTGTACCCTGTAAATTCATTATTACTGGGCCGGTTTCCGAGAAATATTCCATCATCAAAAGGTACAAGGCTTCAAGTTCGATAGGGAGCCAGGAGCAAAAGCAGTCCACATTTACATTTACATAACTGGAAAAACAACTTTTTATGCAAGAAAAAATACAGACAAAGAACAGGGGCCTATGCTAAACATTTTTGTTTTTGCATCACGTAAAAACACTTGGAGATAGCCGCTGGAAAGCTGAAGTGTCCTTGGAGGTTTAGTTTATGGTAAAACAAGAAACTTGCGCTGTACCTATTTCTTCAGAAGCAGTAATATATTTGACAGATTATGCTTCCACAGTACATGTCACATGTTCTCCATTTCCAGGCAGCAGCAGCACCGTGAGGCAAACACTCACCGCTCTTGCTCCAGCTTCATTCGCAGTCTCTCCTCTCCATATGGCAGTGTCTCCTCAGAGTTCATCTTACTGGACCCCTTGCGCTCCATTTTGTCTCCTAATCTCTCATCTTTACGGTGTTTGCCAAATCTGTAAAACACAAAGAAAATCTTGTGAAATGCTTTTTAGACCAAGCAAACCAACGAAACGTGTATTTAGCTTCAGAAGATCAACCCTTACTCATGGTAAGCATTCTGAAAGTCTGATTTTGTGGGGTTACAGAAAGTGAGAAAAATTAGTTTTTGCATACTTAAAATAAATCTGAAATTAAATACAAAAGATCACTTTTTCAGAGTTGATAGTTTACCTCCCTTGAAAATTGGATCTACAGTAAGTTGACAGCCATGTGTATTGACATCTGTGGTTTCGGATAAATAACACCGTGTAACAATTTTTTTTTTTTTTTGTTTTGTTCCTGGGTAGTAAGTGTTATTTCCTAATTGCTTATGCAATTAGGAAATCGTAATCGTAAATTCGAGATTAACGATTATACTGTAAATTTACAGTA
The DNA here is from genome assembly GCF_017654505.1 of Polyodon spathula. Taxonomy (NCBI): domain Eukaryota; kingdom Metazoa; phylum Chordata; class Actinopteri; order Acipenseriformes; family Polyodontidae; genus Polyodon; species Polyodon spathula. The sequence goes on along the minus strand of NC_054536.1, from coordinate 6,005,960 downwards.
TAATGTAAATCTCAAAACTACTCACTTCTAAATCTTTTGTAGTCAATTTTGTATTACTTTAGTATAAATATATGTTAATTTGGATTCATATGTTGTTGTTTTCTGACTTTATGTGAATGAAAAGACATAAAAGCTCCCGTTTTCTCATTGGAAATAGTGATATTTCAAAATATCACTGTCCTGGTCACAAAAGCAAAGTTTGTGGGGAATAATAGCCATTTTCTATACTTTTGAGGCATAAGCAATTAGGAAATAACACTTACTACCGAGAAACAAAAATTGTGTTACATAGTGCAATTAAATCGATCAATCATTCGGCTGTCTGAGTGTGTTACTAGTTAATTCCATAAACAAAAAGACAGACAACTTTCTGTGACAATACAATACAATAAACACAACAGCCATAATAATACAATAAAAAAATGTTAAAGGGTATAAATAATTACAATGCTCCACAAGCCCAAATAGACTATGTGTAAATCAATGTAATAGGTTTTATTAGTTACTCTTTCCAAACAAAATTTGCAGTATGACTGAAAAACAAAGAGAACCATTGTCATGGTGTTCACTGCCTTTCCCAACTCTCAGTTTAACTGTGCCCAGGATCTAGATGAAATAATGATTGCTTCTATTCAGCAAAAATGAGCTGAAACTAAATTGAAAGTGGAAAAGAAGCACGGTGGAGGAAACCTTCCGCCTCTTATAATTCCCACCTTCTCCTTGCACACAAACTTTCCATATTAATGACAGCATGACAGAGAGAGAGTATAAATAAAAAATCACATCACAGAGAGGGAAACGGCCCTGCACAGGGACTGGAAAACGTCCACTGAATATGCTTAACGCATCACGAACTCTGGCAGTCCATCTATGATCTGTAAATGAACGGTACCGCTGCCTCATTGAAGAGTGTTAGGAAATGATGGAAGTAGTTGCATTCACTAATTGCTCAGGTGCTCTTTCATTGGGCTGGATTAATACAAACAAATAGATGGCTAGAAGACCTAGGACCGCTATACATAGCCATGCTATTTTGACTTGTCATTGGAGATGGTGGGGATTAACTGACTGCAAATGCAAGTACTTCAATATGTTTATAAGGAAACATCAAAACACAAAAACTCATCTCGCTTGAGAATGCCCCATTCCATTTTTATTTTTTGAGGGATGCGAATTTCTCACAAACTTCCTGCCTCACTGTCCCAGTTGCGTTGAGATTCATAACACAAACCAGGAAGGACAAGATTAATAGTTCCGAAGGTTACGAGCTAAAATAAATTAAGCAGTGGATTAAAATGTTTAGGAGAAAATCTGATCTTCTCATATGGGAAAACTGAGTATTAGAGATGACCTGCAAACTCAGAATCATCTAATGGTCTGCTTGCTAGCAATCTAGCCAATTCATTTGTTTTGATGCATAATGTTTAAGTCTTTATTGGGTAACACACACTACAGGTGAAACAATAAAAAGGTCTGTATTTACATAGTAAATCCTTCAGTTGTTCTGGAACAAAAAAAAAAAAATAGAAGATATGCCTCCTTGCAGATATGCAGTAAAACATCCATGAACTTCTTTCTATAACCACAGGGCTGACTCATATTGCGGCAAAGCAAGTACAATCAGAAGACAACGTGTGTTAAGTGCAGAAGTGTAAAGGGTGGAAATAGTTCTGTTGTGTGATACACTGCCGTTGCAGATTCTTTCCTGTCGGTGAGATGAGATTAGCTTAAACTCTCTTAAGCCATAAATGCAACTGTTACGGTTACTCGTCAGTCACACTTACAAAGGAGTATTGCAGCCAGAGACCTCCTAATGTAGTTAGAGATTGGGTTGTGCAGACAGTAGCCTTGTTTTCAAGTAGCACAACACAATCTGGAAGAGCTTAGAACAAACTCAAGCAATCTTTACTGCAATGAGGAATGCCATTATAAAACTATATTATTATTATATTGTTACCCCTTTGGCCTAGAATAGTACCCTCAGCTCTTACTGTATTACAGTAAACAAATACTACCTTAAAAACTGTTTCAAAGATTGTATTTTATATTATGATGCAACTGCGGTGAGCTCATTGCAGTCTGCAGAACCGCAGCCATCAAATTACATTTAGAACTGGTGACTTGTAATTGGAATACATTACTTGATTAATTAAGCAACGATTGGCGCAATTAAAGCATGCCAGTCTCTGTAACACTGTGACAGGATGACAGAGGGCTGAGGCTCAGAGACAGAGTAAAGGCAAAAAATAAAGTTTTTTATTAAACAAAAATAATCAAAAAAATAGGCACAAGGGCCAACAGAAAAGAGGTTCAAACAGAAATAAGTGAACTTACAAAGTAAATGGTCAGGTTGCAAGTCCTTTTTTAAAAACAAGACACTCTTCTTTCAAAACACAAAACTTTCCAACACAAAGCAAACTCCCAAACAAAAGAACACCTCCCGGCCAGGGCCTCTCCCCTAGCTTTTATCCCCTGTGGCTAGAGCCCAATTAATCAATAATTACTAATTATTCAATTAGAGCTCCAGCCACATTCTCACATGTTTTCCTGGCAGGGAGAAATTTAACCCCCTCCCTGCCAGTTCCAAACATATTCATATAGACGGGGGAGTTCCCCGTCACACACTGCAATGTTCACAGCACAGAAAATGAAATCTGACACCATTAATCATTAGACTGGTGACAAGCCTCCACTGCTCCCCATCTCCTTTTAATTCTAGCAGGCTATAATTCTAACATCAGTTTTAAATGGTGCTGCTATAAAAAATTACTTATAAACCAAACACACTGCCTAGAAATGTAGATGGTAAACAACTTAAATTATAAAACATTTAAATGTTAATTCTATATTTATGCAGATAAAGATTTATTGGGCAGATGTTAAAGTGAGTACAACCTTATACAAATTATGCAATAACCTTTGAGGAAGACCAGTCATAATTCACATGCTCTGATTCCAACGCTCTCAATAATTTTACTTTTATGGTACCCTACTCTATCTCTTCAGCAGATACAATCAGATTTGCTCCTATAATATAGTGTGATTGAAGTACATTACCATAACATCATATTCTTTTTAAATGGTCGGGCCGATCAATGCTAGTCGTATCCACTGCATGGTCGGTTTAATGTATAGTGTACATGGGGAATTGTAACAGGAATGCTAGAAAGAGTGTATATACAAAGGATTTCGCTTTTCTTTCGTCGCTATATTTACAGCCATTTGGGACACCCACAGCCTTGCTATAAATTTTGTATTGAAACATCATGTTAAATAAACCTTGAAATGGGCTGATCTACACCAGCATTAATTAGACATCCTCCTATTGCCAGAGTTTTATAAACCCTGCGACTGCTCTTATAATGAACTGCTTGACGCAGTTTAGAGCATTCATTGTTTCATACCACAAAGCTACAGATTACAAATTACATTGAGCTCAAGAACCATAAGGAATAATGTCATTGCTATATCTGCATGAATAAGCCTGATGCTAATGGGAGATTGATTGGGCTTTGTTTGGGCTGAATGACAAGAGGGTCAGCTTGTACATTTCTATTAGCTTCCTTTGTTAAATGAAACCCTCTACAAGGTTAAAGGTGAGCAATCATGATTTTAATTATTACTGTGGTTTGATTAGCATTTCTTGTGACGGTGTATGCAAATACAAAATAAATAAATAAATAAATAACCCTATTAGAATATGCTTCAACTAGAAGAATGTATAGGAGTTTAGAATAATAAAACAGATTGAAATAAACTCTCTACGGAACAGTAAAATAAATCACGCTAAATACTGTACTTCCTCTTAAAAGAAAATGAGGGTATCAGTTCATAACTTGACTATTTATTCAGCATTCTCCCTGTCAAATCACAAATCAATAAAATCACATTGTACTGCAGCTTAAATTCAGTGACATCTCTTTAGTGCTCGTATTCTGCTTCAATTAAATAAAATAAATGATGCAATACAGACCTGCGGCAGTCCTCCTTTTTATTTCAGTACTTTCATTGAAATGTGGTTTGAATCAGCTGGTTTTATAATTGGATTTATGATTGCTGGTTTTTTGGACCCTGTGGAGAACAGAAATCCACACAAATTCAAGCAGCTGTTTCTTCGCTTGTTACACTTGGAATGGTAAATTTGCACAATCAACACAAATGACCTTCACCTAAATGATTAAATAAATGGTTTGGGTTTCTCTAGTGGTTACTGTTCAGTGTATTAGTGTTTCAGCATCTAAATATGATGTCATTGTTACAAAGCTACCAAGTTTTAATAAAAAGCTTGGAACTTCAAGTTTGCACACTTACAGATCAGCTATTGCCTTCTTCAGCATACACTAGCTGAAACGTTTGTCTACTTGACTTCATTTCTTAATAGTTGTACCTTATAAATCTAGTTTTTAGATATTATGGAATAATAAAAAGCTATGGGGTTCTGGTTTGTGTATGGCATCATGAACAGGGCATAAAGAATATCAAAGTCCATATCATCTCCATGATAAGACAGCGCCAGGGCTCAAGACTCACTGAAGAAATCTACAGCTTCTTGAAATAGAGATATGTCTCATTCCGCTAAAGGATCGCATATGCCAGAGAGTTTGTGCTGCTCAGTTAAAGGGAAATCATTTCCAGATATTTTAGACCAATTTCCTTAAACCTTTACCACTTAAGACTCAAGAAAATTATTCAGAACTTCCTGGAAAAGATTTTTTGATGACAGCCATGACAGGATGAGTGTTATTTTTTGACTGGTCTTAACAGGGTCAACAGAGGGTGGGCCATGGTCGGTGTACAGCAGGGGTGGGCCAACGTTGGCCCTTTCAGACCTATTCTTAATTTGTTAACAGAACCAATTCAACCTCTATTCACACCCTAATGTTGTTAGCTGTTAAACCTTGAGTGGAATGGCCCTCCAGGACCATGATTGAGAGTCATATATTTATTTACTCATGTAATTCCAAGACTAAACAAAATAAGAGACCTTTGTTTTCTCTCAGAGTACCTGCAAGTCAATTTGCAGCTAGGCCCTGTGGAACATGCCTTACTTTGTCTGCCATCTTTTATTATCACAATTCTTAAGCTACGCCAAATAAACAGGACTATTTAAATGGTAATATTACAGGCCCAAAAAGTCATTTAAAAATGGTTTTGAGAACAGAGGCTGTTTCCCAAGGGAGTGAAAAAATGCTATTTTTTGTTTTGCACAGTATAATGGTGATTTTCCTCCGAGAGATACGTCTAGGCTTAGTCTTGTCTTTTTGATAACACCCTATTAAGAACAAGCTTAGATATGCCTCTCTGAGCAAGACAGTCATATATAAATAGTAAAATTGAAGGGGTAACTTAAGTCTTTCTACTCTGAGCCAAGAACCTACCTTCAATTGTAATTATGCACACAGCCTTGTCCCTATGTATTTAACCTAATGATTGTTAACTAGCGTTAATGGAGGTATCATTATTGCACACCTGCACTCTGATAATGCTAGTTCTAGGGACCGTACCTGAGAGGATGAAAATACTTGATAATGTTATCTGCAGCTGCCTGAAGATTATATCCTCCCCCTGGATCTCATTATCCACAGCTTTCCACATCAGTCAGCGTTTTCCCTGTCAAACAGAGATTAAAAATCGCCTGGGCACAAGACGTATTCTTGCATGGCGCGTCCCAAACGCCATCATCATGCAGCTTTTATGCAGTTTATCAAGCTATTGTGCCAATTAAAATATGAAAGGCTTTTCTTTCTCTTTTCCAAAGAATTATGGCTGTAAAAGTACAAGAACACGTGTGCAGAATTGGTGAAATCTGAGGAATGAAGTTGATGAAATTACATCCATTATTATAATAGGGCTAAGGCCCCCAGTGTGTACCAAGGGTCACATTGTGAGCCAGTGCATTCCTGAATAGCAGCGCTATTACCCCGAAATGTTTCCACAGCTGTAAATAAACGAGACGCACCAGGAGCTGGCTTTGAGCTTGCTCTCGGTTGTTGTGTCCTACTTGAATTAAACATGCCTAGAAATGGGAGTTTCTGTGACAGTCTCTCTTGTCAACGAAGCGACATCCAAGTAATTGGGGCTTGCAGTGAATGGAGATAGACATGTCGAGATAAAGAAAGATCAGACTTTATGCTTTTTTTTTTTTTTTTTTTTTTAAATGTGTTTTATTCTCCCATCTTCCCACATAGTCCAGCTTCATTATACATTTGAACTGAAATGTACTTAAGACAGCAGATATGTACTCAACTGCTATTTTTAAACAAATCTCAGTGTTTTGTTTTAGCTACAACTGTTTGCTTATTGTTTGGTTTCTTTTGAGACAAACAAAATGTTAGTTTAAATGTTACAGTTTATTTCCATGGAACACCAGCACTTACGGCTGCCATCTTAGGTCACAGGTCAAAGTGAAGGGTAAATGGTTCATAGCATACTCTCTGAATGTATACTGTTTTATTTTATGACAGAGCTAAGCTTGAACCTGCTAAGCCTGCTGCAGTATAAATCGACCTTGATATCTTTCACTATGTGTGTACTGGGTTTGATCATTTACCAGCAATATATGGGTTCCACTGTAAAAGTGGAAGCCTGCCACTGTCTCAGATGACCTTTTGAAAGCAGGGGATTGGCAAAGACTGCAATAGGTGGAAGTACAACATTATACAGCACTTGCTATCCAACTGATTTTCAGTATTTTCTTCTTTCTACCAAGTTTCCTGATTTGGTTACATCCCTAAAATGCATTTTCTTAACACACTGTATACTGTGCTTTTTAACATGTTCCTTATCTCTAGCTTTAGCAGGCTGATAAAGGCTAATGTAAATGAAGTGAAATAAGATGACCCCATGTGTGTTTCTTATTAAAGTAGAGCCTACAGAATGCAGTTTTAACAGCTGACAGCTTTCCACGAGTACAAGTTATTGGGGCAGGCAGTGAATGGGGGAGGGGTTGACATGTCAATGTAAAAGATCAAACTTGTTTTTAAATGCTTTATTCTCCCATATTCCTACATAATCCAGCTTCTCCATGCATCTGAACTATGCCCTTGACCTGCTAAAAGGGAGAGGGTTTTGCTTTGCCCTGATCAAAACGCAGGCATCGTATTTGACACTTGGGTATTCAGTGTTTATTCTGCTGAAGAAGGAATTGCCGAGGAACATGGAGAAAGGCTGTTTCGGGAGAGCTCCTTCTGTCATGCTCTGCGTTTTCTTTGAGTCAATTTGTAGTCTGCTAAGGTGATGATCATGTCAGAGGATTCCTTTAAAACTCACAGACAGCCCAAGGAAGCACACTAAGGATCAGCTGCTTTTTGATGTTTGGGCTCCCTGTAACAGATCAGTTCAGATAGTATTTCGATGAAAGTGAAAATTAGATACATAAAGAATCCTTTTGTGTAATGAAGGAAAGAAACTCCAATTACCCCCCATCCTTTCTACTAGAGTGAGTGAGCAGTACTGTGCCAAAAACCACAAGAAAACAAAGAATAAAAAGAAAAGGAGAATCCTTTTCCTTGGTGAAAACAACTCTCACTGATAGTTGCATACTGGTTCTCGTCTGTATGACAAACTAAAGCTGTGCAGATAACATTGATCCTCCTGAACCTTAATTAAGTGCCTCCGGAATCTTGGTTTGGTCTTAGAACCAACGGCAGTTTTCACCTTCATGTACAGCAGTACTTATCTACACTGTATCCCTTAAATATATATGTTTGCCATGGGAACGCTTTTTTTAAGTGATAGTCTGTACAGTTAAGCTCTTAAGATTTATTTTAAAGTGCATATTTTATAATGTATTTATTTGTTACAATGTCTGGAGGCACATCAAATACATTGTGAAAATAAATCATTGTTAAATCAAACATTTCGTATGTATATATGAACACGTGTGTATGTTGCATTGTGTATATTCTATATTGAACACTGCCATTTGTGCCTATTAGGATTAAAAATAACATGCTTTGAAACTCGTACAGTCAGCTGAGACTTTAAAGATAAATAACAGTACCTGATTTATTTCGAGGTAAATAAACATGACCCTTGCAGAGGGGGTTATCAGAGTCTCTCACTGAACTATGTACCTCGTTGTTAATCACTCCATTCTGGACAGTTTGGGTCCTACCATCAGTATTTGTCCGAACAAGATCTGAATTAAACGTGCATGTCCACCAACACCTATTACAGAAAATGATGGAGTGTGGCAAAGTGCCCGCCCCTGTGTGTATTTTGTGTTATCTGTTGTGTGTTAATGCTGGTGTATAGTTATTGGTACACAGGGATATAAACGGGTCTGTGTAACACGAGTGTTTAAAATGGATATTTGTATTTAGGCACGAGGATTGCACAGCACTTCACATGCAAGTAAAAAGTAATAATGTAATCAAGTCTTGGTACAGCTGCATAAAAGCTGCATGTTTTCACCCACTTGGGGTTGTGTGTTTGGTGAGTGGAGAACAGGATTGGAGACGGAGGCAATAATAAGTGTAATAATAATAATACTAATAATAATCGTTAAATAGAAGCTCACCGTGTTTTGATTGTATAGTCCGTTTTGTTTGTCATTTTGTTTTGGCGAATGTGCCGTGTCCTGTCTCTTGTTTGTCTTTGCAACCTTTTATTTTCTGCTTGTATAAATTATTAAATGCTGAGCGAGACCATTAGCTCAGCGCCACCAAACTCCACCTCTCTCTCTCTGTTTATTTTCCTGTTTCTGGTCGGACTTCACCCACTCCGGCAGTCTTTGTGACATGGAGCAACGAAGAGCAGTGTGCATCAGTACTCCTCCATGCTGTTCTAAGGTTTTCTGTTAGATAAGATAATGACTTTAGGTGCCCTCCCTCCCCCTTCTAGTACCATATAGTTTCCACTCAATCCTTTTACGTTTGAGTCTATTAAAATTGAATTGTATAAGGCAATCATAAATATATATTCCAACATAGAGATAAAGAATAGAAAGATCAGAGAGTATGAGCCACACAGAGCAGTGCTTATTTTAAATGATTTATATGGGTCTTCTTTCAGCTTGCTTAAGTGACTATAATATTCCCTTTTTCCCCTCAGGATGATCAAAGGTTGCAGCCCATCCTTATTAGCCAAATGACTAGACACGAGCAGACAGAAAAAGGGGAAAAAATACTCTGAATGGAAGCATAAATAACACTGAAAGGTTACTAGCAAATAATCAGTTCCTTTCATTCGCATGTTGCCCTGTGGAGGGTCTCTAGATACCTGTCTGACATTGCTGCTCCTCATAATATATTTATGAATTTGAGTATGTTCAGAGCACTCTGAAAGCCGCTGTGTAAAAGTGTATCCAATTTCAGCTAAACAAGATTTCAAATTTAATTAAGACATTTCCCTCCACAGCAATGGCTAAAGCACAACACTGCAAGACTGCATGCACATAATCATTTCAAATGCAATTACAGTATTGGATTTTAATGGTAATACTACAATATTGTGTTTGTATTGAATTGGCAGTGGAAGACAGTTGGCTAGTTACTGGTCTTTAATTTCCCAGCTGCTGTGCTGCTTTTTGAACAGTTTCTGCATTTAAAAGCATCACAGAAACCCACTCCCTCTGTCTCCTAGTATGGGTAAAGCTAACAGTTAGTGTAGTTACAGAGGTACAGAGTTATCTGTATTGGAACTAATAATAGCAGCAATAATAATAATTCCCTCCAGTCTTCTAGAAGTTTGAGTGACAATACCGGCAAGGCAATTCTTTTAGGGAAAACTAAAAGGTAGGGATTGGAGCGCCAAAGAGCCAATGTTAGATTTTGCAACATGGCTTTTGCATACTTGAAATCTTCAGGTGATGCATATTGTGTCATCACTTCTGTACATATTTTTAAAAGGACTACATTACTGGTAAACTCTGGTTACCTTCATAGGGAAGGTGGATATGCAATATCACGTGACACCATGGTTTTAATGCAGACACTGGATCCTATTTTACACTGTGCAGTACATTCTCCTGTACAAGGTGTTCAGATTCTGTAATTTTTTGGACGTATTTCAATTTCTGTTTACTGCTGCAATATTGTCTTAAAGTTACTTCACACTATATAAATGTGACAAGATATGAGTATTGCTCATGGTTTTACGGTATAGAATCATACCAGCAAGCGCCAAGTGTTTTCAAAGGAGCCAATGCCTATGACTTTAGAGCTTTCCAAATGTTCTTCACAGTTCATTTTAAGGCAGGTAAAAGAAATAATCCAATATGATCTACATTGCAGTCTGGCACTCTAATCCTTGGGCGGTATTACATTATCTATAGGGGAATAAATGCATTCAGTACCCGAGTGAGAGTTGGGAATCACAAGAAGAACACTATAGATTAGTAAGCTGAAGCAGCAAATCTCAGACAGCTTCTAGTGCATTTCAGACACCGTAATAAAGAATATAGTATTACATTGCAATTCTAATGGTCTTCCAAGAAATGTCTCATCACCATACGAGAAGCAGCTACACAAGAGATTAATGCCAGTAGTTGGTTGTTTGCAGTGTTGGCGTTTTCTTGCTGCACACATTTGTTTTGTCAGGCTAGGCTTTTTTAAAATAAGAGTTGGTTTTAGGGAAGTTATTTAACACTCTTACTTAAAAATATACGTCTTTCTGTCTGCAGCACATGCTTTTGAAATCAGTTCAGAGGTTAGAAAGTACTGTTATTAACAGGTGTGGAAATCAGATATAGGTAATATGTACAATAAAGCAAGAATAAAAACGACAATGAAAGTTAGTTATTTCCTGCAAACAAAGGGTGTAAATAAGCCTAATGGAGAGAGAATTAAAACCAGAAATGTACAGTTACAGTACATTATTATAAGGGTTTCTGATTTTAGGTTTTAACTGACACACAGCTAAACTCCCAGTGTAAAACGTGTTTATCCTATAAAGACTGAAAGAACATTACTACTTGGAGACTACTAGCTTGTGTTCGCTTACCCACCACTCATTGTGCTGTATTTTGTTGCATCAGGGGACGTCACACGCAGTCATTTGGTTCTAGCAGTTTTATTGATCCCTCAATTCCAGATCAGTAGTTTTGGACAATGAAGACAGAACTGCGCACTTGGTTAAACTACAAAAAGCCTAACATTTTCTAAATAATAAACAATGAAAAGGGGAATAAACACAGACAAAGAGAAGCATGATTATTATGAGAAACTTGAAATGTGCCTTTGAGTCACAAATCCTGTTTTATCCAGGGATGATTACAATACAGCAGTAACTAATACAAACTCTGTGTGTGCGTGTCTATATATATATATATATATATATATATATATATATATATATATATTATATATATATATATATATATATACACACACATACATACACACACATATACATACACACACACATATATATACACACACAAACAATCCTGAACAAATGAGATTCACATCTCTATATCCCCTCTCCCATGCTGAGCTCTGTCTTTTACAGAGCCTGTTCCATATGATAGTAATCATATCAAATAATGACTCTGTGAGGCTTGCTAGTTATCAGATTCTGAGGGCAGGGCAACACAGTGGATCAGCTTCAGACGGCAGGATGACACAGTGGATTTAACTCGCTTCCTTCACGCAGTGACCAAAAAAAAAACCCATTCCTGATCCGTCACAGTTGCGCAGGTCTCCAGCGAAACAGCAGTGCCTGCCCTAGTTTACTCCAGTGCACACAGCGCACCGAAGAAGCCACCCTGAACGCCAATGGCTCGGAGGATCTGTTTCTCTCTCAGAGTCTCTCTCTCTCAAATTCAAATTCAAAAAATGCTTTAGTCGCATGATGAGCGCTCAGGTACTACCAAAGCTTTTATAATACAAAACAGAAATAATAAAACAGAAAAAAAATTACAGAACATAAACACAAAAACCATTGTCCCCTTCCCTTTGAACAATATCATGCAATATCTAACCAAGATCATGCAGCAGTCTCTTGACACAGGGGTGGTACCGACAGACTGGAAAATTGCAAACGTAATACCGATCCACAAAAAGGGAAACAAAACTGAACCAGGTAACTACAGACCAGTAAGCCTGACTTCTATTATATGCAAACTTATGGAAACTATAATAAGAGCCAAAATGGAAAATTACCTATATGGTAACAGGGTACTGGGAGACAGTCAACATGGTTTTAGGAAAGGGAGATCGTGCCTAACTAACTTGCTTGATTTTTTTGAGGATGCAACATCCATAATGGATAATTGCAAAGCATATGACATGGTTTATTTAGATTTCCAGAAAGCTTTTGACAAAGTCCCGCACAAAAGATTAATTCTCAAACTGAACGCAGTTGGGATTCAGGGAAACACATGTACATGGATTAGGGAGTGGTTAACTTGTAGAAAACAGAAAGTACTGATTAGAGGAAAAACCTCAGAATGGAGTGTGGTAACCAGCGGTGTACCACAGGGATCAGTATTAGGTCCTCTGCTATTCCTAATCTACATTAATGATTTAGATTCTGGTATAATAAGCAAACTTGTTAAATTTGCAGACGACACAAAAGTAGGAGGAGTGGCAAACACTGTTGCAGCAGCAAAGGTCATTCAAAATGATCTAGACAAGATTCAGAACTGGGCAGACACATGGCAAATGACATTTAATAGAGAAAAGTGTAAGGTACTGCACGCAGGAAATAAAAATGTACATTATAAATATCATATGGGAGATATTGAAATTGGAGAAGGAATCTATGAAAAAGACCTAGGAGTTTTTGTTGACTCAGAAATGTCTTCATCTAGACAATGTGGGGAAGCTATAAAAAAGGCTAACAAGATACTCGGATACATTGTGAAAAGTGTTGAATTTAAATCAAGGGAAGTAATGTTAAAACTGTACAATGCACTTGTAAGACCTCATCTTGAATATTGTGTGCAGTTCTGGTCACCTCGCTATAAAAAAGATATTGCTGCTCTAGAAAGAGTGCAAAGAAGAGCGACCAGAATTATTCCGGGCTTAAAAGGCATGTCATATGCAGACAGGCTAAAAGAATTGAATCTGTTCAGTCTTGAACAAAGAAGACTACGTGGCGACCTAATTCAAGCATTCAAAATTCTAAAAGGTATTGACAGTGTCGACGCAAGGGACTTTTTCAGCCTGAAAAAAGAAACAAGGACCAGGGGTCACAAATGGAGTTTAGAAAAAGGGGCATTCAGAACAGAAAATAGGAGACACTTTTATACACAGAGAATTGTGAGGGTCTGGAATCAACTCCCCAGTAATGTTGTTGAAGCTGACACCCTGGGATCCTTCAAGAAGCTGCTTGATGAGATTTTGGGATCAATAAGCTACTAACAACCAAACGAGCAAGATGGGCCGAATGGCCTCCTCTCGTTTGTAAACTTTCTTATGTTCTTATGTTCTTAATACTAATCCTCTTTCCATGGAGAAAGGTTAGGGGGGGGGGGCAGGAACCAATAGTCGTGTATGCATGCGTGTTCATCACTGTCCGTACCACAGCATGTGTCCCTGTCCCTCAGGTTATGGCAGGCAGACTCATACTGTGCTGCTAGATTTGTAGTTTGCTCCTCCTCTCCCAGAAGGATGGGGTTTTTACTTGAATTGGAGAGGAGGTTAAAATCTGCCATTTGGTTTTTAAATTGGGGGATATATCTCTCCCGTATCTCTGTGTATTTTGGGCAGGACAATAGGAAGTGCAGCTCTGTCTCGACCTCTCCCAGATAACAGTGACAGCACAGCCTTTTTTCTTTGGCAATCCAAGTTTTTTTTGTGCCGGCCAGTTTTGATGGCCAGGCTCTGGTCACTGAGTCTGTACTTCGTCAGGATCCATCTATGTTTTGTGTTCTCTCTCTCTCTCTCTCTCTCTCTCTCTCTCTTCTCTCTCTCTCTCTCTCTCTCTCTCTCCTCAAGAGCAAGAGGGCATGCATTCCTTCCACATTAACTTCATTTGTGAAAAACACTCAATCTATCACAAAATGTGATCTGTCTATAATACTTCAAACACAGTTCATAAATTAGCTAGTGGAAAAGGGAGTATTGTTTAGTCAATTAAATGCAAGGTCCTGGGTGCATTTAAAGTAGTAAGCACCCTAAGGCAAAGCTCAGAGGATTTCAACAGACCCAATAGGATCAGTAACTAATGATAGTGATGTGCGTGGCTTTAAGGATCTCCCTGCTATTATAGGATAGTCAGGAGTGTTACTATTATATGCCTCACAAATCTAAGTGTGTGTTTGTCAATGTTTAGTTTTGCAACACAAATGTTACATCAGGTGTTTATATCTCATGAGATAACGCATGGTAACAATATGATAGAGATGCTATTTTATCTTTGGAGTTGTTATTTATATGTTCTTGTTTATCTTGCTGCGTAACTTGCACGCAAATTCTTATTTAGGCAAGCTTGGTTTCCAACTATCCACTTCAGGTCTTTCTATAAATGTGGTAATGCTCTTGGGTACACTACATTTCAAGTACCTTTGTGGATGAAATTCATGACAAACTACATGCAAATGAGTTCACAATGTCTATTAAAAAAAATTAAAAATAAATAAAGGACAACATACCGCTAGGTCCCAAGCCTATCAAATACCTGTAGGTAAGCACATCGTTTCCATGAGTTATTCCCTTAAAGTGTGGAGATTCTTCCGGGGCCCTGAAAGTAATGATTCTGTGCTGAAGTGAAGGCACTATAGCCCCAGGTCTCCAAAGGGAACTGGCTGTGTGCATTGACTTAATGAAGATCCCAGAAAGAAACGCTCTGATTCCCCCTCTCATTTGTTTTTTTTTTTTTTTTTTTTAATTGAAGGCAAGAAGAAACTGCCACATTCTGAGTATTATGTAGGTGCCCAGTTTATGAGCTGTCGGTTTGCATATTTGAGATCTAAAGCCCTTAGGCTAAATGCAGAGAACGCAGAATGTGTCAGTTAAGTGGTAGCTGCAATTTAATGTAATGAAGAAAGATTATCTGCCTGAAAGGGGTAAAAGAATACAAGTTCAAGCACTCGCACCTTCATGACACAGAAAAGAAACCGACACACTGTACATTGAAATGTGTATGTGCGCTACTGTAAATTAACATTCAAGTCTGTACTACATCTGTTGATGCAGGCACCTTGCATATTATATTTCTGTTAACCTAGCTATATGTAGCTATATCAAAACACATATTATACTACTACAGTCATTAGCAAACACATGTACACACACATTATATTGACATTTAGTGCTTTTTTATTAACAACCCCCCTTTTATGTTAAAGAGTAGTGGAACACAAGTTAACATAGATAAGTATTCCTAACCCTGACCTCAGCAACACTTGTCATCTCTGTTGTTCATTACAGAGCTGCTCGCTATGATATGCTAACTAATCCCATTGCATTAATCCATTGGAAACAACCTATTGCAGGAGAACAGCCAAGCAGCTCACTTCAATTTATACAAAATCCAAACAAGCACCAAATCAAAATAATGAATTGCGTTTTTGTTTAATTAGCTTTGCAGCTGCTGTATTAACAAAGACCTATCAAAAGCCTTGCAAATTGGCAATCCAAATCTTCAGATACTTTTCACTGAAGGGATGGCGGATAAGATCTCCTATTCGGGAAATTATTTTATCACAAGAAGAGTGCTTTTATTTAACTTGGTAAGACAATCTAAACACCACGGAAACGTAGACCCTAAATATTAGACACAGCCACTTTGACTGCACTATATAATCTGAACCTATAGATCACCGACAATCATTTGTATTGGCTTACCATTCAAATGGAGTACTCAAAGAGCACAGAGTCGACCTTAGGGTCAATCTCTGTATAACCAAAGATACAGAGTGATTAGACTGAAATCACTGATGTGATATGAGACTTCTAAAACTATCTAATAACCAATCGAAAAGGTTCACATGAGTAAAGAACCACCATGATGCAGATCTTACATTACATTAGATTATATATTGTATTACTACAGTGCTCCCTCGCTATAAGGCTCTCGATTATAACGCGCCTTGGATATAACGCTCCTACATCATGTCCCCCTATACTAGTGATTCATGCAATATTTCTACAGTAGTAAATACAGTACCGGTGTTCAAACTGTAAACAACTTCTCAGTCTAACTTCCGTTTTTGTCTCTCCCTTTTGATACAGTATCTGAACTGAAGAAATGCTGCGCTGGCACTTTATAACACAGACATCTTCAGCATTCGTTTTACATCTAAATAACTATCAGGCCTATTACGTGGTTATCTTTCCTAATGTACTTACTGTTTTGCTGCGAGAGGAGCTGCAGCTTTCTCCAGGAGACGAGACGCTTCAGCTTTGTTTCAGCCCTGCTCCAGCAGCCGAACCTGGGGCGAGCCCATTTCCTCTTCCCCTCTCCCAATCCGCTCTCTTTCTCACACTTGGTTTGCTTGTCTGACTCGTCGAACTGAACTCCCGACAGCCATTTAGCCAGGCTATTTATAGTTTAAAAACTGCTAATTAAAATGAGCCATGAGTGGGAATGTTAACATTTTTTTTTGTAAAAAATATAGCGTTAATTACGCTGTGCTTTATGCATGGTTAATTCATGGAAAGTTACATTTTTGCTTCATTATATGTGCATTACAGAGAGGGAGTTATTTAATTTTGTATTTTAGTCGGATGTGTGTTGTTATGTGCCCACCCCTTTCCCCGTTTAGAACGCTGCGGTTATAACGCTCATATTGTATGTCCCCCGAGAACCGTGCTGTAACAAGGGAGCACTGTATATATAGTTAACTATCTGGTACTTTTTTTGACGTTTAGTGTTCACCTCTGTGAGTCGATGGCAGTGTTTTATATTTAATATAATTCTCTTTCCTTTGGAAGATCACTTATAACCTAGATGTGATCTGAATGACTGTACCTAGTGCTTCCATAAATATTAAATTAAAAAAAGAATTTTCTCAACAATGGTATTTTAGTTTTTTTTTTTTTAGGTGTACCCTAGAGGGTAGCTCATGTGTCTCTTGAACTTACATTAACTGAACAGCAGACTGTAGAGTACTATTATCATGAAATGTGTCCAATTGTTAACAGGTACAGTACTGTATTTCCTCATCAGCCACCAGGACATGCCTCAACCAGTTGTGACTGTTCAAAAGAGACCGATTTCACAACCTCAATGTCTCATGGAGGTGGGTTTACCTGGAATAATGCAATGTCAAGCACGGTACTGAAACAGTATCTCGGGTAGCATGGGGATGAAGCTCTTACCTGAACATGTCTCCAAGGCCTTTCAGCATCCCTCCCTTCTTGGATTTATTCTTGTCCTTGTCTTTGTCACGGTCTTGCTTCTTTTTATCCTTCCCACCCTTGTCCTTCTTCTTGTCTACTTTGGCCTGGCTGCCGTTCACTTGTCTCTCCATGGAGCCTGAGACAGAGCTGGTGCCCAGCGCGAGTTCGCTGGCTGTGGACACCGACTCTCTCCCAGACCTCGAGCTTTCCTCTGTGTCCTCCTCCACTGGAAAGGACAAAACGCAAAAGCAGAGTGAGACTAGATTCTCATACACAAATAAGGGATCTAGGACCTTACATCTCTGTAGAACTGAGTCCTCTGTCTGCTCTGTGAACATTAACGCTCAGTAGATATAGTGTATTTGGAAGATATGGTTTTAGCTCAATGTCTTTGTTTTCCACTTAATTACAATTAAGTTTTGCATAGTTTTATTTTATTATACTACATTACCTTGCATTTTACCAGTGCTAATTGTTTACATATTTGGAATTAGGAAGAACTTGCACCTACAAAAACAGCCAATTACTGAACCACAGAGTACATAATGTATGCCATACAATCAGGGAACCATTGCACTCTGCATTGCATTAAAGCTTGGGTATGGAAAGATTTCAGAACAGGGAGGGGGGCTACGAATGATGAAAACAATTCTGACAGCTTGGAAATCTGTGCAAGATTTTGATTGCCAGTCCATTTACAGTAACACACAGTCCACACGGTCGGGTCATCACAATAAAAGGTGAACCTTGATCCTAAATAAAGAACTTGCTCATGCCCGAGGCATTTTCAAACTTCAGAGGGTTGATATTCAGTGTTTCTATGCTAAGTAACACATGCTGCAAGGCTGTTTGCTTTGAAGGATCTGGCTTCGTCTCTCGAAGATCCCGAGTGGGCCAATCACAGCTCCCTATACAATCATGTAAATGTTATGTGTTTCTAAGGTTTGGTGTTGCTGTAAGTCTTCCTCCAGTGGGTTTGTAGTTGGCTCTCCTGAGGTTCCTAAGGTCTCTTGTCGATGCAATTATCAGTTGCAATTTCAAGTTCTGTTTTTTTTTTTTTCCTTGATGAATTAAATTCAGGTAACAAACATGATGAAACGAATGTATTGAAGTTAGCCGTCACAATATGCAATATGAAACTATTATTCTTATGGCTTTTCCTAATCAAATCCCAACTCCAGTGCCAAAAAAAAAACTAAGTGTGGTTGTGATGTGAGCCGCTGTTCAGATATACAACTGGAATAAAATGAACTTATTTCACCATGGCTGTCAACGTAGTTAATTCTAATAAATGCCGTGCTGATTACATGTTTAAATAAGCAATAAATGAAAAGGTGTTATCAGAACTAAAGCAGCTTTCACACCCAGAAAAGACAGAAAGCCTTATCAAAGGAGGACAGCATGCAGCTACATACATTGTGAATTCCACGTTTAGCACACAAGACGAAGCACGTTATCAGCTAGTGGATGTTTCTCATTATAAAGAAGTGTGGGATTTGTTTTTATAAGTTATCAGTATTTGCTTTTATGTGGTCATCTCAACAGGAAATTACTGAAATGAAGCCTTGCCGTAGAGCTATGTATGACAAGGATACCAGCTGACACTGCAGCTTAATCCTGTTCAGTTATGCAAGGTTTGTTACGGGAAGAGATACAGCAGGCTAACCAGACACCTGTTTTATCATTCAATTTCCAGAATGTTTATCATGACATTAATTGCAGCTACAGCAGCAGCCAGCTCCTCTGTGTTGAACTACATCTGGCAATAAAAACTCATCAGAGATTAGACAACACTGCTAATTTCTCCGGGTCTTAATGATTTTGTCTCCGATAACATGGTACAGATGGTAATCTTGCCTTTCCAGGGGTGTTCTGAGTGTGTGAAAGCAAGCACTTTGCTTGTTAAGATCAAGCACCCACAAAACCCCAATCTGTTACCGCCAGCTCAGAAGAAACAGGGAAGAAGCTCTAATGAGCAATGGTGTATCTGACCACTGCTGTTCAAATACAGTGGATAGCAGAAAAGGAGAAGCATCAAGAATGTCTGGATCGGATGATGTAAGGACTGCTTAAAAATTAAGTTTGCTGCAATTGATAGAATTGAATATTACAGCAAGCTATTGTTTCTATTTTTACATGTTATATATATATATATATATATATATATATATATATCTATATATATATATATATATATAATATATAATATATTTTTGTACATTTTAATTATATATATATATATATATAAGCACATTTTCTACAAGCTTTTTCCATTCCAAAAATGACACAATCAAACCACTACAGTACTCTGCAAACTCTGTGAGCATGTATATAGCACTGGATTTCAAATCTTTATATTGTGTTAAAAATGCAGGCAAGTAATACATGGCAAAACAAATGTTAGTCCTTTTTCATAACATAAAAGGCTAAGTAGTGAAAAGCCGCAAGAAAATAAATACACGATTAAAGCCGTTATTGAACACATACACCCGCTACCCTATGCATTGTCTTTAGTGTAAACATAAAAGCAATTTCTAGCATTTAAAAGTATTTTCCTTCAGAGCCCTGAAAAAACCAAGTTTGTAAACAGGAAATGTCAGTTCATTCACACTGAACCCCCTGGTCCTCAGGCAGCCCCCGGGGAGGTCAGTGATACACTGCAGGATGGTAATCAAGCTCATCTTACAGGGGATTCATTCTCTAGGAGGACTCCTATTGGATGACCCCTTGGAACACAACCAACAATTACTCAAAAATAAAACAGGATAGGCGGTTACAGTAATATAATTTAGTCCAAGTTTGAAGGTACTTGGTTAATATATAATTCAATACTGAATGATATATGTTGTGCTAACACTGTGCAATAATGCAAAATATTGTATTATGTATCAGTGCAAGTGCATGAGTTTCAAAATAGTACGCTGATTGCACTGTGTGTTGATATGACTATCCTATGTGCTGTGTATATATTTCTTATTGAACTCAATTGTATTTATTCTGCATTCAAATTCAGTTTACCAAAATACTATGGGCGGCATGATTTACAATTCCACATGCATACAATTCATGCTACAATTCAATAACAAGGTACTTGTTATTATTCTTACCCCTTGAGCCAAATGGTGTACTGTATTTAGTGCATGTGACGTGTGGAACACATATATTCAGTCGATTCTGCAATGGCTCTGGGATATTTAAATTATAAGCAGATAGAGGTGGAAAAACAACTGCAACTGCATTCTGGGTTGTTATGGTAACCGTGCAACTGAATCATGAAGTACTGGCACCTTCCAAGGTTATTAAAGGAATCCTATTTAAAGAAAACACAGCCAGCACTGTTCTTTAACACTCACAAGTCTCCATTCCCTCATCATCCTCCTCAGCGGCGGGTTTGTCGTAGGACTTGTCAATTGCTGCTCGAAAACTCTCGTTGCAGCCTCTTCCTCGAATTATCCGCGGGCGCGGCCGGTGGAAGGGAACGTCTCCGTTTAGAGTTACCTCGGCGACGGCTGTCTGCAGGCTTTCCAAAGAGCTGGACTTCTTAAGGCCTAATGAAGGGCCCACGTCTCTGGTTGGAGAACCTTGCAAAGAAAACAAATTTTAAAAAAAGTGAATTGTGCTAAAATGTGGAAACCATTTGGGATTCACTTGATGTACATGTATATCATACTAAAGTTGTGCAAAGTGTGCAGTATACCCAATATGTACTGTTGAATTACCCAGTATACACTTGATGCATGCTATATTCCAAAAATTACAGTGCTGCACAAGAAACCCTGCCTGTCCTTGAGGGACTAACTATTAGGAGCAGAGAGGTTCTGAGACACTGGCAATCAATGTGACAATTTGATTCTGCAATGCGGTCTATCATGAAATGGGCCAAGATTAGCCCCATTCCCCCCGCGGAAAACATAATGCCATAATTTGCATTGTATTGTATTCTTTTTTTCCATCCCCAAAAATGCATTTTATCCTGCATAAACAAATACTGTACTGTGTGTGTGTGTAAAGGGGGGGGGGGAATCACATTTTCCCAAACTATTGAGGGGTGTTCAGAAATTCTGCTGGTAAAACCTCTTCTCATCTCCACAGCAGTGACACCATCTGCCAATTCAGATCCCCTAATAATGATCACTGCAAGCAAAACTGAGTTTCACCAGTATGAAGTGTAGACAGGCAATCTTCCCCCAGAGTATCATTGGTTGGGGTATAAACCCGGACCTTGTAAAGCCAGCACTGCTCTGCAAGCCTCACTAATAAATCCTCTTTGTGCCGAATACACTTGGAGGTGTGTTTATAAAACAATATACTCAATATGATTCTTCAGACAGGAAGTCTATGTTCATGACATTTTGTGGCAATGGGATACTTACTGCAAGTCAGGAAACTGTATGCATTTTTGTAGAGGCATGCAATGTTATCTGGTTATAATATTCCATATAGAATACTATGTTTTTGCAGTAACACCAGTTTATGGATCAGCTAAACAATTAATAGTATATAGAAACATCTACGATGATACTTCCGTTTAACATGATATGCAACTTTTGTAATATATCATTAAACTGTTACCATATTCCTTTGAATTTAAGACGCCTTCAAATTTAAGATGCAGGCCAAATTTCCAACCCTCAGTTTGAGGAATAAATAAAACAAACATCAAATAAATTTGCATTTACAAAGATACAACCACAATTACGTATATGGAGGTAGTCTGCGGCCATCTGCTATCACACAGAGCAATACAGTTATGTGCTGCTTCTCATTTCCAGTCGTGATTACTCACACCTGTTTTTCTTCCAGTTTGTGAACTCTTGGTATTGCTTGGCATGTCAAAAAATACAGGGGTCTGACCAGCATTTGTGATCTGTCTAAGCTGGTACTGTTTGCTAGAAATGCTGAAATTGTAAAAGCTCTTCAAATTCCTCAGGAAGCTAATGATGCCTCTTTGAAAATGGCTGCCTGAATGTCATGGATGATTCGAGATCAGGCAGTAACGTTTTGGTTCGTCTTTATTGAAAAGAAAGTCACGTTGCTTCTTGTGTATTCAGGCAGTGATGTCTTTGTTCATATTTTTTCTTGGCCGTCAGTCACATTGCTGTTTGTGTACTCAGGTAGTCACATCTTTTCTTGGTGATTTTAATGCACATACTTTACAAATACAAACTGTACTCAAATTTAAAAAGCAGGCTATTTCTGAGAAGCAATAAAAATGGTTGCAAAAGTGTGTCTTAAATTCAAAGGGATGTGGCATATACAAAAATATTTCTTGCTTGTTGATAAGCATCAAAACCTTGATCACATTTAAAAACTTTTATTAAAACTAAACTGGCCATCGTTTCTGTTAGGAAAGTAAAGCAGAGGTGGGGGTAAGCTGAGGCTGTGCAGATTATAAAGTTTGCGATCTGTAATTGCCAATGTAATGCCTCTTTCACAGAAACATGTTTAAACCAATTATTTATTTACGTCAGAATCAATATGTCTACAAAGCAACAACCTACCTTGGCACCCGTTCTGCAGAAAATAAATAAAAAGTCTGAAAACTAAACAACCTCCTCCGCTCTATAAATATTGCTGATTCTTCACTAAATTTGCTACTCACTTACTATAAATTCTACCAAATGATATTATTAATGAGTGAAAGGGCTATTCGTTTTTGTTTCCTTAATTACTCGTTGTTTGCATAACCTTTTGAAACTATTTACAGTAGAGGGGCTTTTAGGGCCAGTGACAAAACTCTTGGGGGAAACCAAAGCTTCCTTTAGTTTCCTAGTGCTCCATAAAGATCCATTGTTCTGTGAGAAAACTTCTCCAAAAGTCGCTTCGGCCCCAGAGGGAGGCCTGCATTGGGTCTGCCCTGGCTTTCTCAGGGTACAGTAAAACTAATGATGCATTAAAGGAATATGAAATATATTATTGTATTAGGGGTGGTCACGGATAGCTGAAGATGGCTTGCAGAGGGAGTATCCACAAGTGAAGTGACCTCAGGATTTGTTTCAGACCACCTCGGAACCCCCCTTCCCCCGGCTGCCGAAGCGCTGTAAAAATTAACTTGCAAGGGAGCAGCTTGTTAAACCACTTAAAAACAATGTCAAGGTGGTCAAGCAGCAAAAAAAAGATCTAACTAAGGCTTCAAGAAGACAGGATACTGTAACCATCTCTGTTAAAAACCATTGTGAACTAGAGCAAGTGTTTTAAATAAAATCTCAAGGCAGCGCTTGCCATGCATGCTGATCAGTACCAGCATATAGAACCTGCTGGTCAATCAATTGAGCAAAACAATGTGTTGAACTAAGATAACAAGCTTAAGGAGAAGAACCCTAGGAGACACATGCAATAAAGTCCAACCCCTCACCCCAAACCATTCTATACCCTGTACATAACTGCACCTTGAATCACTATTATTATTCATTAGTGCTACTATTATTAATACATTTGCCTTACAGTCTTACTTCAGTTCAATAAAAACAAATTAAATAGGTTTGATAAATGAAAGGGAAATGTGTTTACAGAAAAAGGACGGCATGAAAGAGCTTTTGCTTTCTTATATTTGAAAAATGATTGGATACAAAAATCTGGTAAAAAAAAAAAAAAAAACGAACTAACGTTTAACAAATTACAAAAGCTTCTACAGAACTGCAAGTGTGAAATGGAGAGGAAATTAGGTTGTTCTCTGGGTGTTGGTGCATGACTGATTGTAAAACAACAGCGTCATTTCATTACCAGGTCCCACCTTCAGTTTAAAGAAAGTCGCTTTTTTTACACACCAAAGAAGAGTTCTCTATTGCAAATTACCAAATAACAAATAATCTCTAATGCCTTTATAGAGTACATATGGATGGCCACTGTGTAAACAAGGTCTGGAACCCCCCTCTCCCATTTTGTTTGAACAAAAGCTGGACATGTGGCCTGTTCCTGTCTGATGGTTATTCCAGTTATCAATAACGTAATGGCTTGTTTTCAGTAGGTTAAATGAACCATGCACAAATGCTGCTGAGCATTCCCCTGATCCTTTAAGTTGAAACACAAGTATAACAGACATTAGTGAGTATAAATAAACCTGCACCAAAGGAAAACAATTACAAATCTATTGCCATGCTTTCTTATTAAATACAAAGTTTCCTCTAAGCCTGTGTTCCTATAACCAACGACCTGAGGAGCTCAACTCACACGAAGATAAAAAGAAATAATTTGACTGTTGAATCTCTTTGATTTATTCATGTATTTTAATGAATACGGCACACCAACATAGCGTGTCTTTTCACTTTGACTCCTGTCCTCTTTCAATTAAGTGTGCACTGTGAAGGCCTTCCGGATTTTTGTAGCTTTTGTCTTTTGTGGATCAGTTTACACTGGAAATAAGTGTCGTCTTTGCCAAATCACAGAAGAGGAAACAAACGTGCAGCACAGTGCGTTTGTTCCTTTCTTTAAAAGCAGCTAAATTCAGTACATTCAATATTTATCTTTCCTGACACAGGTGGTTTACTGGTTAAGGCCTTAAACTTTACCCTCTGAGGCTCCAGACACTGTCTACTAGGGGAGACAAAGCTTGGCGTTTAACCCCACTGATTACCACCATTCCCTGGTTTCCATCCAATCTCACAATGTATAATTTATTTATGTTAAATTTAAAAACACACTAAACTCTCCCACTATTTGTTTTATTAATAACAACCTGGTGGGGAAGTCTGAAATTATCCATCTGATCAAAATCAAGTCATGAAAATTAATGCAAACCATATGGAATTGGTTGGATTTCAATAAACTTCAGGAACAGGATGTAGAATATGACAGTACAGTTGTACCATTAAGTTAAAACAACCACCCAGGCAGCTTTCCAGGCCAAAAATAGTCAGACATTTTACTTGTTATTTTCCAGGATGTATCTTTTGTTTTTGTTAATGATAACCCTAATACTTTTAGGAAAAGAAAAACTACACTATGCCTGGCCCATGTTCTTATTTGGAAGGCTCAGGACATTTACAAATTACAATGCTTTCAAACAACAACTGCAATTGTAAGAACTACCATGTGGAACTGGTCTGAATTAGTCTCCATGCAAGCAAGTGTATGTTAAATGCATAAACCCAATGTACAATAGCTCAGCTTAAATAAAGCTAGTGCCAAAACTGGCTGGTACTGTGAGCAAATTACATATACAGAATATACAAGCAAAATCTACGGGATATGAAAACAGATGCATCACTTCTGTTCTGAGCAACTACATTATGGCAAGGGTAAAAATAAAATAACCTTGAAACTAAGCCCAAGAAACTCACACAGAATGAAAAACCACAGAATTGTTTCTTTATTCTGCATTGCATCTTAGCCGCTACACCAAGCCCATCGTTTCCATCTGGTTTGTGCAAAAGCTGTAGCTCCAGAAAAAATAAACAACAACTGAGATACTATCTCAAAATTATTACCATCTGTAATTGCTTTGGAAAAGCCAATCTGAACTTCAGTCACTGTATTTAGTTGGTATCTTGCATACAAAGACATTGAGGTTTGAGATTTGATTTGAAACCCCACCCCCTACCCACAAATTCATCGGGGTTGCTGGGATTGTTGATTGCTCTTCTAAACCTGCTTGCCTATTATATGATATCTATCGCATACAAACACACATCTCCTGCTTCTTCTGCTTTTAATGGAAAAAAATCCCTCACTTCCACAAATACATGACTTCACTTTTTGTGACAGTTCCCCACAGAGAATGGCTGACATCAAACTGGACATATTGCAATGTCATTTTTAAAAAAAAAAAATTTAAGGACACTAATAATACTTTCCTAATTGAGACAAACCAAAGGCAGTCAGCACACTAAATTGGCTAAGACTGATTACAATTACATTTGTAAGGTGATATGCTAAACTGCATTAATAAATCACAACAGCGTATTATTGCAGCTGCAGCTGTATTATAATTAGTCCTGCTATGATTCTGCTTCTGTGACCATTTTCCATAATGAAGCCATGCACGGAATGGCTTGTGTATAGGAGGTGGCTTTATAAAACATAAATCTATTCAGGATGCCAAGATTTTAAGCAAACTGTTGAAAGGGTAATTAGGTTCAATACATGTATTTGAAAGCCTCTAAAGCAACGTCCCATTATCCATTAAAAAGTTAAACATCCCTTTATTAGGCTAGGACTGTGTCTACCTCACTGCACTACACTGTGGTTCCCAAGTCATTAGCAGTTGGGCAGAGCCCTCCAGCTCTCCCAGCCTACCTTTATATCTGCGATCATTAACTAATGATTTTTTTCATGTTCCTTCAACAGAGTTCTCACCAAATGGCTTAGCCATATATACGAGACATTACAGATTTTATTTTTTTAGTCTAACAATCATTCAAAGCACTGAATAAGCCTAAGGTAAACATGTTTGCTTAGTTTGCAGAGCCCTGTCAGCAGAGTAGTTTACTGACAGTCTGTCAAATTTGATCAGCAGATTTGAACAGTCAGCACATCAGCCTTAAATAAGTCACCAGCATCTCTTTTCACAATACAACTGAGCCCACACTTCCCAAACTGATCCTCCGTCCAACAGGTTCTAAACAGGTGCAATCTGTTTAAAAGACACTAGCTACACTCCAAACTGTCTTTTTGGTTAAAAGAACAAAATATGACAGCAAACCGTTCACTGAAGAGCTGCAGTTTAAATATGAGAAGAAAAAGAAAGTGGGGAGACTGATAATTATTAATTCTCTTGATTAGAAACTTCATCTCAGTACAAGCAATACATGCATTTATGTAATCACAATGCAATATTTTCAGGACGTGTATAATACTGTTTGCCTGCCATGGATAAATGTACCATTTTCTAGATGGTACATTCATATATCTTCCTTATATAAGTGACAGCCAGAGGCATCTAGTGATCTGCCACTGGATCAAGTTTCCTTTTGTTTTGCAGTCAATGCACTGCTGTGCACTAGATGGTGCTAGTGCTTACTAATATAAACCAACATTGGCTGATGTAACAAGAGCAGCTTCTGAATTCATAGCAAAGCACCTTAACAAAAGCAAACAAAAAATGAACAGTTGCAAGAAGAATGTCTCTGAATGATTGCAAAGATCAGAACACAAAATAAGAACATATCATTTGAACCTGCTAACTGTTTAATGTACGGGGTTACTCCTTACCTTCCTTCTGCTCAGACCGAGGGCTGAGGTTAATCTCATCCGCTACTGTTAAAAAGCAAAACGCATAAACAATTAGCTTGGTTAGTCTGAACATTCCACATGCTTTCTTTCAACATTACCGATTGTCTCTGAGTTAGAGGTGATTCATCACCTGTCATTCATCATGCAGATCATTTTAAATCACAAGCAGTCACATCACTCATAATAACAAACAGAAAAGCTATTAAACATCATGCAGGATGATCAATCATACAAATCACAGGCAAGTGTTGTAGTATGTTAGCATATTACTTTCAGCCAAAGCAGGTTGTCACTGTGCGTGGGTTTGTTTGGGTTTTTCTGTTCTTTAGGAGAATCAAGCCTATACAATAAGGCAGCTTGGTGCAATTTCATGGTGGTGGAATTAACAGTCAATTCCAAATAAACCAACACTGTCAGATCATCAAGATCAAATAAATAACTAGATTAAAACCTGAAAACTAAGGCATAAAACCAATATATTCCCTTAGTATTATAGAGGGCCATGTTTAAGGCGAAGCGGTCTATTTTTAATTTAAAAAAAGAAATATAAATAAATAAATAAATAAAATGCTTGCGCTATTACTGGTTCAAGCACTGAAGCGATTACAATGATGGAAACAGGACGAAACCATTTAGCAGGTGGAGCCAGTACAGGTTTTAGACGCACACTATTTTGCTGTAAACAAGACAGGACTTGCATATGAAAACCTTCTGATCAAAAGGTAATGATTAATCAATGCAAAACCATTAGACACAATTACAGATTCTAAACTAAACTCATCTTCTTTACCCCCCCCCCCCTTATTTATTCACATGTATAAGAATATTCACATGATGTAATACTGTACCGATATGTCAAGAGATTCAGACTGTACAGGGTTAAAATGATTTAGAGTTTACAGTCTGTACTAACAAGCACTGCTTATTAGCAAACCATACTGTGTAATTGATACTGAGCTATACTTTCACATGGGGGTTTGTTTACTGGGGCATATTAGTAGGCTTGGTAGATAACACTCTGAAGGCTAGATGCTAAATCCCAGACCTCAACATTAAATATATTTAATTCAAGCTTTTAATGTCACATTGATTTTAATAAAATGTAAGCCAATGTTTCACACTACAATGATGAGTTCACTGGTGAGCTTATGGTTTTCACAGAAGTAAAAGTAGTAGAAAAACCAAAAAACCCTTGGGTTTTCAGGCTGGGAAACCACCCTTCATAAATGTAAAATCCTCCTTTAAGAGAGTAATTCATCCTAGCATTTAGCACTTCCATCTAGGAGAAATTGATTTATATTGCCGCTATAATAAATATTTATGTTGCCCTCTTATCAATTCTGTTTTTTTTTTATTCCCTCTATAAAACAGCGTCCTCCTGAGACTTAAATGTGAAGGAGTTAAAATACTTTTTCACATGAAGGAAAAATCCAAACATTTGTCTACCTCTGGAATCTGTGGTATTTGGCAATGGTAAATAACAACCATCACATTTTACCTCAGACATGGAGAAAATGAACATGTCGTTAGTCATTTAAATGGTCTACTGGATTTTCAAGAAACAAAAATACATAAAAGATAAAAAAAGGAGAGAGAGAGAGAGAGAGACAGAAAGCAAGCTTTTTTTTCTTCCAAATACCTAAATCCATGCTTTTTGATTTGCGTGTTTTAATGAACTCCAGTTGGCTGGCGTCTGCATACTGCTTGGTGCGCTTCTCCGACATGCTCTGACGTCCGAATCCCTCTCTCAGGAAGCTGTTCGCCGGGTCAGAGTCGGGGCTCAGGGTGCTGAAAGGAGAAACCAAGTGGAACATTTCAAATAAGCAATACTGAAGGTGAGGCAGAACCCCCACTACAGCTAGGAGGCTGTAAACACAGATGACCACAGACAGACAGAGGGCAGCTTTGGACAGCCATGAAATCTAGGCCAGCTCCCAGTCCCCGGCTGTATAG
Source organism: Polyodon spathula (assembly GCF_017654505.1). Lineage (NCBI taxonomy): Eukaryota > Metazoa > Chordata > Actinopteri > Acipenseriformes > Polyodontidae > Polyodon > Polyodon spathula. The sequence goes on along the minus strand of NC_054536.1, from coordinate 5,976,606 downwards.
GCTGAAACAGACCAGGCTCAGAAACCTGTACACAAGCACTACAAAGTCCCTTGCTCCAATGCATCACATTTTAATCCCTTGTGTATTGTACAAGCATTATTTGGCCCCTCGTTCCCAAGACCATTTGTTTTAGTACTTTGCGCATACCCACTGCACCTTAACACACTGTAGGACCTGTTAGAAGCATCAAAACAAAAATAGTGTTTTAATGATCTGTTTTATTCACAGGGGAGTCACATGAGCACCGAATGCGATTATTCTGTAAATGAAACAAGTAAACAGGTAAAACAGACCAGGCTGTCCTAACCCCAAACCTGAAATATTAACTTTAAAACTGCACTGCTTTCTAGTGGGCTGAAAATAAAGGCAGTTTAAATATTCCAATATTTTTATTTATTTATTTATTTATTTTTATTTTAAAAACCCGAAAATAACCATGTTAACCAGGAGTGAACAGTAATCAGATTAATTGTTCAGTTGCTTAGTAAGAAACGTTTATCAGAATTGAGGTTAGAGTAATATACTGAAACACTAAACCAGTACAGGCATATTTTAAATAATCATTTTTAATAAATGTCAATTATTACCTGGTTAATATCAAGTATGACTAACCATCTGCCTCTTAGTTTTTCATCTCCAAAAAACTAACTCAAGAGGAGCCCTCCAGCCCTTCAAACAAGCAGGATCTATGGTTAACCAGGGCAGCTGTGACAATGAATGTAATGCATCATTTAAGCCGGTCAAAGCCTGTGTATAGATAATTAGCAACAATTTCCAAACCTATATATAGTATATATACACACACTGTACAATTCCTAACAAATGTAGCGTGGGTAAGGGTCCCAAACACAAAATCTCAGTTGGCCAAATGAATCCTAAATGTCTGTCTGTCACTCTACCCATGCAACTATCTCCAACAGAATCTTAATTGAACAACTGAAACAAAGCTGTGTGAAGCTGATCAAGAAAGCAGGCTCCACAGGTAATCTGCAAACTCACAAGTGTGATTCAATTAGATGAAGACAATTTCCATTCCGACAGAGATATAAACTGACAAGCTAGACAGATATATAAAAAGGTGATGTAGACAGATACAAACACTTGCAGCTTGTAGTTTAATTAAATCACTTTTATATGTGTGAGAGAAAGTTTTTTTTTTTTTTTTAAGTTACAAAAAATTATAATTTCAGTTGACCAAAACACTTCAAAGTCCACCAAATGCTTTTCACAAAGTTAAAGAATAAATAAAATGTTTCAATGCTCTTTTCTGATGCTGTGTTTCATGTTCATATACACCAAGTGTGTCCAGATAAGGTTTTTTTTTTTTTTTTTTTTTTTATGTAAAAGTATGTTAAAATCTATCACAAACTCACCTAAAAGCCCTAGCCCATTATCTAATTCTCACCCTCTTTAAATACACTCTATTATGGCTTGCCAAATTGCTGTACAAAATCATTTATTTACAGCAAGTGGCTGCTTACTGTAGGTCCAGTTTCACAAACTAAGGAATCTGGTCTGTAGACTCACACAAACAACCCAGCTGCTTGAAAAGCACCCATTTTCTTTACAATGCCAAGCAGCTGCCTTTCCATCTCTTTTAATGAAAAGAGCCTGCTGCTGCAGAGTGCTCTTTACTCAAAGCGAATGAAGCAGAATCATGCTGTTGGCTAAACACTGGGGTGCTGACATGTTGAGCTTGAGCTCAGTAGGCTGCTGTAAGTTTGAGTCCTAGCTCTCTAAGCCAGATTGGCGTGTGCACTGACAGGACACACTGTGGGCTCACGGTTACGGTTTACTCTCACTGTTAAGGGGAGCGGGCAGCCCCTGGGGAAGTCTACTACAGGGCTGGTTGTGGATGAGCAGTGCTTGGGGAGCATGCTGCTACTGCAACAGCTCTACCAGCAGGGATCACTGCTGAGGGGAAAGGACCTTGTCATCTCTCTTTCCCTTACATTGCACCAGTAACCAGCTATGCTTCCCAGAGAACCTCTCTGCTGCAGAATGGAAAGTATGACACTCTGTACTGTATCTGTATAACTTTAGCAAGTTCACTGATTTGGCTTTGCACAGCAGTCAGAGGAGAATCTCGGACATATAATACTTAAAAAAAACAACAATATCAATCCTTTCCTTCCAGCTAATACATATTTTAAGTCACAAAATATTGGCACTGAATTGAGTTGATGTACGAGGCCTTGTTTTCTGCTTTGCCCAATGCAGTTTTTTTAAGAGAAAATAAAGAAAGAAATATTTTTCTAATAACAATAGAGCCCTCTAGATGCAGGCTCTACCGTGTGGTAGATGACCTTGACTTTCGTTAGAGCCCGCATCAACATGCTCTATAGCTTTTTATATATATAACACATCTCTGTAAAATTAACTATATCTGAACCGTATCTGAGCACAAGTAAAGCTGCAGTGAACCTGCAACATCCGCTACAGAATCTTCTGGCACTCTATCATGAAACAAATGCTTTAATGCAAACTATGGTGGTGTTTATTTAGAGCTGACCTTTCACAGAAACAAGCACTGCTTGTATCCTGAAAGCTGTCACAGAGTGATCAAAGGACAGTAAAAAGACTTTCATGTTCCCTAACTGAGCAGCAATGCCTCTGGGGACAGAATGGGATTTCTTTAGCCAATCATAGGCCAGGGTCAGCAAATTACACTTTTTTCTTCTTTTTTAATTGTTATTTACGACACAGACTGTGACTTTTTGTAAAGTAAATGTCTCCATAATTCAGTCCAATGTTTCTTTTTAAGTACTCTGACTTGCTTAATTTGTCAGATTTAGGCTGCTACAAATAGCCAGCAAGAACACTAAAATTAACTGTCAGTCAAAAGGTAAGAGTGAGATTAGAGACAATTGGACTGATTTATGGTAATTAAATTAGCACTAAAAGATGCTCTTTCAGTTCTAGAGTCTGAAATCCCCTCAGTGCCACATCCAATATACATTTAAAAAAAAAAAAGAGTAAAAGTATTTGAGTAAAGTAGGCTTTTTTAGTATTCTTATTTTAAAATATATTTTCCAGTATTAAAGCGAGGTGATTTTGAAAAAGGGAAACAAGAAAACAGTAGGGTAGCTGGTATGTTGACTCAATGTATTAGAAGGCAGTCAGTTTGGATCCTGCTTCTGCCGAGAGAAAACACTCTGCTCCATCACAAAAGCGTCGGGGTTCCCGAGTCGAACAAACACGGGAACAATCAGTCAAAGGGTTTCTACTCTTCTGGAACAGTGTCTTAAGTTTTTTCTTTTTCAAATTATGAAAAAAATATATATATATATATATATATATATATATATATATATACACACACACACACACACACACACACACACACACACACACACACAGACATGCTCAAATTTGTTGGTACCCTTGCAGCTCATTGAAATTATACTTCATTCCTCCTGAAAAGTGATGAAATTAAACGCTGTTTTATCATGTATATTTGCATGCCTTTGGTATGTCATAGAATAAAGCGAAGAAGCTGTGAAAAGAGATGAATTATTGCTTATTCTACAAAGATATTCTAAAATGGCCTGGACACATTTGTTGGTACCCCTTAGAAAAGATAATAAATAATTGGATTACAGTGATATTTCAAACCAATTAGTTTCTTTAATTAGTATCACACATGTCTCCAATCTTGTAATCAGTCATTCAGCCTATTTAAATGGAGAAAAGTAGTCACTGTGTTGTTTGGTATCATTGTGTGCACCACACTGAACATGGACCAGAGAAAGCAAAGGAGAGAGTTGTCTGAGGAGATCAGAAAGAAAATAATAGACAAGCATGGTAAAGGTAAAGGCTACAAGACCATCTCCAAGCAGCTTGATGTACCTGTGACAACATGGAACTGTAGGCAACCTCCCTGGGTGCGGCCGCAAGAGGAAAATCGACCACAGATTGAACAGAAGGATAGTGCGAATGGTAGAAAAAGTACCAAGGATAACTGCCAAAGAGATACAAGCTGAACTCCAAGGTGAAGGTATATCAGTTTCTGATCGCACCATCCGTCGCTTTTTGAGCGAAAGTGGGCTCCATGGAAGAAGACCCAGAAGGACTCCACTTTTGAAAGAAAAACATAAGGCAGACTGGAATTTGCTAAAATTCATATTGACAAGCCACAATCCTTCTGGGAGAATGTTCTTTGGACAGATGAGTCAAAACTGGAGCTTTTTGGCAAGTCACATCAGCTCTATGTTCACAGACGAAAAAATGAAGCTCTCAAAGAAAAGAACACCACACCTATAGTGAAACATGGAGGAGGCTCGGTTATGTTTTGGGGCTGCTTTGCTGCACCTGGTACAGGGTGCCTTGAATCTGTGCAGGGCACAATGAAAAAGACTTTCAAGGAATGCTGGAGCGAAACGTACTGTCCAGTGTCAGAAAGCTCTGTCTCAGTCGCAGGTCATGGGTCCTCCAACAGGATAATGACCCAAAACACACAGCTAAAAGCACCCAAGAATGGATAAGAACAAAACATTGGACTATTCTGAAGTGGCCTTCTATGAGTCCTGATCTGAATCCTATCGAACATCTATGGAAAGAGCTAAAAAGTTCAGTCTGGAGAAGGCACCCATCAAACCTGAGACAGCTGGAGCAGTTTGCTAAGGAAGAGTGGGCCAAACAACCTGTTAACAGGTGCAGAAGTCTCATTGAGAGCTACAGATAACGTTTGATTGCACTGATTGCCTCTAAAGGTTGTGCAACAAAATATTAGGTTAGCGGTCCCATCATTTTTGTCCATGCCATTTTCATTTCTTTTATTATTTACAACATTATGTTGAATAAAAAATCAAAAGCAAAGTCTGATTTCTATTATATATGGAATAAACAATGGTGGATGCCAATTACTTTTGTCAGTTTCAAGTTATTTCAGAGAAAATTGTGCATTCTTCGTTTTTAGTGGAAGGGTACCAACAAATTTGAGCACGTCTGTATATCTACACACACAGTGCCTTGCAAAAGTATTCAGGCCCCTGACCAATTCTCTCCTCTCATATTACTGAATTACAAATGGTACATTGACATTTCATTCTGTTCAATATTTTATTTTAAAACACTTAAAATCAAAATCAATTATTGTAAGGTGACATTGGTTTTATGTTGGGAAATATTTTTAAGAAAAATACAAAAAACTGAAATATCTTGCTTGCATAAGTATTCAATCCCCACGCATTAATATTTGGTAGAGCCACCTTTCGCTGCAATAACAGCTTTATGTCTTTGGGGTAAGTATGTACCAGCTTTGCACACAGTGTCGGAGTGATTTTGGCACATTCTTCTTGGCAGATTTGCTCCAGGTTGTTCAGGTTGGTTGGACTATGCTTGTGGACCGCAATTTTCAAATAGTGCCACAGATTCTCAATGGGATTGAGATCAGGACTTTGACTGGGCCACTGCAGGACATTCACCTTTTTGTTCTTGAGCCAATCCAATGTTGCTTTGGCCTTGTGCTTGGGATCATTGTCCTGCTGAAGGTGAATTTCCTCCCAAGCTTCAGTTTTTTAGTGGACTGAAGCAGATTCCCTTGCAGTATTTTCCTGTATTTTGCTCCATCCATTCTTCCTTCAATTGTAACAAGATGCCCAGTCCCTGCTGATGAAAGCATCCCCACAGCATGATGCTGCCGCCACCATACTTCACTGTAGGGATGATGTGTCTTGAGGCATGGGCAGTGTTAGGTTTGTGCCACACATGGCGCTTTGAGTTTTGGCCAAAAAGCTCTATCTTGGTCTCATCTGAACACAAAACATTTTCCCACATCGCAGCTGGGTCACTCTCATGCTTTCTGGCAAACTCCAGACGTGCTTTCAGATGGTACTTTTTGAGTCACCTTACAATAATTGATTCTGAGTTTCAGTGTTTAAAAATAAAATATCAAACAGAATGAAATTTCAATGTACCATTTGTAATTCGGTAATATGGGAGAATTGGTCAGGGGTTTGAATACTTTTGCAAGGCACTGTATGTGTATGTATAGATAGATAGATAGAGAGATGGGGGCCTGTATATAAAATGGAGGAAAAGAAAGCTTTTTAATTTTGCCTCTTCAATTTAGATACTCCCTTTGAAAGAAATATTAAATATTAAAAAGTATATTAATATTAAAGATCCAGCCTGATTTATTTTAATCAGCGGGTATAAAATGGACTAATGTATAAAAAGTGTGTCATTTTTTTAACATTTGAAAGTGAATATGGGGTAGCTGTTCAATCTATTTATGCATGAAAACAATACTATCTATTTGTAATGTATTCCTGAATTCCACTTGTTCATCTCTTGGATAACCTTGATGCACATTGGGTTGTTCTACCTGTGGATCACTGACAACGAATACCTGGATTGCGGTCCTGAACCTGTGGTGCATCTGTTTTAAACTACATATATTTGTATTAAGCCTTTTTTTTTTTTAAAAAAAATGGAAGTTTAACATTTCTCACGCACTACCTTGTTCCAGTTGCATGTTGTGTTTCAACTTTTAATACCATGTCTCCCACATGCAACCAAATATGATCAATCATGCATGACCATTTACCGTAATAATAGATTCCCGCATGGGAGTGTTGCCATCACAGGTGTGCTGCTGCAATCTCAGTGTTTTAAATGCATTGTGTTTATATACAAAAACATAACACTCGCTGACTATCTTTTCTAAATGGTTTACAGGTATATGGGGATGCATTTTTTTCCAGTTGTTTTATTCAACACACAACATGTAGTGAAGGTCACTGTACATGCGAGTCTGGGAGCACTTTAAAGATACAGCAGTGATGATTTCTTATGCAGGGTAAACACTCCACTCTGCTGTAAGACAGCATGTACATGTGTATTCACTTAAATTGCTTTTGCAGTATGACTGAACACATGAAGGAACAGCCCTCAACAGAACCTTGGGAAAAGGTTACAGTTCATGTCCTTTGCACAAAAATAACCCCTGCTACTATGATTTAAAAAGCAGATGGAAAGAAAAGTACAAATATACAACAACTCGCATTAAAGATGAGATTCTCTTGATGAAACAACAAGATTGAAAGTGGCAGTAAAAGCCCTATACTGAGCCCTGATCATTTTGCACATATGTTTGTACTGGGGATCAAAAGCACCTTAATAAAAAAATGTGTTCTATTCATATATACATTAATATGGAACAGACTTTCACAATGGGAAAGGGTAAGGTCAGAGGTATGTGTGTAACATGTTGTAAGGTTTAGAATAAACAATGCTCTACAGGTTTAACGGGTCCTGAACTAAAGAGCAACAGAAGCACTTTTCCAATACTTCAGTGCAGGGCTGTTCAAATCAATGCCCGTTTTGTTTTGGACACACGCACCTTGATGAAATATACCAGTGATGGGATGAAAGCGCAACTTGTCTTCAACCACTTAGCATAGAAAGCATGCCACACCTGCTTAATGAAACTGTTCTTAGGGGTCAGGCATTTATGAAGTGTAATGATGTGCTTGCTAAAACAAAACTGAACATAACTCAAGTCATTACAGCTGAGAATCAATACGGAGCAGCCACACATCAGAGTGGAAGTCTTATAACAGGGAAAGAAGTAAGAGGGAACCATGTCGGAATGATTATTTCTCAGAAGGTTACCCAGAGATCAAATTTGAATTAATGTTAAGTGTGAAGGGTGCTTTTAATATAGAATATTTAATTTTAGAATACTTTTTATTTTTTTATAATTTTTTTTAGTAAGTACAAGTGGTTATCCGGTATAACAAAGTGAAACAAGATCACAGTGTTTGGACTATTCGTGGCAAGCTTACCCCCCAAAAAGCTAAATTGAAATGCAATGTATTGAATTATTGTCATCTCAACTCACCGCTATCCTCACTTTGAAAGGAGAAGCTTTAAGAAAAGCAACTTGATAACAACAAATGATGTGGATCTGTCAAATGAAAATAACCGAACAGACGCTGGCAAGAGTGGATTATTTTTGTTTTTAAAAACATAACCACATTCCAACCTTGACAATATTAAAATTCCGCTCCTTAATGCTGACCTTTGGCCCTGTTTGGTTATAATCAGAGGTAGAGGATGCTTTAGGCTGTGTCTGTGAACCTGCACAGATGCCTGTGTTGTTTAGATAAGCTTGTTTTCATTCTTCTAGGATTAAACTTGATGTTTACCTTCATTTTACATGTCCTTCTTGTATCTCTATTTGGGAGGAAATTAAATGTAACAAATTACTTCTGCAGATGTTTATTATTACAGACAGAACGTGGACCAAAGACCCCAGGCTATAAACCACTAAAACTCAATTATCATTTTTTTCAATTTGCACTAAAAAAGTGAAGGTCTGACTCAATAATAGAATTTGGAGTCCAAATTCCTTTCACTTCAGCCTCTGTGTACTGATGCAAACAATTTCAGATCATTTACTTATGATCATGAAAGCCTGGGTAAAGCTTTCAAAATGATGTGCACTAACGTATATTGATGACATACTTTGGGATCCAGACAAAGAAACAAGGTATGTCAAGAATATACTGGTACATATTCTTTGTACACGTAACAGGACAGAGGCTGGGTGCGAACCACCAACCCCACGCACAGCAACCAAGCCTTAACCTCAATGCAAAAGATCTGGGCTGCTCTATCTTGTGGTTCTTGTCGACAGGGAGACAGGACAGAATCCATAATGGCAGTGTATCACACAACACTGCCCGTTACATACACACCACATCACACATGACCAGAATCTTGAAACAATAGCTCTCCAGGCTTCACATCCATGGAGTGTAGAATTCCACAGTTCCACAAAACCAGACAAGTGGTTCCCAACAAACAGTTTTCAATAACTCAGCCAATCAGGTGTCCTTCACGAGCTTACATTAGGACACCTTCATCTTACTCAGGACTATAACCAAATACCTATATAAAAATTACATCAGAAGTGGATGACAAAGAGTGTAGTTGTTGAGCAAGAACTCAATCTACCAGCCAGTCCAGAGTTATGGCACACTGTGGGTTTCTTAAACTGTCTACTGTACTTCATAATCATTACAAATCCCATAGCACTGCATCAACAAATGTGTCCGCATACAGAGGGTCCTTCTAATTGCACCGTACCCGATAGGCTATAAATAACTGAATATGATCAAAAGAGTTTATCAGATTAAAACACACACACCTAGAGGAGGCTAGGAGTGTATGATAGTAGTTTGGTGAGGATTGGTGGAAAATCAGAAAAATTATCTTTAACACCATGAAGAGTGAAAATCAGCACAAAATGACCACTGTTTTTTTAAATTAGTACCCTAAAAATGAGATGGGGCCTGGCTTAATGTAAATACAGAACAATGCAGCTATTCAATGACTCACGTTTAAGTCACAAATTGGGGGAGAGCATCCTTACAACTATGATACATTTCTATAACAAAGACAGCCCTGTATAGCAGTGGAAAGAATTATTTTCCATAACGGACAGGGTTAAAGAATGATGATGCAGTTGTCTGATACTTGCTCCCTCACTTCCCTGAAGACTTATACTCAAATAAAAAACAGTGAAAAGAAGATGATGCCGTCTGGTTGCTAGATGTAGTTGTGAAAACCACCACAGGAGTTGGCCACAGTTTTGAACAATTACATGTTTTTGTCCTAGTGAGTACCCTGACTGATATTCTTTTGTTTTTTTGGTCTCCTTTTCCAGATATGGAAAATACATTTAATGAAGAATGAACGTAAAAGTCTTCTGGCACAAAGCCTATGTGCAAGCAGCTTTCCCTATCCTACTTACACAAACGGTGGGACCAGTCTTCACGGCAGTCTCAAAGGATGAAAATGCACCTCAAGTCCAGCAGTGAATACACATTTAAATAGTCCTCTTTTAGTCTGTGTATGTAATGCTTCTGAGAGATGAGGGACATAGGGACAGTATAGAAGTTCAGATATAAAATAATAAATGATTTTACCAGGACAGCCTGGTTTTCAAGTGTCAATATTAAAAAGTGTGTCACCGAGTCTATCTATCTTCTTGCCACTTGGCAGTGTGTCAGATTTCTCCGGGATTATGCTCGCAGTGGCAGCAGCATTAGATATAAGCAGCAAGCTATTTTATTTTTCTCGTCATGTTGGGACTTGCTTGTCTCACATGCAGGTGGACAGCTCGACTTACACTAGTGATTTAAATGATGCGTCAACATGGCTCAGTGATTAAACTCTTATTTGGTTTGCCAAACAAAATCATCTTGCCTAATGGCAGACTTGTTTCTGCATTTTCTAATACTCTACGAAGACTTGTCCTGAAGAGGCTATTTAAGTGAAATGTTGTTTGTGCCCCAATACAGTCCAGTATACTGTAGAGTAGTGTATACTGTACAGTATGAATTCTATATGCATGTATGCTTAAAATTCATTATCTGTTACTAACACTAGCAAAAATAAATCACTGCCCACCGTTTTGTTTTATTAAGGACCTTTTGGTTATATATTTTCATTTGTAATATTCAGATACGAAAGGAGTAGATATTACTGCTGTTACCCATAGTGACCGGTTTGAATGACACCAGTTCAATACTGCATTATGTAAATGATTTGGTGTGTGTATCAGTGTGTGTTTGTGTGTGTGTGTGTGTGTCAAACAATGTGCTTTCGAACCATTCCTTCCTTCTTATTACAAGTGTGAATGAACCGTAATCAAACTGCATGGTCCAACAGTTCTTTTCGAGTGATACCCTGCTCTTTAACTCTGTGACAGACATACTCACTGTCATTACAATCTGTTGGGAACATCAAGTGGCAAAAACTACAGTAAATAAACATGTTTGACAAATTACAGATTTATGATGTTCTCCTTTATGAATGTATGCAATATAAAGACCAGTGCATAATGAGGTTGAGGCATGAACACCTGTACAGTAGAGTAAATCAGCAGAGATCCCTCCAATGACTAAATCCATCCAGTTTATCTCTCGTAAGTATCAGTAATAAATAACAATGTTTGGCAGATTCCAATTCAAGACATGCCTTTCAGGCATAAGTTAGCACTGAATGCTTATCTGCTGCTGGAAGAGGTGCAGCAGTCAGGGATGCAGCTACAATTTATTGCAGTGTTCATTTCTTCAGCAGAAGTGATTAGTGTCTAGAAGCTGATAACTCAACACACCCTGGACTCTGTGGTATAATTCCATGACATGGTGTTTTCAGTCAGCAAGAACCAAACAAGATCAATGTTCAGCTCAAAAATCCATGGTGTCATGGCTCTGAGAGACCTGTATGCTACATAATGTTGGATAAAATGATATCTAAAATAAACGTGGACTTCAGAAAACCTACACATTAATATCATCATATAAAAAGTGCAAACACACAAAATATATACTGCATTTCTCTTGTGGCAACGTTTAAAGAAAGATGGAGGTCAGACACAAAGGCAATGCAACAGTCTAAATATTTCTATACAGGGTGTAAGATATTTGATTTTTATTTAACAACTGTGCTAACATATATTTGAGGAAAGTTAGTCCATTTAAAATAGGCAACATGTAATACTAAAGTATTATACATCTAGCATGTGTAGCTCTGAGTAGCATGATAACATGAACACTTGCTGTTTTATGGATACAGAGTATAACTGTCGAAAAAAAACAGCTGACAGAATAAGGAACGATTGGATTTTTATTGGGAACATGAGTCAGAATGCCGAACAATCATTAAAGATAGTTTGTGGTGACATGGACAGATGTTGCAGGCTGTGGATTTGGCAGGGATCTGGTTCATCAGAGCAGCCTGGGGCTATGGAATACATGGAAACACATTTTGCAAGTGAAGACCACCGTGCAAAAGCAACCTTTTGGGATCCAAGTTATTTAAAATGTGCTGGCAATAAACAGGCTGACATATTCAGGGTTCACGTCAGTTCTCTTAATTGGGTGGACAGGTAGTGTTGGATGTTTCTCATTCAACACTTCTGCTTTCTACAGTTCAGACCTATTTTGAACATGATAAAACATGTTTATGAATACTTGGTGTAATACTTAACAGACACAAGAAAGCGCTTGTTGGGTGTCATGCATTGCTACCTACATGAATACAGATGATGCTGTGCTCCCAGAGGTAAAAACAGTTATAGGTTAAAGACTGCCACATGCAAACCCCACAGCAATGGCCTAATTATAATTTGGAACCCCAATGACAGGGCAAGTTTCCCAGAAAGCTAAGGGCACCTCCTTTATTAAAAGGAGAAGCAGCTCTGGTCATAGGCTTTACTATTATATTCATGTGAACAGAAACTGAATCAGGCTTTGCATATTTTATTTGGTTGATATACAGCAAGAGTTTTTATTTACATTTGTTCCCCAGTACTAATGTCATTAAGCATTTTTGAGCTCCCTTAAGATTTAAGATAAATAAACTTACAGTAAAAACACAACTACAAACTGCCCAATAGCTTTGGGTTTAAATGGTAGTATAAAGATCATTTAGAGGGGGTCCAAAGGCTTGTAGAATGTTGGCAGAATATCGCTTGTACTCAGATGAAGAACCCAGATCCTGCTACAATGGTAACACTCGGATCATCACTTCCTGTGTTACAAATAACAATGTCCACCTAGCTTTGGTACATCCCAAAGTGCAGCTCGGAACGTCAGCCTCAGGGTTGGGCCTAATAAACCTTAACATTTAAGTGATGCACAAAAAACTGGTCTTCAAAGACTGGAAAACAAACAGCAGCATGAGAATATTGTTGTCTGGTTTAATATAACAAATTGACTATGAGAACCTTTTTATAAATTTTGACTACATCCTTAAATGAACTGTGGTTTAGACATTATCTCTTTCTCTTAATCACAGCTAACAAGAACAATGAGGTTCTTGAGAACTGTTGACCTAATTCAATTTATTTTAGCATGCATGTTACTGTGTGTGGCTCAGTGTGTTTGTGTTAACTTGGTGGAACATGAATAATTTACAATGGCCTCAGGAGTCTCAGTACTGCACAGTCCTTCTCATACCGTATATACAGTGTCATGTGAAGGAAGCCTAATCCACAGTGACACAGTTCTTCCATTAAAATGATCAGGAAGCATCACATTGGAAGTCATTTCTCATTATAAATGGCAGGAAAGACAGTAGCAACATTAGTTATTTTTCAGATTTGTATTTTTGAATATCAACAGTTAGAAAATGACTAGCTAGAAACAATCCTATGATAGCTATGATAGCCAACTGTAGGTCTCAATATGTCCCAGCTTTTAGTCAGTCAGAAAACAGCTGGTATTTTTCCTCTTATACATTTGTCTGCTGTCTCCATGAATGTGAAACACATCTAAGAGAGAGTCTGACTTACAAATTGGAAGCCTCCTTGTTAAATCAAATTGGTATCACATTGTACCCTTCTCAAATCAGTAAAATTAACATTTGTAACCAAGGAACGGGATATTTTAATTTAATTTTAAAGTCAATATGTTAAACTGCTTTGAATTTAGAAACATAGTACTGAAATTACCATGACTACTAAGCAATAAATGGAATGTGAAAAATAAATGTTTTTTAAGCATCATTCTTCGGTCTCTTGTTTTAAAACTGGTTAAATATAAAAGAGAGAAATGTTATTGAATTTTGACATGTGTCCATTCACTTATCTTGGGCAGGATGTAAAATTCAAATTGTTAAAGGTCAGGAAAGTAACATCTCATTTAAAACCTGTAGCGGAAAGTCTAGACGAGAACATAGATTTAACGGACACGGCAGTGTGCTACAAAGAAGCCAATAAAAAAACATTGTTTTACCATATTTTGCAGATGTTTTAATATGTGGTGATAGTAAGCTCATTCTTAAAAGGGGGGGTTGGTTTCTGACAAAATAAACCAAAAGGCGTTTGATGCAACTTCACATTGACCAAAATATGTAATGTGGTTTGGCCTGGTTTTCTGAAAACTACACTTGTCAACATTTAGTCTCCAAACAAAATAACGGAAAACAAAAACAGATTTTTCTTTTAAGCTATGATCAAATAAATTGGTATTTTATGAACAAGAACAAAGCATAACCTTTGAGCACAGAGCAAGGGGAATGGCTTGTAAACACAAAGTGAAATGGATATATGACACTACATTCGGTTAAATGTGGCCAAACATACAATAGAACTGCGTTCCAAATGTGAAGACACAATCTTGTTCATTATGAAGGCTAGGGGTTAAACAGGGTGGCAGTGAATAGGCACATTTGTACTGAACACCAGCAGTAACCAGTGACAGAGAATAACAGAAAGCCGCTGCGCATCAGTTATGAACACAAGATCTCAAGGTGTGCAGGGCAGCCACAACCCAACAAATTATGACATCAAAAACCCCTGGAGATTCCCCTCCAAAATAATAAACATACAGAAATAATCCCTTACCATTCATTTGGCTGGAGTTCTTTATCCCAGCAACCAGCTGCGTCGGTTGTAAATCCCATGTCATCGTGGGAGCTGGATGATGATTGGTTGGACAGGCGAGCGGGGAGAACAGGTGGTTTATCATCCTCTATGATGACAGTGTCATCCTGGGGCATGTTCACTGTGGGAGACAGATGGTAGTTACCTGTTTGTGATAAAACAGAAATAATAATTAAAATGTGGAGCGGGGGATTATGGTCCAGAAATGCAATAACAATGTACCAGAACAGGCTCAGATGGATTTACTCAATAAAGGAGATTCAAACCCAATACTTAATTGTTTAATTAAACATATCAGATTCAAATAAACAACTAAGAGCCTTGACATTAATTTCAACTTAGACTACCTCCTTTAAAATAAGAACCACCACAAAAAATGTACCTGCTTAAAATGTCCTTTCATACCATCTACACATGATTTACCTGTTTAAATACTGACAATAACAACAGTCCCAACAGTAAGTTCCAAAAGCATACAAATAAGAAACGTGTATGTGACAACTTCATTGCACAGCATACTGTTAATCTAATGTGTTTGCTTGTATTACTGATTTGTTTTAAAAACACATTGGTTTAAAATTGGATCACCACCAAGACCTTTCTCCATGTTCATACTTCTCATTGGCAGCAAAAACACACCATAAAACAAAGGCATAAGAAGCCAGACTTGACGCTAACACACATTAACAGCCATTAACCATGGGGCCTTGCTGAAAGTTCTCAATAATAACTGTTTCCTTTGGTCATGATGGTGAATGCTTTACTGTTTACTATAAACTAATTATAAATGTAGTAAATCTAACATCTTAGAAGTAATCGTACACTAATTATTTTCAATTTCTAGTCAATAAATCAGTAATATAGAAATGAAGACGAATGTCTCGCTTGCTCACATTGTAAGGATTTAGGACTAACTCCAAGTGCCACAAGGGTCTATCATGCTGCAGTAAGTAAATATATCTGTCACGTTTTGTGTCATAACCACAGTGTGACTTTCTGTTGAAAAAATGAAGGTACCAAGTTATTTAATTTGCATTTAACAGAATGTTATTTCTCATCAAAGTACTATGTATTTGGAGTGGAATATTCTTCAACACCATTGTGAATTATTTTATACACAAATTTACCAGAATGTTGGTTGTTCTACAGAAGTGGATCACAATGTTGTTCAGCACCATGTTGAACTAGCTTAAATTGCTCAATTGAGCATTACTGTAAGTTCATTAATGATTATTTTGTTAATGGAAATGCAGAAATATATATACTGTTCGACTAATGTTTTTTGTTAATGGACAATTTATATGCAGGAATAAATACATTTTTCGATGACACACCTGCATTTAACAATACGCCTCGGTAAACTGTAAGATTAAATGGTTAATGTCTGAAAAGCAATCTATTTCTTCATAATTTCGGCTATTTGCCACCTTATTTGGTAAATGTTGATACTTTCCAGTAAAATTTAAGGATTGAACGAATTTAGACTTTTACCACAACATAACATATTATGTTGAACTTAAGACACATGTTTTAAATCGTTTTATTTTTTCAAATATCCTGTGTCTTAAATTAGGGTACAGTGTAGTGATGCATGCATTTCAATCAGCAACAAAAGAAGCGACTACCGAGTACACAAACAGCACTGTGACTGACTGCTGAGAAAACACACAAAGACATCACTGTCTGCATACACAAACAGCAACGTGACTGACTGCTGAGAAAAGAGGAACAAAGACATGACTACCCGAGTACACAAACAGCACTGTGACTGACTGCCGAGAAAAGACAACAAAGACATCACTGTCTGAATACACAAACAGCAATGTGACTGACAGCTGAGAAAAGACACACCAAAACGTTATTGCCCGATCTCGAATCATCCATGACATACAGGCAGCCATTTTGAAGACGCGTCATTAGCTTCCTAAGGAAATTGAAGAGAAGCTTTTACAATTTCAGCGTTTCGTATTAGGCTCCACTCTGACAAACAGTACTAGCTTGGACAGATCAAAAATGCTGATGAGACCCCCATATTTTTTGACATGCCAAGCAATATCACAGTTCACAAATTGGGAGAAATACAGGTGCGAGTAATCATGACTGGAAATGAGAAGCAGCACATATCTTTATTGCTCTGTGTGACAGTAGACGGCCGCAAACTGACTCCACATGCGTAATTGAGGTTGTGTCTTTGTAAATGCAAATTTATTTGATGTTTTCGTTTTTCCTCAAATTGAGGGTGGTAAATTTGGGCTGGGTCTTAAATTTGAGGGCGTCTTAAATTCGCAAGAATACGGTACATACATATATAATATTGAAATGAAATCCAAAAAAATCTCAATACGTGTTTCACTGGGAACATTGAGTATGCGGTTGAATATGGCCAGCATTACACCACAAGTAATAGTGGGTAATCCTGATACAGACTCCCCTAAAGAAACAAAGTACTGTCTGTTAGTTAGATACAACTTCAACCAATTCATACCAGCTCCAGTCAGGCCACCCAGCTTTAAAAATGATCAATTAAAATGGCATGATCCACACAATCAAATGCAGCACTAAGGGCCAAAAGAATGAAAATGTATATAGGAGTTAGCGTCTGTACTCACCAGCAAGCCATTCACCACTCTGACAAGGATGGATTATACATTAACCAGTGCAAAGGAAACGTTTTTGTAGATTTTCTTTAACAGCTACTTTTGATTGTTCAATTAGCGTTGCGATGATGTTAACAGAGAATTGCAATATAATTAAAGCCTGTTTGTAATTTCATACAAAGAGCTAGAGTCGTGCTCACAGAAATGAGAACTTAGTTAAAACTAAACACAAAACTAATAGAATTTTCTTGGTAATTAAAGCTACTTTGATGAACACTTTCTACAAATAACCTGATTCAATTCTGTGCATGAAAACAGCTTGGGGAAAAAAAAGCAACTGGCTGAGAAATAAGTGGAAAAAAAATCAAAAATAAACTAAAAAGTATAAAGAAGAAAGGGTTAGCATCATGGTCTTATTTTTAGATGCAAACACTTACAAGCTGGAAATAAATTACTTTTAAATGGGTTACATTTTCAAATCTACTGAATATTTCAAAATAATTACTTTAATAGCTTTATTAACTAGATATTTTTCAGTATAATTGGATTTCAAACACAAACTACAACACAGGATTATCACTTAGTTTAAATTAAGTAAGTATGCAAGCTCTCCCCTATTTTAGAGAGATCATGAGTCTTGTTCAATGTGTGTTATAACTTCATGATGTGGTCGGGTTTGGCAGTACAATAGAAGTGCAGTTACTCCACTTCAAACCTCTGCTTATTGACCTTGAACACACCCCCTGCAGAAAATACATTTCATTCAGACTGGTTCTATTTTTCCATTTTATGAAGGCAGCTTTTGAACGTGCCAAGCTAAGAGGCATAAAACAGGAAAACATCTTTTATCCTTGCTGTGAATGTGAATGCCCCACAGAAATGAGGCTGACACTGTCCGTTAGCACCCTGATAGCTTGAAATGAACTCCAAGTGTCAACATTAACCCAACACTTGAAGCATATTCCTTTCTATCAGTTATTATTGTATGTGTATACAGATGCTGCACACTTCAATTTAAACCTGAGGTGATGCAGTTTGTGGAGATGTTATGGATGGACAGACAAGTGCATCACAATTGTTTTGAGTTCACAATCATCAGTGATTTACCCCCCCCCACCCCCACCCCAAAACAGAAGTTTGTTGCCAGGATGACAGACGATGGCCCTGGCTGCAGTCATGCTCTCTTCAGATAGACTCCATAGCAGCTTCCCCTCACAGCTCCGTAAGCTGGAGGCTAGGTTGAGAACAGTCACTGATGATGGTCTGTGAGGAGGATTCATACTAGGCATCCAGAACCAAAGGCACGACAGTCTGGTGATTAATCCCATTGTGCCACCTAGCCCCCTTGTATAAAGGCTACTCTTAGACCTGCCTGGTAAAAAAAAATAAACAGCCAAAGATCTATCCAAGAACAACTAACATTTATAGATTCTACAGGGGCTTCCATTTGTGCAAATTTCTCAATAGGGAACGGTTCATCCATTTTACTAAACCCCTCCACATTCTTAAGCTCTGACCCAATACAACACGGTTCATCAGTTTCTGCATATTTATAACAGCCTGGTGCTGTAAACAGACACAAACAGAAATAATACTTCTGTCACACAGACAGCTGGAATATTTTAAAACAGTTATGATTCCTGACACAATTCTAACAAGTACGTCAGCAGCATGCATCCTGTCATGCCTGTAAGTTAAAAGTTAAGAGCCATAAAAGTTATGGCTGATGACCATGTTGTATGTACAGAATGGTATAAAATAAGAAACAGCACAAATAGTTTAATGAAAAATTGATAAATGGATTTTTAAGACCTACCATAGATGTTATTAGGTAAACAAAGGAGGAGTTAGTATCACGGTTAAGTACATTAAAATGACTGCATGCGGAAAGACGAGTGTTCTCCTGATACAAGGCTCATTTTTACATACAGATGAAACACCGCCATACATCCCCACAATGATAATATCAATAACTTCTGCTAAACTGAAAATGTGAACAAAAACAAAGTATTCCGCTAGCGTAATCGAATGGATTGCAAGCATGACGAAATAATGTGAAAATGATCTTTATGAGTGATATGTCTAGAAGTTAAAAATAAGATTTCTACCTGACACCAACTGTAATGGAACTTTGAGAGAATCATAGCTTACCTCTTGTAAAGACATGACCTAAAAACAAGAGGTCTGTATCAATACTGTGATCAGAGGTTAAAAGAATGTGGCACTGAAACTGTTCACCAGACATCATCTGCATTGGAAACACAAAGGATACAGCTGTGTACCAAACATTACTGCAGTAAACCAAAGTGTGCTGCCTATGTGCAGCTGTAACATCAAAAGGTCACATGACCTCACCGCAACAGCCATATTAGGTCACAGGTTAATGTTATGGTCAACATAGTAGGCATATATATATATATATATATATATAAAATAAAAAAAACATTAATATAACAAATGTTTTTTTATTCACGGATATGTAAATAAATGCGTATATTTTTTAAGACAGAATGTGCAACAGGAGTCAAATTTCACTAATGAGAAGAATATTCTATATGAAACTGGCGATGCTACATTCTGTATGTTTCTTTTGTTAGCTCCCATATCACTAACTCACATCAGCTGTGACAGAAAGAAACTACACTTAAATGATAAAGTGTTTTCTGCAAACTAATGTTTTTCGGAAAACTGAATTAGTAAACTGATTTTCTTAAAATGTCACTTTTCTGTGTTTACATGATTAATGATAGAAAATCTAACTAGAATTCAACTGTATACATGGATTGAAGTTTTTGGAACAGAAAGCAATCGGTGCAGTGCACAAAAAGCTGATAAAAGCCTTGTATACTAATACAAAAATAAGTTTTAAAAAAAGTAAAACATCAAGAAATAACACAAATATTTAAATACAACATTCTGAGTAGATGCATATTTAATAGCGCGGCGAGCTAACGCGAGAAGCACAGTAAGAGTAGGTCCAACATAGGGTATTTTGCATGAAAACTGACAATTACTTTGATTGGCAACAGGCACAAATTGAATCTAAACATGTTAACAAACAAAATGATACCAAGAAACATGAGTCGCAGGGCTGGTGCAGTCAACTCAAAAACTAAGGGCTTTCTGAGTTTTGGCTCATGGTCTATATATAACTTTCTATGCAACGCCACTCATTGCACTTCAGTGTTGCCAGATCCTTCCCCCAGAAAACTCTTGATGAATGCAAGAACACCTTTGTGAAGCATTTAAGTTATGAATATCACCAGAACAAATGTTATTCGCCTAGATAAGCCTTGCATATGCAGTTCTGTTTCTCTTGTTATTGTGTTTGTCCCAAACATTAAATGATTCATTGGTATTTTAATTTCTATTCCTGGGTCATCTACATGTTTTCACATGTCACTGAGCCTTATAAGAACATGGCTTTTCTCAAGAGGTTTATCAGGAAAACACATTTTTAATAATACAAAAATGAATGAATAAACATATACAAATAAAATCAAGAACTGGTAGACCGTGCAAGTTTCAAGTTAGTGCACAATCACGAGTTCACTGTTCTCTGAACAGCTGTCTTCTTGTTTTCTTTATGGCAAACAAAGCGGTTTCCATGACATAACTAAGCAGCTCCTCAGTAAAGTAATGAATGACAAAATGTAGAAATCGCAGGCTTTTTTCTTGTTTGTTTCTTTGGAGGAGGGATATTAGAGGAGGTAGTTGCACTTCATTATTTGTTCATGTATGGTTGCCACCTCAGATATATACAGAATAATATAATGGCTGCCTTCTAGGGTTTCTGTGACGTCACAAATTACGAGAGCGAAGGTCGAGTAATTTATAAACTGCCACAGAAACCTGAGTTTGAATTATTTTCCTGTAACTCACTATTTCAGGAGATATCTGAATCACTCATCGTGGTTTACTGTGTTATTCTTTAGAGTTGCCTGTATGGATGTGGCTCCAGCTGTTGATGCTAATGGACAGCCCTTGCAACACTTCTTCATAAATCACATAAGATTAAAACCCAAGATTTCAAAAGGGACACCTACCTCACTACATTGTAGGAAAAACTAGAATAGGTGGCAAAGCTACTTTTTACAGACCCTGTGCTCCCAGGTATGTTCATCATCCTATTGCACCATTTGACATTGTTATTGCTCAGCTGACAACCATGAATGATACTTGGAGCTGGGGCTGACACAGGCAGGTTCAGTCTGAAATGCCCATTAGAGACTTTATCCAGTCGTGTATGAGAATGTTTTCACTAATTAATAGTGCACATGTTAGAAATACCAAAACATATTGCTTCACAGCAGTTTCAGCAAAGCAACATCTAGTTAATGTTTCACATGATAAGAGCACTTTCCTCTTGGCACAGGGCCGGACAAACTGCAAAGCAAAAACAATGCCTTCCCTGCCAAATATACTGTAGATATGTTTTGTGTGCGTGCGTGTGCAAGTATCAGGTATTTGGTGCATAAGCATTCAACCCCCACACATTAATATTTGGTAGAGCCACCTTTCGCTGCAATAACAGCTTTAAGTCTTTTGAGGTAAGTATGTACCAGCTTTGCACACAGTGTCGGAGTGATTTTGGCACATTCTTCTTGGCAGATTTGCTCCAGGTTGTTCAGGTTGGTTGGACTATGCTTGTGGACCGCAATTTTCAAATAGTGCCACAGATTCTCAATGGCATTGAGATCAGGACTTTGACAGGGCCAATGTAGGACATTCACCTTTTTGTTCTTGAGCCACTGCAATGTTGCTTTGGCCTTGTGCTTGGGATCATTGTCCAGCTGAAAGGTGAATTTCCTCCCAAGCTTCAGTTTTTTAGCAGACTGAAGCAGATTCTCTTGCAGTATTTTCCTGTATTTTGCTCCATCTATTCTTCCTTCAATTGTAACAAGATGCCCTGCCCTGCTGATGAGAAGCATCCCCACAGCATGATGCTGCCACCATCATACTTCACTCATGCTTTCTGGTAATCTCCAGACGTGCTTTCAGATGGTACTTTTTGAGTAACGGCTTCTTTCTTGCCACCATCCCATACAGGCCAGTGTTATGCAGAGCTCTTGAGATGGTTGACTGGTGCAGCATTACTCCACTCCCAGACACTGAACTCTGTAGCTCCTTCAAAGTGATTGTTGGCCTCTCTGTGGCTTCTCTCACAAGTCTCCTTGTTTGAGGGCTGAGTTTTGAGGGACGGCCTTTTCTTGGCAGTGCCTGGGTGGTGTGATGCAGCTTCCATTTCCTGATTATTGATCCAACTGTGCTCACTGGGATATCCAAACACTTGGATATTATTTTGTACCCTTTCCCTAATCTATGCATTTATATTACTTTATCTCTAACTTCTGTAGAATGCTCTTTGGTCTTCATTTTCCTTCAGATTCACAGCCTTACCAATAATCCTTCAACAGTGGGGTTTTTATCCAGAAAATGTGACAGCAACTTTAATGGTTTACAGGTGGAGGCCAATGGTAAGGTAATTGTGTCCTCATTAGGGCAATTTCTTTCATCGGTGCAAACTGGGAGCTTCCATAGCACAGGGGTTGAATACTTATGCAAGCAAGATATTTCAGTTTTTTATTTTTCTTAAAAATATTTCCCAACATAAAACCAATGTCACCTTACAATAATTGATTCTGAGTTTCAGTGTTTAAAAATAAAATATCAAACAGAACGAAATTTCAATGTATCATTTGTAATTCAGTAATTTGAGACAATTGGTCAGGGGTCTGAATACTTTTGCAAGGCACTGTATGTAGCTAATTCTACTTCAGACAACAAGGTGCCTTGGATACATAAGCAAAAAATATCATGAGATGGAATTGAAAGCTACCCATCTCACTTCAATGAGATTCATCAATCAGGTCAATCTTACCTCTTGATCCTAGCTGGAACCATATAGGAGGTGAAAGACCGGTACCTTTTTTCAGTCACACTAGTACAAAAAACACCAAAGTTATCCATGACATCCTGCCCTATTGATCACTTTTTTATTATCTGTTCTACACAACTAACCATATAACTTTAAAAAGCAGTCCATCAACTCCCCGATCAATAGCAGCAAATTGGTTCTTATGAGATTCACACCAGGCAGTGTTATCCCACAGGCTGCCGGTTCAAATCACAAGCCAGGGGTTTCCACAGACAATGAGTTGCTAGTTTCATGAAGGTCAGGTGTCTGAGTGAAAAGTTTAACTGTGAAGAGTCAATGCTGCCAGATATTAAAATGGAGAAAACAGGACAGCTAGCCGCACTGTGCATTTCAGACCAGACCAGTGGGATGGCAGCAACATGCAATGCACCAATGTAATCTGGCTTTACAAGACTTTGCAGTGACAGCTTCAGTGACTGTCCCTTACAATAACTGGCAGTAAAGGCCATAGTGGCTATAGTACCCAACGGTGCAGCCTAGTGTCACTATGAGATGGTACACTCACCCTAAAGGCGGCAATATGAAAGGCTGCTTGTGACAGAGAGCTAATGAATCCTAGTCAACAATCTCCCTCCCAACCTGTGAGGGCGCTGTATAACAGGAACAGTGTGTCCCGGATTGGATGGTTTTGCAGTCCATTCCAGGGTCAGTCGGCCATCCAGAAAGGGGGCGGGGGTCACAATATCAGAAGTCATTGCCTTAATACAGCAAGCGATGTGTCAGTCATGGATTGGAGGATACATGGTTACACTCGCTACCGAAGGGGCCATGACTGAAGGTATAAAGACCCGGAGGAACAAAAATAAACCGTGAGTGTTTAGTGTTGTCTTGTCTGTGTATTTAACTGTTTTTATTTGTCACTATAGACAAAGCTGCTAAGCCAGCATCAAACCCGGACTGCACTGCACCACCGTTTTGTGTATTCACAACACCAAGTGCACCAGGAGCACTCACTGCTGGACTGGTGACCATGTAGGTGTTTTAAAGTGTGTTATTATTATTTTGGGACTGAACCCCATGGTTTTGACTGGCTTTACACATCGTTGTGTATAGCCAGTATTATTATTTTAGCAAATAATAAAGCTCTGTTTTTCACCATTGAACTGTTGGATTGTTATTACTGAGCACTACATCATCTCTACACCTGCGCACTGCAAACCACTTTACAACACTGCTTTATTAAATTAAGGGTGAATTGTCATGCTAGTGGATGAGTTATAAGTACAGTACAGTTTGGAACTGCCATTTAGATTGCATTTTGTTTAAATATAGCTTTACTTGTAACCCTTTTTACTGGACTAGATAGTTCCTTTCAAAAGAGTGTCATGCTATCAAATTGCAGTTACCACAGAGCGCAACAAACAGATGCAGGTAAATAAGATTTAAACAGGAGCAGTCTCATTCAGATTCATATTTACCTTACTTCCCACTGAAAAAAAATCTGATTCGACACAGGCTGAATTTATGAGAAGGTAACTAAATTATATGGGAACGATAAAAAATGTTTTAAAAAATAAAAGTATTTGTGCCGATATTCAATAGGACATCAAGTGCACAAGGTGCCAGGCCTTGCTACTAGCTGCAGTTGAGGTATGCACTGATTTCACCTTGTCACACAACCAGATAGGTTTATTACACTCCCAATATGCCTTTGCCTTTAAAGCCTACAATTCCATTAGGAAAGTTGGGGCTGTAACTATTCTCCAAAATGACCAACAGAGTTTTACAGTTTTTAACAAAGTTTGTCAGATTTGATGTCTTGACAAATGTGACTGAAACCAACTCACAAGAGAGAGATGCAGCTTTGCACAACAAATTATGTGATGTGAGGGAAGGACCACTATAACAAATGGTGTTGTATGCTTTATTGTCCAAACCTTATGTCACTTAAAACTGCTGCATAGTGAGACACCTGGCAGAATGTTTTCATGATATTTTGTATTAAATGCTTAGGACTAAATGGTTGAATCGAGTCCAGGGTATTACCTGTTTTCCTTTTACCCCCAAAGCAGATTTGCAAGCCGTGGTCCAAATCACTTACCGATAATCATCTGACCATATATTTTTGCACTGTGTGTCAGCGTTTTTAGAAACAGGAAAAAACGATGTTGCCAACATGCTACTTTACAGAATTCCTGATCAAAGCTGCCACAAACAATTACACAGGCTCTTTTGTCTTTACTTGTTATTTAAAATACCAGAGTCTTTTTTCTTCAGCATCGTGCCAGGATCATACTAAAAATCTCTTCAATATATCACCCCTAAGGTTTGTAAACTAATTTGCCAACCCTATATTGGTAACCATTTTTACTGCTCCCTTTATCAATGTCCAGTTGAATGTTTTATCTTTGACACGCTTTTCTCACTTGGCACAGTCCTATCCATTTAGAACTCCGCTCAGCTGTGGGATAGGACTAGAGGCATAATAAGAACATGTCAGTTCAGCCATTTCACTCAGTCTCAGGAATCTGCAGCAAACCTGCACCCTGTGAACTCCAGTGGTTTAGTGATGCAGGAATGATCCCCTTCCTCATCTTGTACAGTAGCGCATGTTGTCCCTTGTAGGCTGGCTTCCCTACAATGTGGGTCTGAGTGAAGGCTGTATGTGTGTGTGATACAGTTACCATTTAATGTTTATCAAAAGAACAACACAATATCTTAAATCTTTCAAAATTTGTCAGGTTCCATTTCAAGACCGTATGAGTAAAGGCATGGTTGCAAAGATGTGTTCCAAAAGTGATAAAATATTCTAAGATGTCAATAGTACTGCATCAGTGAACACGGCTAAATTAGAAGCAGGTTTAGCCAACGATTAGCCTTGTGGGGCTAGAAAAATAAAGACGAAATAAAATGCTGGGGAAAGATTAGTAAGGTCTGATCATTTTGTGGGTCATTTTTTTCAAAAGAATATTATTCTTCAGCTTACTGTGATCCTAAACTTCAAAATCAAAAACCCCTGTCAAAATGGATAAAGCAATGAATTGAGGCAGACTATATTACTGGCCTATCCCCATATTATACAGCTGTCTTGAAGTTACGAAACCGGCAAGCCAAAACAAAAAAAAAAAAACCAAAAACACTGCGCCTTGTCTGAAAAACAAACGGATACCGAGCATTCGGAAGTCTGCAATGGCATATTACACAGTGCAATGCAGAGGTTTAAAACATGTCAGATGAATGCAACTCAGTTTGTGGCAGATGCTAACTTTTGTTTTAAATTGGACGATGAAATCCTTGGAGCTAATCCCATGAGGTCCACTGCAAATCCAGCCATCATGTGACAAGCCAGACAGGCTGTTATCGACGGCTTTTCAGAGAGCAAAGTGGTAAGTACCTCATCATTCATCGGAGGCCACGTACGGACAGGGACTAAACTAGAAAAAAAAAGGAGCTTAAGAATATCTGTTTCCAGGTAGACTGTATTGTTAAGCATGTGAGCCTATTTCCAAACCTGTGAGGCAGAGTGTTGCTAGGATACTGTTAGTGGAATGTCACAAACGCCACAACTCTATCACCACATTCACAAATACACAATACAAGTTGTTTCAGTTTTTTTGACACACAATCAAAAACAGAGAGATGCAACAAGAACTACAGTATGGAAGTATTATTATATATATATATATATATATATATATATATATATATATATATATATATATATATATATATATATATACGTATACACACACACACACACATACTATTGACGAAACAAATGATCCTGGGAGAGCCTAGTCATACAAACCAGCATAGTAGAGAAAGGCTCATATATTACGGCAAAACTACCTCTTGCTTGGGTCTCACTGCTATCTTATTTTTTCTTAGCTAAAGCCAAGTCCAATATCAGAATGAAGTAAATAGCAGTTACTCTCATGTAATAAAAATCAGTGTTCGATACAGCTTCAGAAGCATTAAAATTGAACATGAAACCATTAATTAAGGCTCAATCCCTGGTCTGGCAGAGCTGCTGTTCTAACTGACAGTCTTCCAACATTCATTGGATCAATATGGAAGAGCACTACTTTGCTGAATCAATGCAGTGTCACTCTTCAGCTGGATTAATAGCTTCTTTCCTGAAATCACTTCTTACATCTTGTTAGAAGGATATGGGAGTATGAGCCATTAATTCACACTTTAATTTCTACATGTTACTCAAGCCAGTTAAGACAGTCTTAGCAGTTACTGTTTTAATCAATATTGAATTCTATATTTCAGTTGCATTAAATTAAAGAATTTATTTATTTACGTTCATAAACACAAATCCAGACAGCAGTGCGAACTGATCTGCAGTGAAATCTGAAGCATGCTACCATTACGAAATGCATACTGATGATGAGATTATCAAAAACCTAAAACTAGTTTGTTTTAAGGTAACCAGTCACAAAACTGCCTGGATAGATAAACAAAGGCTCTGCAAGGCTTTGGGCTTCAGTAACATGAAGAAACACTGCAGTGTTCACTGCTAAATAAAACAAACATTCACCCCTTTGAAATAAAAGACATTAACCCTGTCTGTCTCGGATACACCTGCAGCTGTTGCAAGGTGTTCTTTCCAGGATTTATCTTTGTTTGCAATGCTGACAGTATCTTTTATGGATGGGAATCTACCAAAGTAGAATCAATTATACACACACATGGGTAGATTAAAAGCCATGGGGGTAAACAAGCTCATTCTACAAAAAAGGGTACTCCCAGCTTTCTGGGAACCTTAAGATATTTACTATGTTCATTTAGCAGTGAGGGTGTTTACAAAATGTGCACTGAGAATTTGTTACTAGTATTTTGTTAGTATCATTAAACCATCTACCATTAATCCTTCTATACTTGTTAACTCTATTTAAACTGTTTATGCCACTTGATCAAGCTAAGACTTGTGTAGTTTATGCCTTTGGGTTATATTCACCTCATTTCAGCGAGTCATTGTTTTATAATTTGTTTCCACTTGCCTTCTGGCTTCCCTACTGTCAGTAAGACAAGCTTCCCTCTAAGAAATATTCTTGGTGTATTTCATTTTAAAAGAAGGTGACATGGTTAACATGTTTGAGTGTTGCAGGGTGATTTCCCTATATTCTAGGCCAGTAGATAAACAATGAATGTCATTTTTGGGTGGTTTAAAGGGGAAGGGGTTTGCTTGACTTACCAATCATCCTCCTGTCGGCCATGGAGGCCGTGGGCATCAGGGTGTCCTGTAACCCTTCGATCCCGCCATAGAGCGAGTGGGAGATTCTCCGCTCCCTGTCATCTAGCGAGGTATCGAAGGCCAGATCCGTTCCAGAGGGACTCCCAGGCATCTCCAGCTAGAAGGACAGACAAAGGATTTCACAGCATGTTGGGAGAGGGGGGCAGGAGATTCCAGGATTATCATCCAACTGGGCTCAAAACAAGCTATAACTCCTCACCCTGCTCCACAAATTCACTTTGATAGATAGGTGTAATGACCACCTTTCTGTGTCACTTTACAGATCGACTCCCAAGGAGGCCTGTCAGATTTCCACATGAAACAGGAATTCAGGACTCTATGGTACTTCCTTTTTGCTTGTCTTGTTGCATATTTTACCCTCAAGGGTGATGCCATATGCGTTTTTTTTTTTCTTACCCAGTAAACAACAGAGGACTTTCCTCAGGCTGACAAGCCAGTGAAGAGCCAGCTCCTCCTGATAATACATTACAGATAGCTTTTGAAGCCAGGCTACTGGATGCTGACTTTTCGTTCCTCTCACCTACCTTGTGTAACATCAGCTGCCATACGGTTTAGTACTGCTACATGTTCTACACTTTAACTTCTCCTTTTAAAAAGAGCCGGAATTGTAGGCAAGCAGACTACATTTCCTTTAAGAGGTGCAATATCATGGCCCTACACAATCACATCTTTTTATCTGAAACTGAGTAAACACAATGATTCCCCACGACTGTACTAGCAGCTGAGCCTATTGCAAGCAAGCTTATCTAACGCACAACAAAGAAGAATTCGACATTTGGTTGCCTCGTCGTGGTATTAGTTCTTCCACCTTTCTGCAAAACAAACAGCAGGAACCAGTATGTACCTTATCTTTTACTAAGCACCATACCTTGAAGCCTATGCTGAATAAACTGTGGCAGGGGCAGGATAGGTTCCATGGATTTCCAGTAGTATTACATGTAGTTAACTTTTTCAACAGATTACAGGTAAGTGACACCATGGGATTATCTCTTTCTTTCTTTTTGATCAATGTGCTTTGTAGCTGATGGTTGTTGGAAAATGTAAATTATAGATTTGGTCACCTTGTTCAATAAAAAAGACATTCTTTTTTAACCCAATTTAATAATCACAGTTACAACTGAGCCTGCATTATTCAGACAACTGTGCATTCCATTAAACAGCACTGTTCAATGCATGGGCCATTTTTATCACAGATGTTACTACCAGGGAGCAATTTGCAGCATTATTTGTAAACTGAATTCGCCCGTAATGCTACAAAATTAAAAATAACACCTCGAACAATTCTGAATGTCTGTAGAGCTATACCGTCCAGACGAATACGATGAGTTATGGTTTTAACATTCAGCACCTTATATTTATTGCTGTTTTGTGAGTTGAAGATTTTCTATTCGGTGACAAGAACTAAATACTGTCCCCTGGGACTCTTTAAAAGCAAATAATCTATCAATCCCCCTCAAGGGGAGTCTTTAAATCACAGCAAGTGGAATAAATACATATTTGAATAAATAAAAAAAAACTACATCCCAGAGACTACTTTAAAACTCCAGCTGTAACCGTTGTATTTAGCTACCTATTCCAGACCGGCCATATAATCCTTGACGTTAAAAAAGCATGGGTTCAGAATGGTCACCTTTTGCCATCATAGAGTTTCAGGAAAGCAATGTTTCTTGCAATTATCATGTTTGGGGGTGCGAACAAGAAAGTGCAGGCAAAAAGCAAGGGCTTGTAGAAGTTTGATCACAGGGCAGCCCACATTGCAGCATTGCTTCCTAACAAAACATGGCAGTATTTATAATTTCAGTGCATTTGGAACAAACTTGGCAACCCTACAGTTCTCTGAGAACCCTCTCAGCAAAACTGTTCACAATTCCAGGCTTTGAAGTCAATGGGCTAACGTCATGTAGCATTTACGGGCTGGCTGGTGTCTCCCCAATATCCCTCCAAAATAAAGAATGGGATTCATGTATGTATTTATTTTATTATTATTATTATTATTATTATTATTATTATTATTATTAATAATAATAATAATAATAATAATAATATAAATATAATAATAATAATAAGCAGCTGATGACAGTGATGTAAGTGAAGGTCATATGGAAGCTTTATTTCAGTTATTGCCATCTGTTAATGAATCCAAATGGTGGACTTATCTTGCTTGGTTTGATAAGAGCCAAGGCGATTTAGCACTGAAGGGTCAACACAACATTAAAATCGGAGGCACATCAAGCTGCTGGAGAACATTAAACCTGCACTGTGAATTAATTAGGACCCAATATGCTTTAAAATCAAGTCAAGGAGTTATTTTAGTAGGTAAATCAATAGATTAGTAGCACCAACTGTGCTGTAAAGATAAAATGATTGTCCTAACAGGAACTCAAACCAGCTTAAAACATACTGGACGAAATGTAAGCATGCAGAAGGCACAACGCTTAGAAAGCTGTTCTGACTTCAGACATCTGGTGTTCAAAAGACACTTCAATATCATGTAACTGATGCAGGTACTGTACCTGCAAGGACATCAAGAGGCAAGCTGTGCCTTCAGCAGACCCGTAAGCTCAGCCAGCATCGGATCTATCCCACATCATATTGCTTCAAATCATGTTTTCATGGTCTTAATCCAGTGACCCAACTTTAATGCCTTAATTACATTTCTTAAGCTGTCTATCTTGAGAAGGTCTGGCCTTGCATACTATGCCTGAAGTGCTTTGATGAGTCTTTATCTGGTTCAGCCGACGACATCAGAGTTAAAGGGTATATACCTTAATTTTTTTATTTTTTTCTACCTTGACATGCATGTTTACTGTGGTTTGTTTATGAGTTCTGTTGCTCTAATTCTGAGATGTAATATTTTTACTTATCTGTTACCTGTAACACACAACAGAGAAGATGGGGCACAGTGTTTTTATTTTTTATTTACCATATTAACAAAAATGGTTAAAAGCACAGTGTTAGAGCACATAAATTATTGCATGCGCTAGTTCTACCAAGGACACCAAGAACCAACGATAAAGAAATTCAATCCAGCACTGCTAAATCAGGGCTTTTTCTTTGAGCCCTAAACTATGGAATGCACTGCCTCCATGTGTTAGGGAAGCTGGGTCTGTGGTATTTTTAAGTCTAAACTCAAAATACATTTTTATAAAATTGTATTTTTATCTTAGTGTTTTTAATGCAACACAATTGTTATCTTTTAATGATTATTTTTGTATTTTTATGTATTTATATACAGTACCTTGTGATACTTCGGTATATAAATAAATAAAAAAATAACCTGTATAACACCATCAGCTTTAAAAGGGACTGGGCCTCAAATATGTGAAACTAAGCAAGATTACATTTTGTATGATCCTTAATGTCAAAATAACAGTGTTTTAATGAAACACAATTACCTTTACCTCACAATGAATAATTGATTTTTCTGAACTATTACGCTGATCGTTTTTATATGTGTTAACAGATTGCACATCAACATGCCTGTACCAATAAAGGGAAGCAGAAACAATGTTCTACTGGATACAGCAGCTAGACACGAAGCACAGGAAAAAGGTCACTTCAAATCAATTGTTTTTTGGGGTTCCAAGTACATAAAAGTTCATAAGAACGGGCCCATGCTGCCTCCACTATGCTTTGTTCAATACTCATGGAAATATAATTTACAAGGCCTGCTGACTGAAAACTCTCTCATGGTGCCATCGATGAACAGGATTTTCTGCATGACATCAATACAAGTAGCGATACAATGGTGCTATTCCTTTCATCAAGCAACCTGCATAGAGGATGAGTTGGCTCAAATTTCCCCTCTCCCTTGCTCCCTTTCGACTGCGTCACATTTGACTGAACCTTTAATAAATAGAGAATGTTGTTAATGTTTAACCTGCATTTTCTTGTTTGCTGGTTTTCTTGCAAGGGAACATAGTCATGGAAAAAAACAAAAAAAACAATGAACTGGCAAAGAGTTGTTAAACAGAGGTAGCATTTACAGTAAATTCCATTTCAGTGAGGTACTGTACAGTATAAGTTTGCTCAGCAAATATGGTTTATTTTATTTATTGTCAGAGCTAGCCTAAGACCAATCAAAACTAATTTATACAGATTTATGGTTTCTACGGCAACCACTACCTAGACAGAGTTAGCCTGGGGCAGAGGAAGCTAATATTTTAATTCTAACTTTATATCCAGCTGGCTAACTTTCACTAGTCTAAGTGACACAATTAAGACCAGTATAGAAGTTTAGACTAGTTTAATACACTTTTATGCAACTGGCCACAGGTTCATTCTGGGGGGAAAAAGCAATGCACTGGCAAACAGATCCAGAACAATGATGACAATGGCACACCAACTTGCCACGATAAACAAGATATCAGTTGTAACAAATTTAAGAAAGGACAATGGTAGGCACTCAGTTACTAAACAACAATAATAATAATAATAATAATAATAATAATAATAATAATAGCAGCATACAGGTTATTAAGAGTAACCAAGGAAGGAAAATAAATAAAGCGACATTTTTAAATAAAAGACAAACAGAGCCAAACTTTCGAGACACAGGTATGTTGGAGGGAACAGCAGGCGCACATCGCCACAGGTTTCCATAACATTAATTTCCCCTCAAACTTCCCCAGGTATCCTCCGTTTCTACTGTGCCTGGCAGTGCAGGCATGCAAGCTCAAGTTTTCCACCTGCCAAGGATCGATACGGCGACATGCTGGCGCAATGGGCCACTGTGTTCACCTGTCATTGCCAGGGCATCTCTATACCACCTCAGCAGGAGGCACCTTTCCACATGGCTAGGCAGCTAACCAATCAAGGGTAGGAATGAGGGATAAGAAAGATAGATAGATAGACAAATAGATAGAGAGATTGATAGATATACAAGAGAGGAATGATGCACAGAAGTGGACTCAAACTGTAGATGAAGGGATATGGACCTCCTAACAGGGAGGACCTGTGGCAAATGCATTTTGAATGTTAAGAAATGTGATGTATTGCATATTGAAATCAAGTACAACATTTAGGAGGTTTAGGAATACAAGTCTAAGGAAATTACACCTAGGCTAGAAGGTACCGAGAAGGGTAACTAGGCTGATCCCTGGACTTAATGGCATGAGTGATGAGGACAGGGTAAAACAAATCTATTTAGCCAAGAAAATAAAGATGAAACAGATAGAAGTTAGTCCCAACTTCAAATTGAGCACAGTAAGGCAAGAGAGCATGAATGGAAGCTGGGTAAAAGTTTAGAATTAGGAAGCGTTTTTTCACAGTTAAAATGCATGAAATAGCCTGCCAGGTGAAGCAGTACTAAACAATCCAAACTGATGTAGGTCATAGCTCATCCAATTCATAAATGGTATGTTTGTTAATGCTTGCTATAGCAGAAACGTTTCAGTAGAACATGTTTTCCATATACTGCCAACAGATTGACATTATGACGTTATTTATGTAACTGAGTTTAATCGATCTGCAAGAAGGCATCTATCAAAAGTCATCAGTTTGCTGCAATTGACTTCAGAAACACCATATCATTTCAGCTGTGTTTTACTGTTGAGATGAGCATCGCAGCAGTCAAGACAGCTGCTGTCTCAAAAACAAAAAAGTTGCAAACGCTTCTGTTATGGGGGTGGGGTGGGGGGGCTGAATATGGAGCACTCCTGGGAGACAACTGATCAGTTCAGGCTTGACAGCTGAGTACAGCCTTTGGTTCAGCTTTAAATCAGACTAGATGTGGATGAATTTTAGATCACAGCAAAAACTTGGGGAGCAGGAAAGTTGTCTTATAAAAAAAAATCGTTGTTTGTTGCTCTGTCTGGAGACATTTCACTCAGTGTTTTTTTTTTTTCTGGTTAGAGGGTTGCTTTGTGTGTGTGTCAGCATGCATTGTTTCACTGGCTTGTAGTTAATGTTGTCCTTTTGGATTAGATACGTTGTGTGACCTGTTTTGTTTAATTTATATTATTTGTTTATAGAGATGTCTGAAGCTTGTCCCCTCGAAGAACTCTTTTCGGTTGTTTGTTGTTATTATTACTATTCTTTTTTGGCAGAAATTAAATGCAACCTCATTTAACACAACATAGGCAGACAGGAAATACCAAGATATTTTACTTCTTTAAGTTTTATTCCCAAGACTGTCATTAATATTACTTGTCCATGTCATTGACCTCCCTTGGATTTAAAGCCAGGTTCTCTTAGTTCTTGGTAGATGTAGGAAAGAGTGCATCACTAGTTCAACTGTAAACCAGAGTACAAGAGTACATCCTTCTGCTTTCGAAAACCATCTAAAAGTCAAGCAGCTATAATATCACTAGACAAGTTGCATTTTTTCACTTGACACATTCTTTCCTTGCCCCCATTTAAACTAGAAAGGAAGGGGGGAGAAATCAACAAAAAAACAGAAGGGAGACCGCATCAAAACAAGAACAACAACCCAGGTAAGACAACCATTAAATGTATTTATCTAAATGCTAGAAGTATCAGAAACAAAATTCTAGAACTTGAAGCTACTGCACTAACAGGTAACTATGATGTGATAGGTGTTACAGAAACGTGGTTATCTGAGAGTGATGGGGACGAATATAATATTTGTGGGTATACACTGTATAGGAAAGACAGGCAGGACAGAAGAGGAGGAGGGGTAGCGCTATACATAAGAAACAGTCTTGAAGCCCAGGTGTTAAACCTGGACAAAGAAAATAAAACCGAATCAATATGGGTCAGAATAACAGACAAAAATTCAAAAGGCATAATAATAGGAGCATGCTATAGACCGCCAGATTCAGACGGTGAGCACAATAAACTGTTATACAATGACATTAGAAATGTGTGTAGCAAAGGAGAAGCCATACTAATGGGGGATTTCAACTTCCCCCAAATAAAATGGGAAAACCCGGTGGGTAGCGCGAAGGATGAAATAGAAATGGTGGAAATGACAAATGACTGCTTCCTAACACAATTTGTGAAGGCACCCACTAGAGGGGAGGCATGCCTTGATTTAGTCTTTTCAAATAACGAAGACAGAATAACTAAAACAGAGGTCAGAGAACCACTGGCAAACTCAGACCACAACATGGTCTCATTTGAAGTGTTTTTTAAATCCCCAAAAGTAAAGACTAAAGCTAAGGTTTACAATTTTAGAAAAGCAAACTATGAAGGTATGAAACAGAGACTAACAGAAGTAGATTGGAGTAAAATAGAGAAAACACCCACAGAAGAAGGATGGTTGTTCTTCAAAAATGTAGTACTAGAGGCGCAAAACAATTACATCCCTAAAGTAGACAAATCTAAATGTAAAACTAAATTGCCAAAATGGTTTAATAGATCAATTAAAAAAAATATTCAGCGAAAAAAGGCACTTTACAGAGCATTAAAAAAGGACCAAAAAGAAAGTACGCAGAAAGAGTACACAGAACTGCAAACGCAAGTCAAAAAAGAAGTTAGAAAGGCCAAGAGAGAAATAGAAATGAACATTGCTAAGGGAGCTAAAACCAATTCCAAAATGTTTTTCCAATATTACAACAGCAAGAGAACATTCAAAGAGGAGATTAAATGTTTAAGAGATACAAATGGCAAAATCGTAGAGGAAGAAAAAAAAATAGCAAATATGTTAAATGATTACTTTTCACAAGTTTTTACAAAGGAAGATACTGACAACATGCCCCACATGTCATCCAGTTCCTATCCAGTTTTAAATAACTTTAGCATAACTGAGGCAGAAGTGTTAAAGGGACTAGGAGCTCTTAAAATAAACAAATCCCCTGGGCCGGATGAGATCCTCCCAGTAGTACTCAAAGAAATGAAAGAAGTTATTTACAAACCGCTAACCAAGATCATGCAGCAGTCTCTTGACACAGGGGTGGTACCGACAGACTGGAAAATTGCAAACGTAATACCGATCCACAAAAAGGGAAACAAAACTGAACCAGGTAACTACAGACCAAATAAGCCTGACTTCTATTATATGCAAACTTATGGAAACTATAATAAGATCCAAAATGGAAAATTACCTATATGGTAACAGGGTCCTGGGAGACAGTCAACATGGTTTTAGGAAAGGGAGATCGTGTCTAACTAACTTGCTTGATTTTTTTGAGGATGCAACATCGATAATGGATAATTGCAAAGCATATGACATGGTTTATTTAGATTTCCAGAAAGCTTTTGACAAAGTCCCGCACAAAAGATTAATTCTCAAACTGAACGCAGTTGGGATTCAAGGAAACACATGTACATGGATTAGGGAGTGGTTAACATGTAGAAAACAGAAAGTACTGATTAGAGGAAAAACCTCAGAATGGAGTGTGGTAA
The DNA here is from genome assembly GCF_017654505.1 of Polyodon spathula. Classification (NCBI taxonomy): domain Eukaryota; kingdom Metazoa; phylum Chordata; class Actinopteri; order Acipenseriformes; family Polyodontidae; genus Polyodon; species Polyodon spathula. The sequence continues at coordinate 5,940,157 of NC_054536.1, read as the reverse complement.
CCAGCGGTGTACCACAGGGATCAGTATTAGGTCCTCTGCTATTCCTAATCTACATTAATGATTTAGATTCTGGTATAGTAAGCAAACTTGTTAAATTTGCAGACGACACAAAAGTAGGAGGAGTGGCAAACACTGTTGCAGCAGCAAAGGTCATTCAAAATGATCTAGACAAGATTCAGAACTGGGCAGACACATGGCAAATGACATTTAATAGAGAAAAGTGTAAGGTACTGCACGCAGGAAATAAAAATGTACATTATAAATATCATATGGGAGATATTGAAATTGGAGAAGGAATCTATGAAAAAGACCTAGGAGTTTTTGTTGACTCAGAAATGTCTTCATCTAGGCAATGTGGGGAAGCTATAAAAAAGGCTAACAAGATGCTCGGATACATTGTGAAAAGTGTTGAATTTAAATCAAGGGAAGTAATGTTAAAACTGTACAATGCACTAGTAAGACCTCATCTTGAATATTGTGTGCAGTTCTGGTCACCTCGCTATAAAAAAGATATTGCTGCTCTAGAAAGAGTGCAAAGAAGAGCAACCAGAATTATTCCGGGCTTAAAAGGCATGTCATATGCAGACAGGCTAAAAGAATTGAATCTGTTCAGTCTTGAACAAAGAAGACTACGTGGCGACCTAATTCAAGCATTCAAAATTCTAAAAGGTATTGACAGTGTCGACCCAAGGGACTTTTTCAGCCTGAAAAAAGAAACAAGGACCAGGGGTCACAAATGGAGTTTAGAAAAAGGGGCATTCAGAACAGAAAATAGGAGACACTTTTTTACACAGAGAATTGTGAGGGTCTGGAATCAACTCCCCAGTAATGTTGTTGAAGCTGACACCCTGGGATCCTTCAAGAAGCTGCTTGATGAGATTTTGGGATCAATAAGCTACTAACAACCAAACGAGCAAGATGGGCCGAATGGCCTCCTCTCGTTTGTAAACTTTCTTATGTTCTATCTATCAAATGAAAAATGGGAGTGGGTTGCGTTTTGGAAAATTGGCCACTGTATAATTATGATTAAACACAAAACAAATACAAAAATAAAAAAAGAACCTGTGACTGTCTTAGGAAAGCCTTCCTTAATGGTGGTTTTTATTAATTATTGGAGTACAAAAGCAATCTCAGATCATCTCCTCAAGACCCCTGTTATCGACAGAGAAAGATGACCTTTGGTCACAAACTGTCCCAAGACTGATTTTAACCTTGTCCCAAAAGGAGAAAATAACACAAAAACTACCCACACAATGTGATCCTGAAACAGGCTGTTGTAAAATAGTTGTATTAATCATCATTAAACAGAATGTAATCCGAGGCGATCAGAAGTCTAAACCTGTGATGTACTGTGTTATTTTCTGATATTGCTTCTTTTCCTGAAAACTACATGAACTTCTCTCAGCCACAGCATATATGGAGACAGACAGGGCAGCCAGCAAAGCCTACACTGTTTGTCATTTTCTTGGTGGGGCTTCAGGCATAACTGGCATCTAGGACTTTATAACACTAGCTATGTTAAATCATTACAATAGGTCACAAGGCATGCCATGTCAGCATTTGTGAGAACCATTACTAAAAACCAAAAAAATGCATCAAATATGCAAGCATTGACAAGGGGGGGGGGGGGGGGGGGGGGGAGGTAGGGGGTGGTTTAGTCAGTAAGCTTTACAGATACTTACTGTATGAAGAAAACACAGCAACAGATTTATACCAGCATTACATTGAATACATCTTATTTTCAGTATATGACCATTTTGCAAAGAATGACACCTATTACCAATCCTATAAAGATACCAACTATTACCAACTATAAGATACTGTGGCAATGCTAGGAGTACAAAACCCATTCATTAACGCACACACAGCTTCATGATACGCATTCTATTGTCAAAAAAACACATTTCTTGTCAATATAGCCAGTGTAGTTACCTGCTAGATCAATATCCGTTACTTTGAAATTTGACACAGTTATAAAAATAAGAAAAAACTGGACTGTGACTGCACTTGTTTTGCAGTACCACTGTGTGTGCAGCATTTAATACCAGCGGAAATCACAACAAGTTACAGTTAACATTGCAGGTAGGAACTGTGTAGGTCTGCACTCACAAGTACTGTACATGCTCTCAATGATATTACTACAACACTCAGAGCACGAGCCTACCTACATACCCCAGTTATTCAATACATGGAAACAACACCTACAGGAAAGAAGTTAAGCTGCTGTTCCTGAGCTCAACCAGCCCTGTGTGACTATGACTGCAATTATGAAACCACTTGCTTAATAAATCAATCGCTTACCTCGTTCCGTTTTGCAATTCGTCTGGCAACTATCAGCTGTATCATTCCTCTCTTGTTGCCCTCGACAGACATGGACTTCCGCAGTGTTTCCATGGCCTCCTGATTGGTCTTCCCCAATAGCGACTCCCCATTCACTGCTATGAGCTGGTCATTTACTCGAAGCCTGCCGTCCTGAGGGTACCAAAATCCACAATACCGAACACCACAAACATTAAGAGAACATGAAGCCATTATCTGACATTGTTCAGAAATAACCACTGAAATGAACTTACCTTGCATGCAGCCCCTCCGTTGATAATGGACTTCACAAAGATGCCCAGGTCTGCATGGTTCTCCTTTGACCTATTGCCTTTGACACTGACCCCTAGGCCTGCAGATCCAGAGTCGCTCAGGGGGATCTCAAATGTCAAGAATTCCCGGGTACCATCTGGTGTGAGAACGAGATCTTCATCTTCTGTTTTCTGAGAGAGATAAAATATCAACCCCCATCACACTGTGCTCTCTATAATGTCTATTGTACAGCTTCCCATACCAATATCTTTTTATTCCCTGGGCGATGCATAATGGTGATCTAGAGAAGCAGTCCTGTCTGTCCAACTTTATATTTGCACATTCGGGGGATGTAGGAGCTACTTTCATACTATTTACACACATTGTAACAGTGCACAGCCTGACATATCCATGTTATAACATGGACTCCATGATCAAAACTACTTCATTAAACCTCTAAATCAAAGATTGTGTTCTTTTTAACTTGTATTAATAAGGGGATTTGTTTAAAAGCAATACTCTGTATAGACATTTATCTTTGGCAAAACTCTTAAAACACTCCTTTCATCTCACTTTCATAAAAAAAAAAAATAAATAATAATCTATATGACAATGATTTTGTGTGAACATGCTAGCCTTTCATAATGCTTTGATGGACACAACAGTCCTATTTTAATATGTGAATCCGTTCCGGAATATCAACCCCTCGCCTCCTTATAGACTCTTATCGTTCTTGCTTGTGCATAACTGAGACAGGCCTGCTGTGAGAAGTGGGAGATAACTCTGAACTGCCTTACAAAAACAGTGTTTAAGGCAAAAAGGAAAAGAGCGCTACAAAATATTGCATATACTTTATATGCTATGTTTGTTTGTTTTTGTTTTGTTTTATTATTTTTTTAGCATTTAGAAGTACTAAAGAAAATGTATTTTAAACCCTTGTTCAAAGCTTCTTTAAATACATATCATACTTGACCAGCAAACCGAAGTTGCTGTCATTCTAGGATACTATTCAGATTCTACTCAGATGCTGTATTTCCGCTTGAACCTCTTGGTTCTCCTGGTCAAAAAGTCACTATTGGATGCCGGTAAGATGCTGTTTTATATTGTAGTGTATGATCTTAGCTATCTATTCTAAAGAAGCTGGTTATGGTCATATACATTAGACACTGGATACCAATTACAGAAAACTATCCAACAGTGGCTTCAGTGCAAATAAAAATGAATGTATAGGACTACAAGCTTTCACTAATTTAAAAATAATAAAAATGGTACAGCACTATACTGGTTGTGGAATTGCTGTAGATACTGTAGTGTCACAGAGCAGGATGTCAAGTCAGAATCTGTACTGGGAAATCAAAGAAATCAACTGACTGAGCTACAGGTACCTGTTATAATTTCCAGTTGCAATAAACACAAAAATCCTTAACATTTACACTTGTATAGCAGAGTCACCATTCATGCGGGTTTACTTCACACCCTCTGGAACTGACATTTTTCAAGTTAATCCTTGGGTTGTAAAGAAGTCACCACAGGCTCCTGATTCTTGCAGGCGTTTCCACCATTATTCTCTACCCTACATAGTCATTTAAAAAGCCACATTTTTATTAATGTTCTTCATTAAAGAGAAAAAATAAAAAGTGTCCCTCGTCTGAGATTCTGATTACCTCCTTTATCAAAATGGGGCTAAAGTAGTTTACAAGCACTTTGTATTCACGCCGCTACTTTTCCAGGGCAGATGAACCACAAATAAAATCCCTTCAGATTTCTTTCTATACATCATGTCTGAAACAATTAGCAACATTTTTAAGTATTCCACACAAACCTGCATTTGTGACATAAAGGTCATTGGAAATGAATTTAGAAGCTTAAAAGAAGTCACTCAAGGATGTAATTGCTAAAAAGCCTATGAATGATAAATACTGTACATGATAAATACTGTTTTTTTTTAATGACTTGTGATAAATTCTGAATATAAAATGTATTCTTCTGATCTATTCAGACTCTCATTATGTGATCCAATTAAAATGATTTCTGTTGGGGCTAGGTGGCGATGTGTTAATGAACCAGCCTTTTCACAGTTTGAGAACTGTGTATGACTAAATGCAAGGTTCTGAGCAGAAGCAGCTTCCACAAAACACGTGGTCTCCTTGAGTTTCAATAAAGCTGAGTACGCAGGCAGGCGCCAAGTTCATTGAAGATGGAATTACTTTGAGACAAACATCTATTATAAACAAAGGACTTGCTACAGATGTTTAGGGTGAAGAGTTTAATAAATTAGCTATAAAATGTGGGAGTGCATGGCTGGCCACTGAGTTTATTACTGCATTAGCTATGCGGTATTGCTGCATTAGCAGCAATGAATATTCAGGAGAAACTTATTTTGTGTGTTGCAGAAACAAAGGAAACCCCATTACCTTTATTGTAGACTTTGCCTGGACGGAATTCTACATTCCCACAGAGATGCACATACAATGACAGTATTGGTCTACTGATACAAGGGGAACAGCTGTACGAATTTCAAACCATTTATAATGTCTACATGCTGAGAGGGCAGCGTTACAGAGGAACTATCACAGGCCCTTTGTCTTGGGACCCTTAACTGTTGTGTGGCTAATTATCAACCAGGAATAGTCTCTTGCACGAATGAGTAATCGCACATGTAACTTTGAAATCCATTCCCATTGGCCAAGACGACTCTAACTGCACACTCCAACATAAACATCGTATCAGTTCCTATGTCTCTATCCTTGATGGCATGAACGGTAGACATATACGGTAGACATGAAGTTTCTGTTATTAGTGTGTCATGCATCCACCATGCGTATTTGCTTTCTTACAGCATTCTCACACATATACCACACAACAGGACAACATTGTTACCTCAATCAGCCAATGAGTCTCTCCAGCAGCAGATATCGGCTCCCTCACTGCACGCCTCTACAGGGATATATTCAAACCAACAGGTATACCTTAGTTAAGACGTGACTCATGATTTAACATCAGGTTTTTTATGTTTTGTTTTTACGGTGTATAGACACAACACAAGCAATGCAGATAGACATTCATAAGTAGGGCATGGACGGAACACCTATCTGGTATGTATGGAGCACTCTTGAATTGACTTTTCCTTGTATGCCTCTGTCTGAACGCTTAAAGAGGAAGTAGCTTTGTATTTAGCAGGTTTTGCTTTATTTTTGTCTTGGTTTTTATGAGGTTCTAGGTTCTGTTGTTCCATCAATCTGGCTTTGAGCTTTTCTGGCCCTTTTTCAAACTTTTTCATGCTATTCAAATCTAGTGACAATGTGACCTTTCAACTCTGCTAACCCCATATCCACTATGTGGCTGTTCAGGCCTGGCATTTTGGATTATCCAAGCAAACTCAAAGCAAGGAAAAGGCAGATATAGAAAGAAATGACTACTCAATATCAGAGCAACACGACCCACAGCCACTCAAAACAATTGTAACTGCCATTAAACAGCAAGGGAAAGGGAAAAATACAACCAATCATTACACTTTCCAGGAAATTGGCATGAAGTCATTACTGAAACAATCTTAAAATAATAGTGTAGTGCTATCAGTCTCAGAACTCTGCATTGATGGTGCCTCAATGCCCAGCCTGAAAGCCTGTCTAGAATTCCCTCACTGCTGTCCCGGGTCATAACTGATACCGTCTTGCAGATTTCCAGATATAGTGCAGTATCTGCTCCTTCTAAAATGACAGTAAAAGGACTGCAAGCTCTTTCAAATAAAACCCTGCTGTCTGCCAAAATTTCAGCTTAAACGAATGACACAATTTGGAACCACAGATAAAAGCAAATGAAATAACCTGGATATAATTCTGAAAAAGGTGTAAAGTACATAATTTGATTTGATTTTGCAGAACTGGTTATGCTTGATCAGATAAATCATTTTCTATTTGGCAAGCATACATCTGAAGTCTTCAGGAAAAAAAATTAAATACGAAATTGCTCTTCCGAGAAAAATCTGTTGCAAGAATAAGGAAAAAATAAACTTTATTACCGTGCTTGCGTAAGCACTTACTTTATTTTAAGGCCCGGTCGTACGTATTTATGATATTTCCACATCCAAAAAAAAGGTTAAATTAATAGAAACAAAGAAAAAGTCAAATTTAAAAATATTTTCCTTACATGTAACCGAATTGAAAAAGCCAGTTTCAAATCTCGCTTTGAAAAATGTCAATCAGCATGTGAAGTAGTATTAAAAAAGCAACCTAAAAGCTGTCATAATAATACTGTGTCAGGCTATAAAATTACATTTCACATAAAAGGTTACTGCTGCACTGGATTACATAGCTTGGAATTTCAAAAGACAGACAAAAAAAGACTTTCCATGAAAGAAGTGCAGAGTAACCAGCATGCGATTCTCATTTAGGGTTAAACCAAACCTCAGTTTAGAAGTAGGTGTTCCTAATTGGTTCCAAATGTTCTAGAATCAGCAAGTCCCGAGAAAATACTGTCCTGCCTAAAATCACAGGACTTAAAAGGTTTACAGAATGTATCAGATCTAAAGAATGGAGCTGTGGTTACCGTATGAGATTGACTCAAGGGAAGGAGGTAACCCCTACATGAAAATGAATTTCCTTTCAGTAGAAAGAAAACATGCCTTTCTAGAAGCATATCTCACATATATTGTATTATGAGTAAAGGTTAAATAGGGTCCATTAAAGAGAGGCATCTGTAAAGGGTGTGTATTAAAACGGGTATGCTACATTGAACTGCAGCTGTTTAAAAAGCAGTTATTGATAGAGCTTGGGGGGGGTTTGTGTTCAAATATCTTTTCAAAATTCAAACACAGTGAATCAGCTGCAGAAAAAAAATGTATTGATATCATATTACAGTAAAGACATCTCAGGAGTAAAATAAACCTTTCACCTCATGGAGTTGCCTCATATACAAAAGCAAAAGAATAGTATTATGCAGCTTAAGTGATGTTATTTATTTAATATTTAATTTATGCATTAGTTATTGCCAGAATTCAATATACTGTTGGAAGCCAAGAGGAGATTCTTCCTATTTTTAGTGCATGCCAGCAGATGTTCATATTTTAACAGTGAAACGATGGTGGTATTTTGGCAAATGATAAAGGTGGTTTAGTAGTAAGTGAAGATGCCATCTGCATACTTGTTTAGTCTGGACTACTGTCCTAACTCTTTAACCCAACCACCACCACGCTTTGTATCTTTCAAGGTGATACAGCATCATGTGATAATGGCACAACACAAGAGCAACGGATCAGAATACATGGACAGTTAAGCGTTGCCAGGATGAGAAACGGCATCAAAGGATACAATGAGGTTGCAGCAGACTGGAGATGATGAGTTAAAACCGTGTGGCAATGCATGCTGTTAGAAGATTCTGCGTGCAGTAAATTGTCTCAATTTAATGGTGGGATGCAAGGGAAGCAGGCTTTTACGTACCACTTCTCTGGGACTCTGCATCTGACTTGATTCAGTATTCTAGAAGAGGTGAAAATAACAAAGAATAAAAAAACGCAAGCAAATCCACGGCACAATCCCCCCCAAAAATTATTTTACATAGGCTATTTTAAATGGAAAACATGTATCCACAGTTAATCTGGAATAGATCCAGCACAAGTTTGTTCCCTTTCAAAAAGCAAGATTCTAGTGGTAAAGATAAGACTAACTTGGATCACACATAACCTTGGGTGTAACTAAAAAGCATGTGAAAATGGCACTTCTTATTATGCACCATGTCTGCTGCAACCCATGATGCTGTGCACAGTAAGTGTAATTTTAAGCAGTATGGCCTGTTAGCCATAAATGTATTACAGTGGGACCAGAGCACAATCCCTGTATTCATGCTTGTGAATTTCGTTTTATTTTCAAGCACACTAAGTTCCATGGCAACCGACGACTAACAGACGACCAACGTCAGGCCTAATGTTTGAATTTATTTATTTATTTTTTTTGACATGTGCGATCTTCAGCAATGTTTCAACTGTATGATTCCTAGAACTACTCTACTTCTTGCATTACTGGTACCGTTATTATTTATCTAGCAGTATTAATTAAGGGTTTAAGAATTCATATTTGTCTTCGAGGTCCTTTTGGGGTTTGTAGTCACTGTACAATTGGAGATTTCAGAACTGCAGATATGCTTATGATACAATACAATGTTCTCAAAAACAGCGTGCAGTTTGCTGCATACATTTCAATGACCCTATAAATCTCACGGTATTACAGTACTATGTATATATTTTCATGCTAAGCACTACACCATTACAGTAATACTCATTTGTAGTTGGTGTCACTTGATCCAGTACATAACACTTTTTACACTCTGATGGAGTCTGATGGCAGGTTTAGTGTTATAGAGTTGCATCCCTTGAGGTCTATTCCAACTCTGTTACAACTCCCTCCCCTTGTCACCTGCTTTATCACTACACTCAAGTTTAAAAATAGATTGAGAAGGTGAAAGACATCATCTAATTGATTCCTACAGCACTCGTTCAAGCAGCAATTTAGACATTTCTTAACACTTGCTTCAAGTTATCGTGCTGTGGGTGTCTCTTGCTCTCCATTAATCTGAACTTATTTATTCAAGCCTTTTCCAGTGTCTGTTTTAACTCTGCTCAGTCGAGGTCAATCCTGGTGCTCTTGTCAAGAGGCGAAGTGACCTGTTAAGCTGTCTTTATTTCCGTACGCAATTATTAACAAATCACTAGATATAAAAAATACAGCAGAAAGGGGTCTACAATTGAGCAAGTTTATTCATTTTAGGACAGTGATATTAAAACCTGATGCTGTTTAGTGAGAGCTGATCAAGGTTACATAGTAATGAAATACGAAATATTTTATGAAACATTAGAGGTCAACAAAAAAACAAGCCCAGCTGTAACAGTGTAACTTATCTATCTGTGTATTTATTATGGTAGGAGTCACATGCAGACATCTGAATATTACTCATTTCACTCAATCACTAAGAAATACAATTAAATACAAAACATCCATATTGATTGGACCAGTACGGATCGAATAAAGTAATGGCTGTTCTGAGATTTCTTTTCAGCCATCCAGCTTTTAAATCAAATTTGTCCGATTTCTGACAGCAGCAAATCCGTTTCAATGTACAGCGTTGTTCTTGTTTTGATTTAAAGCTCTGGCGTTGCGAATAAAGGCAGATAATGCACAAATAGCAATGACGAGTCATTGAACTAAAGCTCTATGTGTGTGACAGCCAGGCAATAAATGCTCTGGTGTGGATGCATTACAGTACAATGCTTGTAGCAGTTTATTTGCAATAACCATCACTGTCAGTAGTAAAGCGTCCCTATAATCAGATTTTTATGAACAGTGTTTTTTATGAAAGCTCACTCATAATTATCGAGACGCCTGAATCCTGAAGATTGCATGGAAAGACTTGTATGTAAATGTAACAAAGCCATGCAGGTATTTGACAAACATGCTCTACATACAAATCCAAGCAGTGGACAAGCCGATCTCCCAAAACTAATCCAATGGAATACGTCAGGTACACAAGCTCCCAGACCTTGGAACCAGAGTCTATGAACAGTGAGCCAAATCACTTGCATAGTTACTATGATCTACAGTGTGCCAGAACAAGTAAATGCTTTGAGCACGAACATAACAAATAGATACAACACTGCTTTGCATTCTTACTTTCCAAAAATACAATGAATTACTTGGTGTGTTGACATTTTAAATGGCTTGTAATTTCTCATTATTCATAAACTTTTTTTTTTTTTTTTTTTTTTTTTTTTGCCACCTTAATATTTTGGCTTCAGAAGATTTGCTCTGTGCTGATTTAAATTCCATGCCAGTGATCTTCTGGCAGCTGTTGTCTTTGCCTGCTGGTGACCAGGGCAAAAGAGCAGAATGAACTTTGAAAACAGCCTGTGCAAGACAATTTGTCACCTAATTGACTTAATTAGGGCATTCTCCCAGCAAACTCTTACCACGTATTGTGATGATGAACATACAATTATGGCCAACAGTTTTGCACCACCCTACAGAATGAACTAATTATGCTTCATAAAGTTGAATGAAACCTGCTGAATAATGTTACGTTAACATATTGAATTGCACACCGCATTGTAGTTTTCCAAATACTTAACTAAAAACTGAAACGTGTGACATTTTGAAATCTAACGTTACATAATTTTAAAGTTTCTTTGATTACATGATCTTAATTAAAAATATCTAAATTATGTTCATATATTTATTTATTTATGTCTGTCTCGATCCTACAATTCTAGGTGATGCTAAACTTTTGGCCACAGCTGTACAGTATGAATGGATTGGAAATACTGTATGTACTATTTGTAAACTAGAAATCCCTTTTAAAAGGGAGAGACACCGTCCCATAAGGGAGACTCACCATCTCCCGGGGCAGGAAGGTTTCCTCTTGCCGAAGGACCGCCAGGCTGACCATGCCACCCATCGTCGTGCCCCTCAGTAAGGCCACCACTTCCTCCTGTGTCTTCCCACTGAGGTCAACGCCATTCACCTGGATTCAAGGATGAGACAATGCATCGGCCTGGGATACAGCCAAGACACGCATGCAAAAGAGCGCCACCTACGTACATGTCGCAACCACTTCAAGGCCAGTTGATTGTTTTTACCATCAAAACAGTACAGGAAGATACTAACATTACAGCAATTGTACTGCTGATGGACTAAATACATCTTACTCTGTTTTGAAAGGCCCAGGGTCCACAATCTCCACCCCTCAAAATATATCTGTTTAATTGTACATGTGTTTTGCAAGTTACCATAAAGATTATGCAAAATATCACCGTCGTACACTGTTTTGGGGCTGCCCAGATAACCTCCAGCTCAAGTTTGACAATGCCAGTTTAAGCTACAGACTCCAGTAATGGCTTCAAGATCACACATACTGTATTATATTTATATGCTTCAAACCATATTTCACATATACATATAGAATTATAGAGATGTTTCACCCAACTGATATACTGTCATGTTTGAAAAATATACACCCATTTATGATTTTCGGAAGAAGGCTGCTGCATAATGTACAATGTTTATATTGTACATCATGTATATTGCATACTATGATGTTATAATGTACAAGGGACCTGACTAAATTCTGCTAAGTCATGCAAGTTATTCAGAGCATGCATGTTCTACCCCAGGAATAAAAATACATATTTATTAATATTTAAGGAGTGTTCTTTAAACAGCTTAAATATTGAGCACTAAAAGACAGCAATAAAAAAAGCATGCCTTGTGGGGCATTCCAGCTGGCATGTTTTTTTTTTAATATCTTAGTATTGTTATATTGTTACTTAATTTTTATTTATTGTGTGGCACAAAATATAAACTTCCTCAATTCTCTATTGTAATTTCTTATCTGATACTGAGGAAAAAACTAATTGCCTAGAAAATTTAAGCTGCTAGTATAAGACAATGCATTGAGGGAGGACATCCTGGTTATTATGAGTACAGTAAGGAAATCCTTGCTGCAATTTTATGGTAAAGAATTGTGTTGAGTATAGTCATGTGCAGCCGCCAAGGCATGCCATTGTGAATGTCTGTGGAAAAGGAAACCAAGTGTGAACAGACTGAATGGCCATTGAACTGTGTCCATCCTCACCTGCAATAGCCTGTCTCCCGCCTTCAGCCTGCCATCTTGAATTGCAGCTCCTCGCGGAAGGATGTTTTTCACATATATTGGGGCTGAACCACCAATTGGAACATCTCTTGATGTGATACTAAAACCTAGACCTTCTGGACCTGAAACCAGAAAAGAACAACATAATCCATTTTTACATCAAGAGGTGAATTTTAACACATGCAATGCATCCACTCAATTACAGAATGGTGCATTTAAAATACCTATTAAGGACATTGGTCAGCATCATTAAATAAAGCAACATTTTCTACAGCACAACTATTTAGGCGTGTATCATATTAGACTTTTTATAGGCATTGTTCAATACAAGAACCAGTCAGTGCTTTCCTTGACCTACCAGTTGTAGGCATTATTCTTTGCATTTAATGACCCATGTTGATATAATCCCTAGCTACATCCCAATTTCTTTAAGCTGAAGATGCAAGTCCCATAGCTGGTTTATATGTCCCCAGGGACATGATGCTCTCCTATAATGCATGATGAAGAAAAAAAAAAAATTATTTATATGGCTCGATATGCAACAACAGTAGCTGATTTAATCCCCAATAATATAGAACTAAATTGGAGTTTATTGCAAAACTGGAGTAAGACAGAATAACCAAATTTAGAGACACAATTTCAGGGAGGTGAACATTAACCACGTAAAGCGAGGGGACTAAGGTTCAGACAACAACCTTTCTGTGACAAATACAAACCAACCAATAAAACTGAGAAACACTCAGTAATGGCTTCATATTTCTGACCTTATATGATGACCAACCACGTAATCCCATTCAAACAGTGTGATTTTAGGACATAAAATATATAACAGGTAGGAAGAGAGGCCATACTTCTCCAATGTACATGAAAATGCATGTACTGTATAACGTATGTAATTTGTATAGCCTCTGTGAATACAACTAGGAATTTGTCCCCATTACAAACTAAAAGGATCTAGCTGTTTACAGTTCTCCCAGAGATGGATGGAACTGATTACCTCAAGACAATTTTTTTAAATAAAATGTGTACACCGTATGTAGTGAATTTGTAATGTCCCTGCATTGTAAGAAAAACAGCTCTTCTGTATAGTCTCTAATTAATGAATGCCACATAGTTATTAGGTTCACGAGACAACGCTCATTACAGCTGTGCCAGTCACTGAAATCATATCCAGCCTTTATAAATGGTCATAGAGGCTCATCTTAATTAATGAGGGCCTACATGTATTGCATTCATAACACACTTAATGGAAAAGGAGCCTGTTACACCCACCGGAAAAAATCAGACCTAATGAGGAGACAGGTTTCATTGTGACTGAGACATATTGATGTCATACAATAATTACAAAGGCAATCAGTGCTATTGTATTATATGCATGTGTGAGCTCACTAAATAGTTTGATGTATAATAAAACAAAACTGATTTTTTTGTTTTCTTATGGATTATATACTGAATTAATTTGTAATGTATATGAAGTAAGAAGGTTTCTGAACAGAAGATTATAATATACAGTATGACATTTCTCAGCATTGAACACCGGAGGTTCATAATGTTACAACTGCCTTACTATAACCCATCTTTACCACTTTCTGTTTAACTTCAATTTCATCAATCCCTGTTTAGCAGGTGTGGTGGGGTATCCTGCCCCTTTGTGTATATATGTGTTTATTTATTTATTATATATATATATATATATATATACTATATATATATATATATATCTATATATATGTATATAGATATATATGACAGCGAAAAGCCATTTTTTATTTTTATTATGTACTGGTTGGCTGGACAAGCGAGATGCCATCCGCCATGGTATTGTTTTGTATTATTTATTGTTTGTAAATACCTCATGAGAATGCATTTTGACTTCATGTACCACAAAAAATACTTTGCCCAAAATCGTGGACCTGCATTTTGTATTGCTCCTTGACGGTGTTCTCTAGCAAAGAGGTTTGGACTTGAATCTTTATTTGAATCAGCTAATGACAAGAATCTAACTGTACTGCATTACAAGCATTGCTCTCTAATGGTGCAGGATTAAGTCATTAGAAGAATGTAACTAATGGCCTAGCATTAACTAATTACACAGAGTAACTGTCTGGGTATTTTGGTTAACGCAGCTATAGGATAAATGCAATTATAACCAAAAAGACCAAAACAGTACTGGAAAAAGAACATTTACAAAGCATTCATTTGATTCCACACAGAATGGGTTTCTGTTGAGTTATTTGATTAAGGCTATCATGTTAATCTTCTAATAGGCATGAGAAAGGTACTTTCAGGTCCCCCTAGGACACTTCTGAAAAATTCCTCTTAAGGATTGATTGCTTTAAAACAAATAACCTAATTCAATACAAAATAATATACACTATTGCAATAAAATGGAGATTCATATTTGTATGACAACATTTGGGGAATGCCAGAGTGCAGAAGTATACAGTATTGTACTTCTAGGACAGAATCTCAGATCTACAAGAAGGGATACAATAACACGACTTCAGTTCTAACAGGGGTGCCACAGGAAATGACACAATCCTTCAGCTACCAGTGAAGTCCGCCTCCTTATATTCTGATTAATTGTCAAAAGATAGTCTTCCATTATCTCTAATCCAAGTCTCCTGAACATACTTTGTCCTGTTGAGAGCAATGTCACATTACAAATCCCTCCACTCACCCTTTTGAGAGCAGACCTCCTAGTACAATTACAACACTGAACTAGGATGATGTCAGTCTCTGTGACGGACAGCACGTATATCCTCCTGTACAAACAGTTCCTGTTACATGGGCAGCTCGGGGCCTGCTAGTACTACCACTATCTCCTTTTCTGCTCAAATTAGTGTTCATCAGTTTATTAGAAATGGATGTTGCTTCGAATCAAAAGATTTCTTTTTGTACACAACTTAGATGGTAATATGTTACTGTCTTGTTGTAAAGTTAAGCTTTTAACCACAACTGCTGTCTGTATTTATTTATTTATTTATTTATTTATAGAAAGTCAAACTAAACATGGAAGGTTGTTGCTATGGTAACTTTGAACAGCAGGTCATCATTGTCCAAACAGTGTCTCAGAAGAGTGTTTTCTAGCTTCGTGTTACAATGATGCAGGGGCAACACGGTAGGGTTCTACGACAGAATTAGAAGCGCATCTGGCAGGGTAAACGTGCAAGCCATGGCGGGCTTGAAACTTCCCTTGAAAAATGGTAACATATTGAGCTTTTACAGTTTTGTGAAGATTCATCACAATCAAAATATATGCAGCTTAGTACCAGAAAAGATTGCAATTTCACTTCTCTCAAAGATGATTTATGTTTTTCTTGTTGACATTTACATTTCATTTCTTAAAAAAAAAAAAAAACTACTTCTGTAACCAGAACAGTAAATACACACTAAGACATAACAAAGCCTGAAACAGGTGACTTTAAAGATGTTGGCTGAAATCCTTTTTTTTTTTTTTTTGACAGTTCAGAACAGCTGATCATATTAAAAGAAGACTCAAGTCTGAATTTTAGGATATGAGCATCTTAGTAATGGATTATAGGTTAGCCTTTGCACATTCTATACACTGCCCATGTATGTGGCAGCAACAGAAAGACAGATGATCTTACACCAAGTTTGTATCAGAGTATTCCTGACATGCCGACAGTCTCCGCTCAACAGAGACCGCATGCTGTGCTACATCTGTGCTCCTCAGGCAAACTAAACAAAGGTGGGAGGTATATTGTTTCAGGGAGTTTTTTCAATTTACTAATTGATAAAGTAGCAAGGCCATACAGTGTTTTTACAACTTCTTTTTCCTTCTGTAGTCTACCATTAAAGATGAATATATTCACGATTAAGACCGAATGCTCATGACAGACCAAAAAGTCTGCACACATCTGAGTGGATGTATGGCTTTTCAACAGAAACACATGCTACTTGATCATGACGGTAATACAAAACAGCTGTTTTGGCAATAACTATCAAGGCACTTCTCAGAAAACACAGATATATGGAGAAGAAAGTGATTATGTAGCAAGTGTTTTCATTAAAAACACTAGTGTATCATTTGTAAGTAGGCTTTTGAGGCTCTCGTCATGTAAAATCTGCCAAAAAGACTTGGAAGTACATCAAATTCAGCATGAATAGAATTCCAACAAGGACAATTTGACAGTTTAATCCCCGTCTGCAGCCTATTTCTTCTTATATGCCGTATGAAATATGTGTCTGGGAAAACCACAGGCATGCTCATTGTTCCATCACCTGGACTAACGCTGGCGATAGGAGAGATAGAAGATTCCAGAAGCAAAACTATTAAAATGATAAGCCACACTGCAAGCTTCAGTGTACAAGTTCATGTTTTATATGCAGTACAAACGTGTTTCAAATTACTGCTGACAGGCTCCATTTCAAAGTGCTGTCCTGTTTACCTTTCTTGAGCTGGATGTTGAACCTCCTCCCTATCTTTTTGGTGTTGAACCCAGGGGTTGGCGTGGAGCTTTGCACTCTCTGTGGAGATGGACCCAGGCCTGGGCCTGAGGGGGGTTTCCCTGTGGAGTTCACACTGTGAGGTAGCTGCGAGTAGGACTCTGTCTGCTCCATCTGGTTCCCTGGCCTGGGCATCCTCTGAGGTGTGCGGTCCAGGCCCACGTTTAGACTTCCCCCCAAGCTGTCCTGGGAGTCAGGGCTGAAGCGACCAGGGTAAGAGGCCGGGTTTCTCTCGCTTTGAGACAACTGTTCGTACTGTTCCTTCTTCACCGAGGGGACCACGTGGAACCAAATGACAGGTGAACGCATGGCTTGCCGAAACATTTGTTGCGCTCTGGAAGTGGGAAGGAATAGAAATTAACAAATTAAGAGTGTCAGACAGGAAAATATTAGGAATATAAATGCCGTTGCTAATTGAGCCATTAACACTTGCTTTAAAACTTGTAGATATTTATTTTATATATTAATTGATTATAAAAAATAAAAAAAACAACACTTAATGTTTCTCGCAAACGGGCCACCAAACTATGAAGACACACTAAGAAACTGCAGCACATTAAAGAAGCATAGGAGACTGATTTCTCTGTAAAACGTAAAACTTCAGAACATTGTAATTGGAGGATTTTATCTTAGCGCCGTATGCTAAGTTATGCTGTTAGAAATCCCGTTAGAATCTCACGGGACTCCTAGGTCCCAGTCTGAGGTAGTGTATACTGTAGCAGTCAGATGGCTGAGGCATCTTCACAGGCAGTGCCACTTGCTATAATCACATTCTTCACCTTGATAAAATAATTCAGGACTGAAAGGGTTAACCAGGCTGGGTTTTAAAAAAATATTGTCTTCAATTCTCTAGTTTCTATACAAAATAAAAGGTTGTAGTTTGCACATTTTAAAATGTTACTCTACCTTTACATTCAGATGCAAATGTATTTGTTTCTTACTAAACTATACCCTGCTTGGGTGCCCAATGTGTGCTGCAACTGTGATGATGAGCCTGATGAAAACACACCCAGGACTGATTCACTAAGATCATTATTCAGTCTGGAGCCCTTGATGTTGCTGGACTAGGGTTATAATCTCTTTGTTGATGCCATTCTATGTCGTCATTTGCTTTTACTGAAATTGCCATTAATTTGAACTGCTGTGAAATACATTTACTTGGATCTTGCAGTCAGCAAGACCTGTGCATGAAGTACATTACAAGTAAACAATTTTGTAATAGTCAGCAATGATTTCTTGTTTTTATAGGAATGAATTTTTCATTCATTCAATAAAATGTGACATATTTTCAACAAATCATGGACAGGAAATATGTAGCTGACCTAGATTCAAAGGAATCAAAGAATCATTGCAATGAAGTATTCCTTAGGTTTTACACATTGGATGAACTCATCTCTATGGGTATTAGCAAAAGCAAATAAACAGTAGTGTCTGAGGTAATGAGAAGTGTGCAGTATTATCCCAGTAATCACATTATTATCAGATTTGACTGAATAATTAATTTGAACACCAATTTACTTTGATTAAATGCCTAAAATCATTAGCTCATGCAAATCATAAATCAAACAAGTATGTTGGTGACATACCTTACCTTATCTGTTTAAGTACACAATTAGAGTCATCAGTGTAATAAAAAAAGCAGATTTTGATACTCTTAACGTCTGGTAAAGAGTGCCATAACTGGATAAGCGGTTCACTAGATATGTTTTATGTACTGTATCTAGTGAACTCATTTAAGTGTGACTCATGTAAATACATGGGGCTCCGCTATATCCACATTGCTAAATCCAGCACGGGACAATAGAATATATCGCAAAAATCAACACTAGATATTAGAATGTGACATGCACTATAAGCTTTTTATAATGTTTCACAAAATCTAATCTGATGTGTAACCAACAGCTTTATCATCTGCATAATTATTCCTTTTGCATACGGACTGCCTGAAGCAAAAACTGATCGATGTGTTTGAGAAACCGGAAAAACCGGAAAAACTGTTCTGCTCTCTCCATTAAGTTGTTTGTAAAGCCCAATACTTACACTATGTCCTGAGAGGCAAATAAGTGTCTAACAATGTAAACTATTAAGTAGAGAGAATAACACAGTCCCAACACAATCTGTGCTATATTATTACTAAATGAATTTGACCAAAGAACCATTTGCAAACTACAGTTGGCGCTGTGAACAGGTTTCAATGCGATTGTCCTTTACACAGGAAACCAATCTTTATGAAGACATACAACTCATATAGTGTAACAATCTCCGCCACAAAGCTATTTAGTATATATACCGACTCAACTGAATGCACTTGCAGCAGTTCATCAGTTTATTTATTTATTTATTTTTTTCAACAATCCCCAGGCAATTTCTATGGTTAGCATTAAGTGCAACCATGGGTTTATTTAATTTATATTTCACTTTTAAAGAAAAAAAGGTAAAGGTTAAACATTAATGACTGATTTCACACCTTCCAATTACCACTTTCTTAGACTACCATGTTAAATTAGATAAGGTAGTTCACGATTAATGCTAATCATGGTCTTTGAAACCAGCCATATGAGTTAATACAAAAGCAGAAGTGTTAAATAAGGCACAGAGTATAAGATCGAGGAGCTTAAGGGAATAACCGGGAGATTGTGAAGCTGTAGCCTTTGGTTGTTTGCCTGGTTCTCTGCTCAGGTTCAGCAGAAGCAGCTGTCCCCAAGCACAGGTACCAGCCAAGCCAAAGATTGCAGACTGACTGTTTAAAGCGATGAGAGGGAGGTGAAAGAAAAGCCAACAGAAAATTGGAGGCTTACTGTTCAAATCGGATGTTGCGCAGGTCTCCGTTATTAATCCGAACGACACAATCATTCTCATGGAACAGATTCTCCTGCTCAGCTTTGCCTCCTTTCTCCAGCCGTTTCACTAATAACCCCAGGGTCCTGAAACATGGAAACCAGACATCATTGCTGCAGCAAAGCCTGTCATGTTAATAACACTGTAATACTAATTGCAAGCTTGATCAGTAATTCTAGTAATTAGCCAAAACTTTCTAGTCAGCTGTTTCAAGCCAAATTACACTGCATTCTTTAAACATCTTGTGCATCCTTTGTTATTTTGCACCAAAATTC
Source organism: Polyodon spathula (assembly GCF_017654505.1). Lineage (NCBI taxonomy): Eukaryota > Metazoa > Chordata > Actinopteri > Acipenseriformes > Polyodontidae > Polyodon > Polyodon spathula. The sequence continues at coordinate 5,920,367 of NC_054536.1, read as the reverse complement.
TGAAAAAAAGGAAAAAAAGCACATTTACTGACCAAACAAATTTAAATTGCATTTAATTAAATTAATTATTCTGATTTACCCATTGAGACCGATGCCTTGTTTACAAGGGGGTCCTGGAAAACAATAACAGAACAATTTCAAAGTACAAACACCACAATAAAAACATGTGTGGTTCAAACTTAACCAGAAGCATACAGAAATCTAAGAATAGGACACATAAGACCTATATTTGTTAATGTGGACTGAAGGAGAAGCATTGGCAAGAAGTTCTAACAATTCCCAAATGCAATCTTCAAAACCACAGAAGGAAAGATGATCAAATTCATTCTTTGTACTATGATGGAAACAGCTGCATGTCTCTAGGAGTTGATATGGAAAATATAGTATACCATACGTTTGAGAGTGTATACTACAACCAATACTAGTCCTTTCTACCACAGAAATCTAATACAGGGGTACCAAACCTTTCAAAACCTTAAACACAAAACAGTACCAATGAAACAGCACACACTCAATTCAGCGGACCAGTTTAAAAAAAAAAAAACACTAAAATGAAGAAAAAACCCAAAGCTGTCTTTCAAAGCTTTAAATCTGAGGAGGCAGCAGTGTTAAAAATAAAACACAAGCTCCTGTGTTTGCCATCTAGGCATCCATTAGAATAATCAAAACCTCTTCACTCAAACATACAGAAAGGAATGAATACATTAGCATCTCCTTGAGGTTAATGCATGCATAGGTTGGGTTTCACGTTGTGGGAGAAATGAAGGGAAAGAGATAAGTCACTCAAGTCAAACTTGCTTTCAGGTATCTTGCATAATCTGTTCTTAAGACAGCCAATCAGATTAAATAAGATTTAATAAGAGACACCTCCCAAAAAAAGAGAAAAGAAACTTAACAACTCATTGAAAGACATTCCACTAAAGGATTAACAGGTCAGCTTTTTTGAAATTCTGAATCCATAAGCTATTTAGTATATATAGCGGCTTAACTGAATGCAATTGCAGCAGTTCATCTGTTTAACTGTCTATCTAACGTAAACAAGCTCACTGACACCACTGAAACATTTCTCCTCAAAGTATAAATAAATGAAACATGATAAAGTTGAAATGAAGTGGGATAAAAGCTTCTCATGAGCTTCATAAGTCCCTGAAAGTGCGAACGCCACGTAATTACCACCCCGGCTGCAGCAGACTAGATCACAGTTTATCTTCATAAGCAGCGACAGAGTATCAACAGAGCCTGAGCAATGATAGCATTAATGATATCTCCAGTAATTCAGGGCTGAATCACCATTGGGTAGTGTGGGTAGTACTGACAAGGCTGAAGTTCAGCTACCGATACTTCCCAGGGACCTCAACAGTTCAATGTTTCTGCTCATCACAAACAAGTTTACACTCACTTTGAAAGAGTGGAAAAGAACAGGGGACCACGGCAATGGCAGACAAGGTTTTTGTAATGACATGGCTATGCAGTCCCTCAACAGCCATTGGTGGCATATTTTTAAGCCACCAATACTGAAATAAAAGTTAGTATTACATGTTTGCATCCCAATTCTAAAACAGGATCTCTACCTAATATTAATAATACAGTAATAAACAAGTATCCAGGTAAAAGGGGATCATCTGTGCCTACTCAGTACGTTCATATGCAATAATATATGAACTGCTGGGAATTACAAGGAAACAATTCCATCGATGGGTTCTGTGACATTATAAACCACAAGAGCAAATTTATAAAATGTCACAGAACCCAAGGGACTACTTTGTTTTATTTCTGCAGCCCATTCTTTATTGTTCTTCCTAACACATGGATTAAAATGGGTAAAATGAAGGCATAACACAGATCTTGTGGTTAAAGGAAAAATAACATTAAATATTAAGTTAAAAGTTGTTTTGAGCTTATAAACTAGAAATTAAGCTGCAGCGCAATATCAATCTGTTTTCTTTCAGCATGCTAATCCCTGCTCAGTCAATAGACACCAAGCTTGCTTTCGGCCACTGCATTTCAAGCTCTGCTGCCTTGTCCACTTCCACAGATTAGAATGCATGGGTTTTCATCTCCCCAGTATGCGTTAGATAACAGGATTTACATTCCGGTGTCTTTTGTTTAATCCAATTCTGCAGGACAAAAGTTCAAATCATCCAATTCCCATTTCAGAAACACATTGCAGATTTACATGGTCAAAACTGGCCTGACTAACAGACCACAGGAATTGAACTGATGTGAGAACAGTTTTAATACAAAGACATTGATAACAGTATCAAAGATCTACTCAACTGTATTTGTGCTTGAATTTCCTATTCATTTAATGTTAAATGTAATGTAAATAATAATTTGGTGAGAAATGGTACAGTAGCTCCACATGATGGAGCGTTTGTAAAGTAAACATAGGAAAGATCACTTGATTTTTATAATAAAGATGAAAAGGTTAAGAGAAATAATATGGCTCGGAATTGGCACTTCTTCAATTCGATTAGGGATTGACGACATACAAGTCTGCAACTACCACTCCATGCAGAATCTAGAAAAGGTCGGTTAGCAAAAAACAAACAAACAAACTAGATGCCAGCAACAAACAACTTGAACTTGCTCTCCTTCAGATAAGGCTGTCTGAAACAATTATATTTGTGTGGAGCACCAGTGACAAACAGAAGATTAAACGAAGGCTGTTTCTGCAGACTTGAACTGGTGGAAACTGATTTCTTTCTTCTTACAACTGCACTGCTTTTCTTCGTTTCCAGTCATGTGACAACTTAACTACTTTGAGGACAAATCTCAGAATCTGCCTTCAGAAATGCTTTCCAGTTGACAGCTGTTCGGTGAAAACTGAAATATGTTTTTTGTCTCAAAATCTCCAAAAAGAAACTGCTAGACATTTTCCCTCAGGCACCAGGGGTTGTACAGACAAGATGTATAAAAGCTAAGTGATAATTATTTTTGCATGAATGGATCTTGTTATATTCATGGCAAATTAACAATGCAGACTTTTAAGGCTCAGTTGATATACTAAAAACGTAGAGTTTAATGATGTAGATACATCAAATGTAGGTACATTTTTGAAGTCAGGGCTGAATAAACTTAAGAAAAAAGTACAAATTTCTTTTAGGTTATGGAACTGAAATGTAACAATATCCACTACAAATAAAAGCAATTGTTTCAATAACCTGGAGCACAGTATAGGCATATTTTAGCCTGAAGACTTAATTTGTTTTTTTTTATAGATCTGTTTCTCCTAACATCATGGTTGTACGTTTGTGACAGTATTGCACAGGTTTTGCTGCTTCCATCTGCAACGGAATCCTGCTGTAAACAAGCTTTTAGTTAAGTTAGTTTAGCTGCTTTTAATATTTTAAATTTGAACTACTGTATTAAATGTGACATGTATTCTTCAAGTTGGCCCTATTTTGTCTCCTGCCTATTAGCAGACAGCACCCATGGTCTGGTTTGCATTTTACAAAGGAATTGCTCCAGGAGTGTTTCACCTTTTTTGGACATTAAGACATTACAAATAATATGGTATTCATTATTGGTTATACATCAGTCTGAGTGAACTTACAGTTAGAGAGCCAACAGCTTAACCAAGGAGTTTTTGCTCTTTTTATTTCAAGATAAAGAGAAAAAGTCAAGTAGACAAATATCTTGGCTACCACAATCACTTACTGAGTTTTACCACAGAATTTGTCAGAAGCTGTAGATGATTTAAATATAGTTTGACACCTAAGATACTGTATGACAGAATTTACTGCATAGCACCTCTAGTATTTATATTGCAGTCCCCATTTTGCATTGCCCTGCAGTAGTACTGCGCTGCAAATCATGTTTAGTATTGCAGCATATTGCTGATCCAAACAGTTCATGTGGCTTAATTACAAAGGATGCAGAAGACAATTTAGCAGAAGCAATCTAAAAAGCCTGCTTAAAAAAAAAAAAAAAAAGAAAAAAGAAAAACCTTAACAAAACATTACCTTCCACCCCGAGCACTGAAAGGCACTACATGGATTCCCAAAGGCCCGCCATCGTTGGAGACTTGTACCAGCTTTACCATGTCACTGTGAGACAATGATTAACGAGGGAAAATGAGCATGAGCCAATACAAAATGGGGGGAAAAGACGGCAAAAACACACACACACACACACACACACACACACACACACACAAACATAACATAACAGTTCACAACAACATGTAATGGAAGTTGTGCTGAACATACCTCAACATTAACCTGAGAGCGTGAGGGGATGTGAACCATCAAAGGAAAATAAAAATATATTAAATTCACACAAACACTATGAACATGTTCAATGGCAATGGAGTCTCTGCAATACTGATAAATGATGAACATTTTGATTGATAGATATTCACCAGCCTTCAAGAAGACAGTTCTGCTTGGTCTATGAGATATTTGTAGTAAGTACTGATTTTTTGTGTGTGTGTGTGGTAATGTGATTCCAGCACAGCACATACATGTTACTTCCACTATTTCTACTACAATCTAAATCTGAAATACACATAATTATTGAAATATAAAGGAATGATATTTATTTTTTGCTATATTGTAAATTGTTTTTTTTTTTTTTTCCTTTGGCTATGATGTAGCAATATAACCTTTAATTGTCTTCATGATGATATTTAAAGCCACTATGTACCATAATTGAATTAATAAGTAATGAACATGTGATGGTTTTAACATAGGATACTAAATGCAGAACTGAAAATGCGATTGTTCTTTGCCGCACTGTAAAAAAAGCCCCTTGTTTGTTTCCTTGGAAACGTTTCTCGTACGGAAAATTACACAAACAGACCCTTCAGAAATCATTTCTTGGCTTGGACAGACACAGAATCTGCAAACTGGTGATACCATGGTGGGGGAGAGACACAAAGTGTGAGCACGGACTTACTCTAAAGATAATGTTGGCGTGTGCTCCTGGCAGGAGTCTGCACGGCCCACAGGTTCAATCCGACCATTCTCCTCCTCTGTACCCCCATCCTCCTCCTGGAAAACACAAGTATATAAAACATCAGTATAGTGTGTTCTTAATAGGGGCTTCTGGCAGTGAGCAATGCAACTTGATAAGTATCTACTTTTCTTTTTTCTTCTTTTCATGCAGGAAAAACAGCATAATGGCCAGACTGTATATATTGTGTTTCATGCTGTTTGGCAGTCAGATTACAATAACAACAAAGTGCAGACTAAAGATGTCTGAGATTGATTGTTAAAACTAATCAATCTCCCTGGGTCAAAGACAGTCCAGGTTTTACTGTAATGCTGTAAAGTGGGCACACATTGTGCTGAATTTGTTTGCCTTCCTTCATTTATTTCATTTAATTCTTTCTGGCTTTCATGCTTCGTGTTCGATCAAAGATAATTCTTCAATTTCATTTTGCTTTCAAAGTCTATTGTCGGATCTGTGTTGTATCAGGAGTCTCAAAGAGATGCCTTGCATCCTGACTAAATGCTATTATCTGCTGTATGTAATATTCAATCTAAAAGGACTACAATAGCCTGGATATCCAGAGCAGGCAATGTTGACAGAGCTACAATCCTCCATCAACCAGTCCATTGTTACAACAGACAACCGAAAAAAAGCATAACTACGCAAAAGGAAAAAATAAAGTATAAAAATACTGTTGGGTATTTTCACAGCATTATATATATATGTGTATATATACACATACACACCATATTAAATAAAGAATTTTGTGGCCACAGCTACTCTTGACAATTTTGTGGCACTCTGGCGCTGTGGATAAAATCTAAGTAGTCATAAAATGATCCATCTTTGCTAACATTATAGCTGAATGCTGACATGCTCAGATTGCTCTCAATATTTTCTGAAATGTCAAGCAAAACTAAATAACTTGTGTTTTCACAGAATCCAATGCTTTCATAATGTACATGCTTTCAAGACATAAGAGATGGCACCAAGAGACACATGGCAGGGGAATGTGAAACACATTCATAAAATTGTCATACGTACACCTGAAGCTGGAATGTATTCCCTGAGCCTCCAGTGGAGCTCAATGAAAATAAGTCAATCACCTCTGTTGATACAGACAGCACATCGGTTGTTTTAATTGTGTGTCACACAGGGTCCCATGGGTATCTGGTTTATTTATTTGTGTTTGCTTTGGAACTCACGAAAACAATTCAGAACGGGGAAATAAAAAGAGAATAAAGCAAGTAATAAAGCAGGAAGAAATCCAGCAAGAAAGAAGTGTTACAGAGCAGAAAAGGAAAAGAATGAAAGCAAAAGTTTTTTTGCATGTAAACATGACATGCAACACCCACTTAGTAGTCAGAGTTTGTCATTTAAGTCCCATATGGATGAAACCTCTCTTCATAATGAGTTTGTCCCTCATGATGAATAATAATGCTCAGCTTCCACACAGAGGAACTGTTGAAGGAGTTGTTGAGAGATGGACCGTTTCCCCTCCTCTAGACATTGATGTAGCTCCTAATGGCCTACCCTGCTGCACTTGCAGGCTGCTAGGTGTCATTTGTTCCAGTCACAAAAAGCTAAAAGGAGAAACCATGAACCCATGCAAAAGTCACATTGTTTCTTAGTAGTCAAGGCACTGTACTGTGCTTAAATGACAGACATGAGCAACGACAGGGAGAGTTGGGCACAAATGCATTTTCTGGCAGCTTGAATACAAAACATGTATGTATTTCATTTATTTATTTTAAAAACTTCAGGCACTGTTCTGCATATTGTTTTGAGCCTGTGATGCCACTCAGTGATCTTTAAGACCCTGAAGCAGTATTCCAAAATGGATCAGTGGGCCTTAACATGCAGCCTTAAAGCAGCATTGCAAAGTAAGCCAAGGGCAATTTTCACAAGACCCCAGAAATCTGCTTGTGAAGCAAAGCATTGGGCTGAAAAGACTTCAGGAGGATACTCCACTCCCCAACCTGTAACCCCTAAGTTAACACCACACACAGAACACGCTTTTACTAGAAACCGAAGCGCTTGAGGAAACCTACTGAGCTTTGTCAGGTATTTCAACCAACACCAGCTAAAAATGATGAAAATAAGAGACAGAGCAAAACAGAATCAAATAGAATTAGCCCTAAAAATGCAAACAATGTTGAGAGGATTGGGAAAAGTAAATCGAATCATTTTGGCTTCTACAAATAAACATTCTGCAGTCTCTCCCAGTATTTCTTTATGCAGAGGGAATACTGTAATATAAAATTAAAGCAAGATATTTAAATCCTTTAATAACGTATAATTTCATAACCAGCAATAACAGCAAACTAATTAATCCTGTGTTTTGCATATCTGAATATTCTGCTCATATACTGGATATATATGACGGATATTTGAATATTCTGAATAAATTAGCTGGAATAAAAAAAAAGGTATCTCCTCATGTAGTATTGTCTGTTTATGATACAGTCATTTATAAATTTAGTTATAGGAACAAACACGAGCATGATCATTATAGGGTTTGTCCCTAGATTCAAACATTTTTACCCAGTAATAAAACAAATTACACAAATGTTAAATTGAAAGCAACTTCTTGGGCTGCCGTGTTAAGGTTGCTACAATGTTCATCGTCTCAGGAACAGTTAATAATGACATAGCACCCTAAACAACCTGGGTACCAGGAAACCTCAGCAATTCGTTCATTCTCTGTTGCTGAAGGGCAGACCAGATTGCTTGAGGGTGTAAACTGATTGCTACATTGCAGTGTTTACTGTTAGAGTGGAACACACTGCCAAATTGCCCATCGGGATCACAATACAAATGTGGCCTAACCTCCCAGCGCAAGTGAGCTAATCTAGTAACGGACGTGTAGACAGACGTGACCTAATGTGAAACCTGTAACACAAGGTAACGAGGCGGGGGGGGGGGGGGGGGGGCAGCGATGGTATCAGCGCCAGTAAGCAGCACAGCTTTCAATTGGAGTATTAATTGCCCTTCATCATGTTACTGCTGTGGCCTGTGACAAGCGGAGTACGGTAAAATAGACAACCTGAGCATTTCAATCAGCAACTCATTTGCCATCACACAGCAGATCAACAAAGAAACCAATGGGAAAGGCAATCATTTAACTCCTAATTGTGGAAAGAAAACCTGTTTTTATTATTTTTAATGCTGTCTTGTCTGTTTCATGTTGTCTGTTTCATCCATTTCTTCTAGCAAACAGCACAATCATGCTGAATTAAATTGCCTTGTCCTCTGTTTAGCCCCTTACCTTACACACCACATGATCCTGTTATGATATGATATACTAGAGGGTGTATACAGTATGTTTTGTTTGTGAATTATTAAATAACTTATAATACAGTAACATGCTCATTTCATTATCTGACACAGTTTTAAATAACACAGAGCCATTGTGAAAAGTGCATCACCATGACATGCATCCATGCTGATACTGCCATTAACCTGGCAAAGAATGATGCAACAACGCTTCCGATACTGCCATTAACCTGGCAAAGAATGATGCAACAAAGTTTCCGATACTGCCATTAACCTGGCAAAGAATGATGCAACAACGTTTCTGATACTGCCGTTAACCTGGTAAAGAATGATGCAACAACGTTTCTGATACTGCCATTAACCTGGCAAAGAATGATGCAACAACGTTTCTGATACTGCCATTAACCTGGCAAAGAATGATGCAACAACGTTTCTGATACTGCCATTAACCTGGCAAAGAATGATGCAACAACGTTTCTGATACTGCCATTAACCTGGCAAAGAATGATGCAACAACGTTTCTGATACTGCCATTAACCTGGCAAAGAATGATGCAACAACGTTTCCGATACTGCCATTAACCTGGCAAAGAATGATGCAACAACGTTTCTGATACTGCCGTTAACCTGGCAAAGAATGATGCAACAACGTTTCTGATACTGCCATTAACCTGGCAAAGAATGATCTAACAACGTTTCTGATACTGCCATTAACCTGGCAAAGAATGATGCAACAACGTTTCTGATACTGCCATTAACCTGGCAAAGAATGATGCTAACAACGTTTCTGATACTGCCATTAACCTGGCAAAGAATGATGCAACAACGTTTCTGATACTGCCATTAACCTGGCAAAGAATGATCTAACAACGTTTCTGATACTGCCATTAACCTGGCAAAGAATGATGCAACAACGTTTCTGATACTGCCATTAACCTGGCAAAGAATGATCTAACAACATTTCTGATACTGCCATTAACCTGGCAAAGAATGATGCAACAACGTTTCTGATACTGCCATTAACCTGGCAAAGAATGATCTAACAACATTTCTGATACTGCCATTAACCTGGCAAAGAATGATGCAACAACGTTTCTGATACTGCCATTAACCTGGCAAAGAATGATCTAACAACATTTCTGATACTGCCATTAACCTGGCAAAGAATGATGCAACAACGTTTCTGATACTGCCATTAACCTGGCAAAGAATGATGCAACAACGTTTCTGATACTGCCATTAACCTGGCAAAGAATGATGCAACAACGTTTCTGATACTGCCATTAACCTGGCAAAGAATGATGCAACAACGTTTCTGATACTGCCATTAACCTGGCAAAGAATGATGCAACAACGTTTCTGATACTGCCATTAACCTGGCAAAGAATGATGCAACAACGTTTCTGATACTGCCATTAACCTGGCAAAGAATGATGCAACAACGTTTCTGATACTGCCATTAACCTGGCAAAGAATGATCTAACAACATTTCTGATACTGCCATTAACCTGGCAAAGAATGATGCAACAACATTTCTGATACTGCCATTAACCTGGCAAAGCAGCTGTCTAGATATGCATAACAAATGTAAATGTGAAATATGAACACGCACGCACACACACACACAAAGTGAAATTTCCCGTTACGGTATACTCAATCTGACACGAACTTGTGATAATGTTTCATTTCACTTGGATATGGGGTTCTCTCAACATATCAGTATGTAAATTTGATTTGTGTATTTTGTTAAAGTTCTGCAATGGGAGTCGCCTACACACACACACACACACACACACACACACACATTGATATTTTCAGTAACAGTGAAATAAATATAAAGATACATAACAACATGTTAGTAGGGTATAAGATATAGATGAGGAGGAGAGGGGTGACTATAGGCTTCTTGCAAATCTGCAGGGCTGGAAATAAGACTCCTGTCACTTAGCAGTTTCACCCATTCCAGGTGTTACTATTAGCCACATTGTACAGGTAACAAGCTCAGGTATGTCTTATTAAACTCATAGAAACACTGGGAATGGAACAAATCTGATCTGAAAGTATAATACTGTACAACCCACAAAGTTTATTCAAAACATTTTTCTAGAAGCTTTCCGTTTTCATACATTTTCTTAGTGTCAAACCTGCTCATTCGACCACCTTTATTTAACAACCACCTGGTCTAAGCGACCACTTTAAATTCCTCCCAATTATATTTGTGCTTTTATTGAACTGTATTAAGCGACCACCTGTCTAACGTGACCAGCAGCCACAATTCTGACCCAGCAACAGACTCAAACCTGTATTAAGCATCCTTACACAGGGCTACTGTTATAAGACAAATATGTTTTTTAAATGGTACTTCCTAAAGTCAAAGGAATATGGTAACGGTTTTAGCAGTATTTTCTCTGTAATCAATAAAACAACAGCGCTCTCTTGTACAGGAAGAAAGAAAATGTGGAGAAACAAAAGGTCCTCCCTACATGACAGAATTAAAGTTATTAAACTTGTAAAGACAGTAAGTGCCAGAAAAACTGCTGAAAAATTTGGCACTAGAAAAATGCAAATATAGCATTTTTAAACAAAGAACTAGGGCTTGAAGTTTTAGGTTTTTATTTTTATTCATGTGACCATGTTTTGAGCAGATTCAATATCTTAATTAAACTATTAATTACTAAACTAAGTCGCTTCTTTTTACCTTGATGTCTACCCCCCCCTTAAAAATATGAACATAGAGAATATCAAAAAGTGCTAACAATGTCTCATTTTCAGGAAAGCTCTTTGCTAGGACAACTGTGTACACACATTACATTCATAACAGAACAGAAAAAAACATATATATTTGGGACAATGGCATAGAACACAGCTTTGTAATATTGTTTAAGTGTCAAGCATGTATCTGTCTATCTCAAATGGTGTCTATTGCTTTATAATTACAGTGAAAAATGTCCATACAGTTCAACACTAAACACTATTTAAAAAAGTGTCCAAAGCTATTGCATTGCTGAACTGTACATACCAATTTAACTCAAAAACATGCTCTCAATAAACCTCCAGCAATGAAAGACCTATGGATTAGTTGCTTGAGATTTAATTAGATTCATGCTACTACAGATGTGGCTGACTAATGCATTCAAGTTTAATCAAAGTGATCAGGATTGTTGTTTACACTAGCAGGCCTTCACAGGTGGGCAATGACCTGAAATGCTGCACCTTGATTGGTCGAGACACTGTCCAGCATTATAAATAGATCTATAATTTGTTACGATTATTGTAATTTACTTATAGAGAAATATGTATATCTAGGTACAGAAAAAAATGTGATTTTGTAAACCAAAAACTGAAATGCCTTGGGAGAGAAAGAAATTCCAAACCCCGGATTGCCTGCAGTGGAGACTGCTTTACTATTAATGTACAGAAGTAAATTCTAGCTCTTACCCTGAACTCACTAGTAAATGTAAATGCCTAGAGGAGACGCTTGTAGACAGAAAACATTTATATCTATACATATGTATTACAATCAGATCAGTCAGTTTTCAATGACTTGCAATTTTCTGTAGTCAGTCAATAACACCGAACCGTGGAGCTTGGAACAAGGTCAAGACGACAAAGTTAGAAACTGCATGTGTTTATACAGTCACAGAGTACAAAGGATTTGTTAAAAGCTTATCTTTAAATTAGTTCAACAAAAAGAGTAATGGACTTCAATTCAAAAGTTGTGTTTGTGGTTACCATCTAGTAACAGTCGCTGAGACACCAGAGAACCTGCTATTGCATGTGTCAGCTAGTCAGTGGATTAGCAAGCAAGGCAGATCAGCCTTCAGTTCATTTAGGTCAAATGGAAATCATAACACAGATACCCCTGGACCATTTGGTAGAGAACTGCATAAACAGGCATGGCAGACACAGCCGCATTGCATGTGGTGATGTATTGCAGACACTGCACATTGCATACTGTGATGTATTTCAAGGCCAGTCACGCTTGAGCACATCCAAAGTACATTCAGGGAATTCATGGCTGTTTATGGAATTGAAATACAGCCTTAATCCATCTTACTTCAACAGTTAAGCCTAAACAGTTAGGCTGCCAGGTACCATTTAATGGGCCAGTGTTTATTTAAAAATAACTTAATACGTTAATCAAGCTTCACTTATCTAAAAAAAAAAAAAATACACCGTCACTGCCCCCTTCCCTAATAACATTTGTATCTTATTTTAAGTACGACATGGAAAATAAAATCTATACACAAGATGTACTCAGAAACTGTATCAAACAAGCTCCGGATTCAAAGAATGAATGTCTTCAAGTTTTCACCCTGGGAGTGCCTTCAGGAAGAAGTGTAGAACAGGAGAACGAGATTCTCTCCTCACTCCCACAGGGATTGTCTTGCATCATCATCATCATCATCATCATCATCGTCGTCATCGTCCCATCCACCTCCGTGTACCAGTTCTTAGAATTCTGAATATTTTATCAAGTTTTAGTTTTAAACTTCTGTTCAGCATTGAGTTTTTGCGTACTTGTTAATTAAGCACAGAGTTGTACTTGGTTCCAGTAGAAATGTAAGGAACCTTTTGTTTTGTGTGATGCCGATCATTTAGGTTTAGGGGTATTTATAGAAATCAACAGTTGAATATATCATGCATTCTTAAGCCTCTCTCTTTATAACAACAGCTGCAGGCAAATTATGAAGACACTGACGCATCGCATCCACAAACAGGACTGAGAGAAGGGTCTTTTCTAATCAGTTTTAGAAAGCTTTTCTCTAAATAATTTCAACATCTATAACCATCATACTGACTGAAGAAACTTTTTTCAGGTGCACAGACTTAAATTCTGATTTCTTCATGCACTAAATGCAATATAAAAAGTTACTTTCAACAAGTAAATGCCAAGCTGGTTCTTAATGCAATTAAGAAAATGAAATCAATGACATTAGCTAAACACATTTGTCCATTTTATCTCAGGAACAGTTCTCTTCAAAAGCAGCTGATAGTAAGCCCCTGCCTCCTCTGTGTTTATAAAATAGACATCATCTGACAGCCAGAACACCATATCAGCACAAGCAATTCTGTCAATGACAGCCTTGGGTTTTGTTGGCATGATGTTTAGCTAAATTGATCTTTAATTAAATTAGGCAAGATAATTATAAGGGCGTAAATAAATCATTTAGTTTGTAACAAAACCCAAGTATAGACTTTATTCTACCATTAATAATAAAAGGAACGTTGTGCTCTTTCAGAGAATCAGAAGTTCAAAAGGGTACAAACATTACTGAAAATGAAGTAACCACTATTCTGTGTGTGTGTGTGTGTGTGTGTGTGTGTGTGTGTGTGTGTTCAGTTACTTGGGGGAGTTTCAAATGATACTCAAGGCCAATCTTAACAGAAAATAAGCACAATGTATTATCTTTATAAAGAAAATCTCTGGTTAAAGGAATTGACAATTTGACAAATTAAGTGCCCCAAACCCTTGTAAGTGAGGGCTGGCATCTCTAATCGTCCACAGCCATCAACATGGAAAACTGACCTGACCAAGCATTTTTTTAGCATTAAAAAAATAAATGTCTTTGTTAACATTGGGGGCCTGCCATGTAATAGAGGATCCCACGGTTAAGGTCAAACCCTTGTAGCAAAGCTTTTTCTAAATACAGCAGGCACCCCTGAACAGCTAGCTCTCCCTGTGACAAACTGCTTAGTGTAGTCTTCACAGATGTATTAATCTGGCAGTCTGGCTTAGGGGTTTTGTAGAAAAATGAAGTAAATACAAACATTAGTTGCCTGGAATTGGCGTTTTGCAGCAGAGTATGCCAATTGCAATGACAGCTCCATTCAAAATTTGAGTCACTGAAGTCAATGAAGGATCCTCTCAATACGTAGCATAATTAATCCAGCAAAGTTCGAAAAGGTCAGGCAGCCTCTTTAAAGTGAAAACATTCAGAAAGTAGAAGGAAATGTGATTTCCAAAAGGTAATTAACAAAGACCCCAAATCAAATGTCAGTTGTTACGTAGCATTGAGAATAATTAAATAGACTGCTTTTCTACTTCCTTATACACATCTCATTTGCACACAACTCATGTTTGTGTCCATTTCGAAATGCTTTGTCTCCATATACTGAATTTTTATAATGATCCAATGTTAAACAAGAAGAGTATAATTTTACCTAGATTAGACCTGTGCAAAGCTAAACCAGGTCTGATTCGAAATGAATGGATAATTGGACTGTAAAGTCAACACCAAATGATACAAGCAGGGGAATGCAGAGAATAACTTAAAAACACATTAACTCAGTTTGGGGAGAACATTATTTTGCATATATGTTTGGGCCTTCAAGGAGCTAACAGTAATCTGACTATCACCAAAAGATACAACCCTGTCCTTTGATAAAGGCAGAGACATTTTATCGCTCTGATCATTGCCGTCCATGGGTGTTATAAAAGATAGAAGTTAAATAAAGGCTTTTTGATTTAGCATTACATCTATGTGAGTAGAACATTTCAACAGTAGTGGAACAGTAGAACATTCCAGGTTTCAGCCATGCCTTTTAATAGAATATATTTCAAACTATGTTGATGGAAAGCAACCTAAGAAAGGAACATGGAAAAAAAAAAAAAAACATTAATATCGTAAAGCATGACATTTCTGACCCCAGACAAAAAAAAAAAAAAATAGAAAACCAGTAAACCTGCTCATTACAGAATAGCCCCAGACGCACCTGCTACCCAAAGGGACAATTGTTCTTCATTAGAAAGTCAATCAAAATTGTATGACATTACTGGGTTGTTCATTATAATTGCTATAATTGGCTCAGGCCTTTGCTACAAATTCAAACTAAAGCATAGTACCGGTATATTAAATAAATAAATAAATTAATTAATTAATTAAAAAAAACAACACAAAAAAAAAAAAAACCATGAAATGCCTTGTTTCTGGGTTAATATATATTAAGCTTCTGGTACAGTAATAGTGCATAATTTAGCTTTTAGCAAGTGACTTTTTTTTCACATTACTAAAAAAAAAAAAAAAAAAAAAAAAAGGATGACATTTAGGGTTTACAGACACCCTCAAGTTTAAACACATACATGCATAGCGTTCAGGATTGCCTTTGGTTTATCTTTTAATCTGTTCTTTGTCTGAAACTTAATTTTACTCAAAAGAAAGAAAGAAAAGATTGACTGGCTGCATGCTAAGGCCATCAAGACGTGCCCCTAATTATCTTAAGGCATTTATAAAGTAGACAGGGCTGCGCATTGGAGGCAGTCAGCGATTCAGAGTGGAGAGCAGTTAACAATGCAGAGCCTCATCCGCGCGCTGGCAGTCTGCTTCCTGGACAACGGAACGAGGCATCATTCTCAACTAAACAATGATCCAGGGTAACCGCCAAATACATGAGCAAAATGAAAACTAAAGGACGGCTTTCAAACCCACTTCCCTAAGCATGGCAACCTATTTAAAGCACATCTTTAACTTGACACGTTTTTTGTTCCGCACATAGCCAGGGACATGCTCGTGCACAGTGCTCCACATTCATTTCACACCATTGTTTTTTTCACCCTGGAGTTATATATATATATATATATATATATATATTATATATTCATATATCTATATCATATATATATATATATATATATATATATATATATATATATATATATATATATATATACATACATACATACATACATACATACATATTTACTTAAATTATTTGTACATTCATACATTTTAAAGTATTTGTGATTAATAAAACATGTAAGACAGAAAAAACATGTATTTTTCCACGGTCAAATAATATAATTCTTATTTGTAGTGAAGGGTGCTAAATGTTATAAAAAAAATAAAAATAAAAAAAGTTAATGTAGTCATGTTCATTAAATTGAAACAGCTTCATGATTCAGGTCACCAAAACCTAATGGCTGAACAAGTCTACAATTAAACGGTCTAATTGGGTGTGCATCATACAAATAAAAATGCCTGCTGTGCTTAATGAGCAGAAATGTATAAATGATGCATTCAGACCCTGTTTTTTAGCCAATGTGAATGTACCCAACCCTGCATTAAAAGCAAGATGACAACAAGCTACCCCCCACCCCTTTCCTGTTCAAGACCAAGAGTTAAAAAATAATAAGGCTGAATAGAAGCAGGATATGGACCCATTGCCCCCTCCAAAACATAGTCCTTAACGGAAACCTTGTACTGTAGTAACCACAAATAAACTGAAAAGGGAGTAGAGAGGTTACTGGGCACTTTGTTAGCTTTAGGAGTTTACCGTACACTAAAAGTAAGAGTAGTTTTTTTGAATTTAGCCAAACACAACATTTATAACTCATTAAAGCAAATGCTAGGATCTAGTTTTAATAACTTTCAAACCGCTAGAGTTCATGTGTGGTACTCATCCAGAGCAATATTTGGTGTTGTAGAAATCCTTGAGTCATGCACGTAATACTTTCATTGCATTTGTTTTAAAACAGTCTGTGCTAATGCTGTTGTCTTGGTAAGTAACAATTCTCACTGAACTTCATCTATTCTTAAAAAAAACAAAAATTAAAAATAAAGCAACAAAACTGAAAATGTAATCTAAACAGAAATATTGAATAACTGATTAAAAATACACACAACACATCTATTCACAAAGCTTTTAAACGTAACCTTTTTTCTTTAAAAAAAAAAAAAACACAGCATAGGTCACTTAAGAGTTCTTAAGACTACCAAGAGAACCCAACCACAAATCTTCGCTTTTGCAGCAATGTAAAGTTCAAACGTGGTTCTTCTATTTCAAGGCCATAGTCTTTCAAAGCCTCCTTACTCAGTCATTTCACTGTGGTTGGTTACCACATTAAAGCATTGCAGCTACTGTATATATAAAAATCCACAGCACTCTACCCATAAATCATATGTACCAAGCAATGCCAGAGAACTCATCTGCAGTAAGAATATACAATGTCTACATCTTTGCACCACAAAGACAAAAACCCTTCAAACTGTAAATATATACTATATACTTAAAAGGGGTTAAAACTTGGATCGGTGCCCCACACAACTCTGTTGTAGTTAAGAATGGAGTCAGCTAAAAATAAACAAGCAGCTCATATGAGACACATTACCTCCTGCCACGTGATCGTCACAGGGAGCGGAGAACGGAAACAAGCAGTGTTTATTCTCAACACAAAAGGTTAAACCTCTCTCAGGAATAGCGTAATCATTTCATTTTAATAAGACTATTATAGCAGTGTTCAGTAAGAGGAAAAACACTGTCGGGGGGGGGGGGGGGGCAAAAAAAAAAACCTACACTGGACGCAAATTAGATTTTATTACATTTTACTACCTGTGAAGCTTTGTGAATGACACTAGCTTTAATTCTTTTGATGATACTAATCCTATTTATAAACAAAAAGAATATTGTAATGAATGGCTTAAACAATCATATGCCGGTACCCTGGTAAAACAGGTACAATAAAAAGTAAATTATAGAGTTATTATAATTAAGAGTTGGACCTACGTACCATTTGTTGCTCCCGATGTTCCTGTAAACTAGCAGGGGTGTACAATCACGGTACTATAGGGCCATGCCACTCCAGGTTTAACAGGTAAAATGACATACAGTACCATGAAAAGCTATTTGCCCCCTGTCTGATTTTCTGCATTTTTGCATATTTTTGACACTGAATTTTATCAGATCTTCAACCAAAATCTAATAATAAATCAAAGGGACACAGAATGAACAAATAACACAACATTTTGATACTTATTTCATTTATTTATTAAATAAAGTTATGCAACACCCAATGCCCCAGTGTGAAAAAGTAAAATCGTCCCCTAGACTCAATAACTAGTTAAGCTACCTTTAGCAGCAATAACTGCAACCAAACACTTCCTGTAGTTATTGATCAGTCTCTCACAGCACCGTGGAGGAATTTTGGCCCATTCCTTCATGCAGAACTGCTTCAACTCAATGACATTTGGGGGTTTGAGCATAAACTAGTCGTTTCAGGTCCTGCCACAACATCTCAATGATGTTTAAGTCTGGACTTTGACCAGGCCATTCCAAAACTTTAAATTTCTTGTTCTTCAACCATTCTGATGTAGATGTGCTTGTGTGTTTCAGATCTTTGTCCTGCTGCACGACCCAGCTGTGCTTCAGCTTCAGCTCACGGACGGATGGCCGGACATTCTCATGTAGAATTCTCTGATGGCAAGTCGTCCAGGTCCTGATGCAGCAAAGCATCCCCAAATCATGACACTACCACCACCATGCTTAACCGCTAGTATGAGTTCCACTTTTGATTCATCTGTCCATAGAACATTGTTCCAGAACTCTTGAAGATCATCCAGGTGCTTTTTGGCAAACTTGAGACAAGCATTCATGTTCTTCTTAGTGAGCAGTGGTTTCCGCCAAGCTACTCTGCCATGAATCCCATTGTTGCCCAGTGTCTTTCCGATGGTGGAGTCATGAACACTGACCATAGCCGAGGCGAGAGAAACCTGTAGATCCCTGGATGTTGTCCTAGGGTTCTTTTTGACTTCCTGGACAATCTTACACCTTGCTCTTGGAGAGATTTTGGCAGGATGGCCACTCCTGGGAAGATTCACTACTGTCCCAAACTTTTCCATTTGGACAATATGGCTCTGACTGTGGTTTGGTGGAGAGCCAGAACCTTAGAAATGGCTTTGCAACCCTTTCCAGACCGATAGGCATCAACAACTTTTTTTTTTCCGGAGGTCTTCAGGAATTTCTTTTGATCGTGGCATGATGTGCCTCTAGAACCGGTGTGCTGCCAACTTCACTCTGATGGTAAGGGCCAAAGTTAGTCACATTTATATTGAGCAGGGCTGGCGCAAATCAGGCCTGATTGTTAACCAAAGTATTCAAACAGCTGACTAATTATCCCTTTAATTGGGCTGAGTTAACTAGGAGGCAATAACTTTTTCATACCTGAAGACTGCATGTTTGATTACCTTGCACACCAAAAAAATGAAAGAAGCACCAAACATTGGTGTCACTTTTTCTCTCAGGCTCCCTCTATATACTACTACAACCCACAAAAAGATCTGACCAAATTCAATGTGGAAAATGTGCAAAAATGCAGAAAATGAGACAAGAGGGGTAAATACCTTTTCATGGTACTGTAATGAACTACTTCAGGATCTGGATGCAGGTTTCATTGGTTTAGTTAAACAATTTAGAACAGGGTTAGAACAAAGACCAGGAGTGGAAAGGAAAACATTGGCTGTAGAAGAATGGCTTTTCTGAGAGAATCACAGAATACAACTACAGTATATGCCAACTATAAAGACACTGTGTCAAAGTGTGTGGTTTGTATTGTGTACTGAATAAGAAGCCTTTATCTTGAAATGTTCATCATCTTTAGCAACTTGAAATTAAAGGGCTTTAGCATTCAGGCAACCACAATGTATTCATGTTGCAATTTAAAATTCCAATCATTTAAGTAAATTAGTATTTCTTTCTGATGCTAATATAAAATGTTCAGTGCAATTACATGCATTTAAATGGGAAAAATGAGCAAATACAGTATTCTTCAGGGGCATCTAAACATATCCCTAGTTTTAAGATAAAGTACCGTTTCATGTTTAGTCGGGCTTAATGTGTACAAACGCTTTTAGAATATCCTGGATACAGTTCCTAGCAGAGCAATGGGCTGTGGGACTTGATATGACATCATCCCACCATGCACTGGATTTCATATTTACAACTCAGCAAATACGGCCGACGGAAGACATAGCGCTTCTTAACATGTACGTTATGGCTTTGTTTCTTAAACACATGGTACATTTGATTATAATGTGTGTGTGTTTCGTTCTGAACTCTCAAGAAGTTCTCCTTGACGAATTTCATCGCTCCAGATATCAATGTGCCATGATTTTGGCATCTGATCACAGTGCTCCATGATCCACCATTTTACAACAAGCCTCAGAAATTGTATACGGTGCATAGTAGTCGGTCTCAGCTCCTTCAGGCACCTGTTCTAAGTCCTGTATTTGTAATGTCCACGTGCCAAAACATCAGAAAGCATTTTGGGATAATGAAGGATAAACAAAAAATGTAGTTGGGTATTACAGTGTCCACACTTCTGACAAACCTCACTACTGATGTGATCTAATTTAGAACCGGACTCGAGACTACCCTCTAAGGTGGTCTTGAGTCCAGTTCTCTAGTACGGTATTAAATACTGCGTAGTGTAGAAGTTAACCGTATTCAGCACTTTTAAGCTGGTTTAAAAAGACAACCAATACAGTTTAAAGCCAAAGTGAGGACAGTGTCTTTGATGCGCCTGATCAGTGGACTCAGACAGCAGGCACTGCAAACAGGAACCGTGGACACTGCTTATCCTAAAAGCCATCAGCAGCTGGACAGCAATTTCATATTAGTGCCGTATATTCATATTCCAGGTTCATTTAAAGTTGTGTTGCCAAATCCACTCGTGTAATCAAGTGCCTTTAGGCTAGTCTGAGTGTGATTAATGGTTACCAGGTGTTGCTGCTTGATACCGTTGGTAGCGGTGCACTTCATTCACAGGTTCAGATCCAGTAACTGAGAAATCCTCTTCCATCTACAAACACCAAGATATTGTGCAAGGCAGCCTGCTCTATATCAAAAGTGTTTTCATAATCTGATTTCGCTCACACACATTCCTCCCCCATCAGATGGAACTCGAGCAAAAGTTACACAAGTCTACTGTGAGGCAAGTAGTTACATTTGCTTCTAAGTGGGAAGCACAGTGTGCCAAGTATTGTAACAGTAGGATTTAAACTGAGTCAAATGTATGTAATTTCTGAAAGTATAAATGTTGCCATATTCTTGTAAACTACATTAATACTTAGAAGTAAAGCACTGGAAAAGCTGGAATGCATGGGTAAAATCAGCATGACAAGATCTTAAACTGGTGCAAAAAAGACCTTACCTTGCAGTGAAGTTAAAATACGACTCTGCTCAGATTACATAGTGCAGTGAAGTTAAAATACGACTGCTCAGACTGTATAAAGACTGTCAGACCAGACTGTGCTTTGAGTGGAAGCCTGTTGATTATTAATGACCACAAAAGGGGACTGCTCCAGGACAAAGAAAAAAGCATAACAGACATGTCACTATCTGCAGAGGAGATAGGAGTAGACATTGAATCCATGCTAAACTGTGAATTACTGTCTGCAATCAAGAAAAACACTTCTTTCTCTTCTGTGTAAATGAGATAAGAAAGGTGACTCATAACTTTCATCTGCAAACTGTGGAGAAAAAATTTACATTGGTCATCTTAAAAAATGTTTTTCCCCCATTTTAATTAATTCCCATCATGATAACTCAACATTGTTGGACTGTATTAAATTGTCCTTTCCTAGTTTCTACAAGTTTAAAAAAAAAAAAAAAAAAGCTAATTTTCCTGTTCTTATCAGAACTTGTGCCGCTTGCCATGAATTGTAATACATTACTTGAGTATCAGGGGGCATACAAAGCCAATTATTATATTAATCCACTAGTACAATACAAAATGTAATGGGATCAACTCTGGAATAAATCTGGAGACAGACACCTCACCCTGGCTGAAGTAACTTGCAATAATTTTAACATGAAGGCCAAGGAGGTCAAACTACTAATTCCAAGCAGATTACCATATATGCATAACCATATCATAATCTTACTGGGTTTGATCATGTAGACATTTCAAACTGCTGTGCAGTGGCACCATGCTTCCGTTCCCTGCCTAAACCATTTAGACAAGCAGCCCACACACCAGCCGACAGCCTCTGATCCTCCTACCGAATATACCATTTTACTCCAATTAGGCGCCACTCTCAAATTAAAGATGGCCTTGTATTGATGCCGCAGTCGTGTATCAGCTTTATAATAGAGTCCGCCCTCGAATAAACGCTGCTATCAATAAAGAAACATTAAGGTATTTTTTTCTCCCCCTACTAAAAAAAAACAAAAAAACACACAGTACACAAATAAACACGCAACACTGACTACATACATGTAATGCTCCCGTATACTACAAACTAATGGACACACACATAGTAAGCACATTTTAATTTTATGGTACAGGTCTGAAAGAAAATCCAACATAAACTACGTACAGAATAGCAGTCCTTCTGAAGTTATAGGTGTTTTCAGTTCAATTGTAATTCCTGTATTCAATCCCGCACAAATAAAAACAATATGCTTACTATCTATGCGAAGATTTAGTTTCGGTTTCTCTTGCAGAGATATTACAAACAAGCAAGTTACAGTGAGAAAAAAATAACCGAGTAGAATTTATTGAGTTTTTACAGAAATCAAGCTGATAGTCCGAGGTATTTTTTAGTGCAGAAAAACATCTACCCTGTTAAGTCACACTTTTGGACTTAACTGCCACACCAGCAATGTCCTGCCCCTTAACAACAAATACACACTCCTGATTCGCTGCTACAGTACTCCCTGACCTCCCAACTCCCACCTAATAGGCTCTCGTTAACGGTCAGTAAATGTACTACATTCAAACCCCCAAAACACACAAGAGTATAGTGCTGTAGATCGGAGCCTCTGAATGCGCTGCTTCCAAAACTTAAATTATTTAATAAAATATTGCAACATTTGTAAAGCATAGTATTTTTAATAAAGGCTGCCCTCATATAATCACCGCCCTCATTTAAGGGCTGCAGTCATTTTGATCATTTTAAAAGAAACGAGCAGCACCAAATTGAAGTAATACGGGGTGTGTGTGTGTGTGTGTATATATATATATATATATATATATATATATATATATATATATATATATATATATATATATATATATATATACACACACACACACACACACACACACACACACACACAAACAGGTAGTTTTTACCTTTTTTTACCTAAAACACCAATGTAAAGTCACTTAATAGGGCGTTGGGCCACCACATGCGACCAGTACAGCCTGGATGCACCGTGGCAGAGTCTTCCAGACTCTGGAATTCTGCAGGAGGGATGCGACACCATTCTTCCACGAGAAAGTCAATCAACTCACACCTGGTTGATAGAGGTGGAAAACACTGTCTCAGGCGTCATTCCAGAATCTCTCAGAAATGCTCGATTGGGTTCAGATCTGGTGACTGAAGACCGTGACATATGGATAACATCAGTGTCTGCAGCATGGGATGAAGATTAGCCTTGACCTTGCCTTCTAAGGGAATGAGTGCACTCAAACCATGCCAGGAAAATGCGCCCCACAACATTATGGAACCACCAGAACTCTTCACTGTTGCAACCAAGCACTCAGGGCTGTAGAGTTCTTTAGGTTGGCGCCACATGTGCACTCGTCCATTTGTCAAGAACATGGTGAATGATGATCCATATGACCATATCACATTTCTACCCTGCTCGTTAGTCCATTGCCTGTGCTCTTTGCACCACTAGACTCGCAAACGTGCATTGCCAGGTGAGATGAGCGGTTTGTGCCCTGCAACCCGACTATGGTATCCTGCTCTGTGGAGTTCTCGGTGGACTGTTTTTGATGAAACTGGCTGCTCACGCTCCAGATTGAAATTTGCAGTCAATTGATCTGCAGTTACTCGTCTGTTTTGCCTTGCACTTCGAATTAATGCACGGATATCACAATCCTGTAGTATGCGCTTCCGACCACTGTGTGTGTGAATCTATCCACGTGTGTACCATATTTATATATATATATATATATATATATATATATATATATATATATATATACACACACACACACACACACACACACACAGGGCAGTAGCCAGATGCAACAAATTAAAACAACTCTACATAAGGAGTTTGATTTAGCGAATAGAGAAAGTGGGAAAAAAACAGGCAGAAGCTATTTTTAACTCCCAAATATTGCTTATTGTAGTTGTACTCTTAGTATGTTACTTAAATTTACTAGCACATGTGTTATACATTTGTTAAGGTGAGGTGGGGTCACAGGGAACCTTTTGTGTATCTTGAAGAATTGAATTCTAATTGAGTGATTGTGTTCACTGTTAAGTAAAACCAAAATCCTAAAAGTTATATTCTACTTGTTTTGTGTGTGCTTTGTGTGACAGGGAGGGGGCAACCAGATTTTTATTTTTTAAGAAGGACAATTAGATTTTTCTAGCATTTTGTCCCTTGGACAACAAGTTTTTTTTCAAAAATTGCACAACCCTGAGAAAAATTGTGATTGGTTCATTTATGGGCATTAGTTGATTAATTGGTAATTAATTCATGCACTTTTTTTTTGTAAAGGTTACAATCTTGTAGCAGCTTCCAATGCACAAACACGGAAACAAAAAACACCAAGAGGTTTATAACTAAATCAACAGTTTATTATGTTGGTCAGGATAAATGGCCCATGCTGGATTTTACCACAGCGTTCACCACAGCTCTGATTAGAATGCACACGAGTAGCTTTGCACACACATGTTTGGCCATCAATTAAATCAACATAAATAAACATTCCAGTTCCAAATATGTACACGCACAAAACAAGACAACAATTATGATTTTTACAGAACTTTATGCCCTTTTTATACAAACTTAAAACCAGTGCCCTACCACTTCTGGAGAGAGAGAGAGAGAGAAAGCTTCAAAAATCAGCACTTCCCTAAATAGCGGCAAACATTTCTCTCTACCTAGAATGTACTTTTTTTTTTTTTTTTTTTAAATTGCCAATTATTGTACTCCCAATTTGGAATGCGCAATTATTCAACCCGGCTCACTGCTGCAACACCCACACTAACTCGGGAGAGACAAAGACGAGCACTCACACCCCCCTGAAATGTGTGCCATCAGCCATCCACACTTTCTCGCACTGCAAGCCCGTCGTGAAGCCAATACAGACCTACAGCGTTGGAGGACCATGCAGTTCTGAATTGCACACAGGCAGGCCTGCAGGCGCCCGGCCAGCGACAGGGGTTACAGGTGTGCGGTGAGCCAAGGATTTCCCAGCCAACCTTTACTCTCCCTGCCTGGGCAGTGCTTGGCCAGTGCACTGTCCCCTTGGAACTCCCGGACACGGAGAGCAGTGGCATAGCCTGGATTTGAACTGCCGATCTCCAAGGTATAGGGTGCATCCTGCACTTCAGGCACAGTGCTTTTACTGGACGTGCCACTCAGGAGCCCCAGAATGCACTTTTAATACACAATCGACTCTTTAGCTGAATATATTACAAACATATACCCAAACAAACCTTGTTTCTAAAGCCTAAAGTGCTTCTCTAATTCATGTGCTCCTTGATAGTGTAACTTGTGGTAAATAATTGAAGTTTCATGATAACTGGATGAGCAGTTCTATAGAGCTATGTAAAATGTAAGTCAGTCATGCAGCCAAGGACTAATCAGCTTCCAGATACACTCCCATTTCCCCCCAGATTCCAGTCAAAGCTATTACAAGTTTATCGCAGTTCTCTAGATATATGATATCCATAACCCTAAAGTGTGATCACCAGCAGTAGATAATTAAACAAATACATTGATGAGACCAACACACAGGAGCCAGTACCTCTCTTTTAAACATTGCAGTGTATTGAATTCACGCTGCCTCCCACAGCAATGCTTAACATCCCTGAGTAAAAAACTCAAAACAGGTCATTCCCTAGTTGATTTGCCTGCAATGTGTGAATAAAAATATGCGAAGAGTCAGGATTACGTTGAAACAGATACCGCTGCAATATGGACAACACGGGATACAGCAAAGGTAAAGTAACAAGTTCCTTGTAAACACTGCAGAGGGTTCTGCAACACTTACTGCTATAGCATCAGGACCCAGAAACAAACTACTGAATAATCAACTATTTAAAAGAAATGGAAGAATCTCTTGAGGAAAATTTGAATTTAATGAATGTTTTAAATATTATTGTAACCAGTGTGGTTCAGGGGGTGGGAGCTAGGGCTCCTCCTCCATTCTGTCCAGCCAAAATATCTGTCAATTTCCCTATTTAAACCCCAAGTCACAGCCTTATTTTCTGTCTTGCTTTTTAATTTCTTCCACCCTCCTTTTCTCCTCCACAATGCTGCTCCAACTCTGCAATGGTCTGCCTCTGGGAGTAAGTGAAGTTCATTTCCCAACATTAAAGTCCCAGCCATGCTGGCCTCGTCCTTTGCCAGGAAAGTTCTCTGTGATCCAGAGAGGACCCCCGGCCAAACCTCTCCTGATTGTCTCAATCCCTCTCTCGGTTTCCTGTTCTCTGCCTACTCTAGGTTCCCCTTGGGGGAAGTAACGCTCGCTTCCCAGCCTTGGAGGCCGATCGGTTCGGTCTCACCTCCGTGAGGACGGCTCTCCGGAAACCCTGTCCTCTTTCCTAAGCGCCAAAGCAAGTCTCTTCTATTTCATTTCCTGAGGATCTTCCTCGATGCAGCCCTCGCTCCTGTCCCATAAATTTGATTTTAAATTAAATGTATAAAGTAAAAACATTGCTGTATTAGAGAAGGCAAAGGTGAACCTTAACAGTTTTATCTTACAAAATTGCTTTAACTTAGAATGTTAAAGAACTGTATTTATTATTCAGAATTTACTATTCTTGTGAAGAGCCAACAGAATGGACCAGTTCCACCTCACTGGTTGCTCTTTGAAAGCTGCCATCCAGCTGACAGGTGCAAAGACATTTTGCATATAAAACAATAACAGGCCCTGTAGGCATTGCTTATTTTTTTTCTTTTCCACATACAGTGCAATCCCATTTATCTCAATGCTGCTCTCCAAGGTCAAGAAAACAATAGAAATGTGTTATGAATAGTTAGCCCTTCATCCACACCAGTACTGGTCAGGACTGACCAAAAATGCAGTCTCCACCTTTACAAACTTTTACAAGTCCTTAGCATCCTGTTTATTAATCTATTTTATTTTACCACAGCCTACTGTACTAGGGGAAGATATTTCTTTAAACTACAAAAGGCAAAGTATGCCATAAAACAAAAATGGATATAAAGCCACTCTATACACCCCATTAAAAGCAATAGATTTCAAATCTCGATTGCTAATTAAGCTTTGAAAGCTCATTTGTATTTAAGCTTTTATTGTCTTTCCTCTCCTCTGTTGGCTCGTCTCCCCAGTGAGCTGACATTTTCACTGCGAATCAACGTAGAGAAGAAAAAAGAAATATGAACTCAGCAGCCTGGGGATTTCAGAGTGCACCATTAACCATGTAGGCAATATTGTACCCATCCTGAAGACACAGCATCACCTACTGGGCAGGGCAACGGTGCTCAAAACTGCAGATTGACATCCTAAAGCCCACACAAAAACTCTTAGAACTACCCATATAATACTGAAAATAAGGGAAATCCCATACAGATGAATGCAAACTACTATCTAAACAAGGGACCTGGATACAACAAATGTTATATAAATTCTAATGCTATTTACTCCTTTATATATGTGTTGTGGATGGTGTCAGACTGCGTCGCTAAGGGTTCAGATATTTATTGGATGGTTTAAACACAAAATGTCAGCTATCAAAAGGCTTGATAGTTTTTCAAGTCAAGCTCCCCCAACTGGTACTGTACATTGGTTTGGAGTTGAAACTTGATCAACAGACCCCAAAATATTACTTAACTAAAAATAACAAATGAATTGTATTATTTCTACCAAACGATGCGCCAATTAGAAAATACATTGTCTAACAGCATCTTCATATCAAACCTTTATATTGGTAACCAATATTAATAACTGCTGATAAATATGTTTAAACATGAATTTTAGCATATTCCATACAATTTTAAATAAAGGGTGTCCCATTAAAATTACAGTAAACAATGAAGGAGAACAAGAGTTTAGTCAGCAGTTAATACACAAAATATATTTTTGTAAATATTTAGGCTGAAATGGTACAGGATTTGTTTTTTTAGAAAAATATTTCTCAAAACATGATTTACTAAGCCTTTGGTTAAGTCCCACACCCCCGCCCCTAGCTTGTTTAGATAAAGGGGAAATAAGATAGCCATCATGCTCTGACATGTATACAAAGCATGAGGACCCAGCACTATTGTTTTGGCCCTCCACGTTATCAGTGCCTCTTCTTGGATCCCAGAGGCCAGGTCTCAGCTGGTGGCCACTTTAGACAAGGTCTGACTGTGTCACAAATACAGCAGCTTCCATATCCAGCCTGAGCACCAGAGGTTGATTAATAGGGGCTATACAGTATAATATGCCACAGTCCTGTACACAGGAATCCATTAGCATTCATCATGCAGACAGTGAACCCGCCTTAATAGAGGCTGTTTATTTAAAGAATGATTCTTAAGCGAGTTGAGTTTACGGGTCAATAAACAGCTCCTGTGCACACTTAGTACCTTATTTTGCTTTCTGTATGCCATCAGTGAAATGTTAGAGACTCAATGACTCTTAACGTTTCCTGTAAATTTTCTCTGACAACTTATTGTCATTTGAATAGTTTTTCCAATAGTAAACAGGTTTGTGTGTTCACATTGTGGGTAACAGCTGGTGCGAGGAAATTAAATCTGTGTTTACAACAACAACAAACTAAATAAGGCTCAGCCAGCCTCATCAGCTGTGTAGTTCTACTGGAATATGAAACTCAGTTCAGTCCTGGTCCCATCTTCCATTTTCTATACAAGTGCTAGCACTATACATATTGTTTTTCAGACTATTAAGCAAAATTAATCAGTAAATAACATCATGAATTATTTTTTCTTTTCTTTATTCTTTGTTCGGTATTGTGGAGAATTTGTGTGCGTGTGTCTTACAAACTGTGGAAAACCACCTTTAAACTGCAGTGAGGCACAGAGCTATAGCTGAGGTGCTGTGTGATCTGTATTGTACTGCAATGTAGCTCTAACATTTTGGTAGTTTGGAAATGGTTAGATTCAGTCATATTTGGGAAGATTTAAGAAACCACACAACCAGAACTCACAGACCACAAGTGGTAACAGCACCACGAGTTGTAAAATATTAAATAATATAATAGGTAAATAATATTGTGGTGGAGAAAATACTAAACAGTAACGTACAGCACAAGCACCATTCAGAGAAACTGCACATGTTTAAGCAACATCAAACATTACAAACATTAAAAAGGTATGAACAGATCAGGCCCCTTAGACAGTTACTTAACTTAGGGGACACTAAAAAGCTAAAAAATGTTGTTTCAGCTGTAGTAGATTCTGAATATTCATTTTAAAAAATGAATATGAAAAATTGCCTTGTACACATAAAAGTCTGTACTTACTTTCTGTAGGCGATTTACAATTATAATTACTATTAGGAGTTTTGCTTCTTAGAAATAAAGAGCAACGCACAGTAAAACGCAGTATATTGTTAATGCAAACACACATCCTATATTGGCTGTAAGAGTTATATACCTAACCCTGAATTAATCAGATGACTAACTGACTAATGGAGGCTGCTTCAGAACACTGGCTGCTTATTCTTCAAGGTGCCTTTGTCAATTGTTTGTATTTCTAAAAACATCTTTTGTGGAGTTTATAGCCAACGGCTGGTAACAGCACGACCACTTTGTTCACGTGACTGTAAATGCAGGACAAGTTTTACAGTATTTGTAAATGACTGATTCATCAACCGGGAGTACAGCTACTCCCCCCCCCCCCCTCCCTTTTTTTTTGTTGCATCACATTTAGTTTTATAATCTGTATGTATGTTTTTGGTACATTATTATTGTGGGGGAATTAAATTGGTATTTATATTAAAAAATATCATTAAATAAAAAAAGAATACAAAAGTAAAACAGGTCTTTTAAACCAGAGCTGACTTCATTTTGTTTAACATCATGTTTTTTTTGACAGCAGGAATCTCTCCTACAGTACATTCTCTCCAATCAATGTTTACAATTTATTCTCCAAGACCTACTTTACAGGATTAAACTGCAAGCCTTGGAAGAATACAACCTTCCTTTCTATTTCTCATTCTCCTGCAGCCTTTACTGTGTCAAGCTTCCCCCCTGCTAGGAGCCAGATTCACAGCGGGGTGAAGTTCATTCAAAGCAGGTCAGCAGCAGCCTCATTCCTGCTCAACTCAACAACAAAACAATACAGCAAACAAGCAGCCTCATTCCCACTCAACACAACAACAAAACAATACAGCAAACAAAAACAACAACTAAAACATGGAGGCTGCTCTCATTCCTGCTCAACCCGACAACAAAACAATACAGCAAACAAGCAGCCTCATTCCCACTCAACACAACAAAACAATACACAATACATGGAGGCTGCTCTCAAACAAACAAAACAATACAACAACTAAAACATGGAGGCTGCTCTCATTCCTGCTCAACCCGACAACAAAACAATACAGCAAACAAGCAGCCTCATTCCCACTCAACACAACAACAAAACAATACAGCAAACAAAAACAACAACTAAAACATGGAGGCTGCTCTCATTCCTGCTCAACAAACAAAACAATACAATACAGCAAACAAGCAGCCTCAAACAAACAAAAAACAATACAAAACAAAAACAACAACTAAAACATGGAGGCTGCTCTCATTCCTGCTCAACCCGACAACAAAACAATACAGCAAACAAGCAGCCTCATTCCCACTCAACACAACAACAAAACAATACAGCAAACAAAAACAACAACTAAAACATGGAGGCTGCTCTCATTCCTGCTCAACCCGACAACAAAACAATACAGCAAACAAGCAGCCTCATTCCCACTCAACACAACAACAAAACAATACAGCAAACAAGCAGCCTCATTCCTGCTCAACCCAACAACAAAACAATACGGAAAACAAAAACAACAACTAAAACATGGAGGCTGCTCTCCAGACCGGATTAGACATTAAAAGAGTATCAATTAAAAATTATAAAAACCACGAACAAAGGGATTTCGATCATTTCTAATTGTTCCATTAAAAATTTAAAGTAGAGATTCAGCTTTATAATAAAACAATAAATTAACACATAGCATGCATGAAATGAAAAATAATATGCACAAACTAATTTTATATTTTGACAAAAGCACCTGGGCACCCTAACATTAGTATATTGTGTGCCACCCTTTGCTTCCTTTACAGCTTGCAGTCTTTTTTTGTATTTTGACACCAGTTCCTGGCTTCTTTCCCGAGATATTTTTGCTAATTCTTCAACACATACAGCTTTGAGTTCTGCAATAGACTTTGGTTTCCTTTTTGCAACAGCAGCCTTTAAGTCAATCCACAACATCTTGATGGGATTCAAGTCTGGGGACAGAAATGACCAATCTAAAACTGGAATCTTCCTTTTTTTCAGCAATTCCTTCGTAGACTTTGCAGAATGCTTAGGGTCATTATCCTACTGGAAAACAAACTTCTGTCCAATAAGCCTTCTAGACCTGTATTACTTTGAATTACCACCACCCTTGAATTACTACTGTCCTTGAATAAGTGCTGTACTCAGATATCACATTTGTAAAAGATGCCGCCCTCAAATAAACGCTGCTGTGAATATTGAAACATGTACATTTTTGTCCATATCCCAGCTCAAATAAATGCTGCAGAAAGGGAAAGGGTAAATAACCTTGTTATTATTTCCCTCTCCATGCTACACTGGTATTTGACCTCACCTAGTCCAACAGCTCAACAGCTTTCAGTTTAAAGTTGTAGGACTTTTTCACCATCCTGATCCAGTTGTGTCTTCCGAAATAAACTTCAATATACGCCTTCCTCAAACAGATTGTTTTTAGCAATTTTAAGTTAATTGAGTCACGGAACCGCATTATGTAGCAAAGCACTCAAACTGAAGGACTTACGAATGGGAAGTGTGTTTTTTGGATGATAATAATAATAATAATAATAATAATAATAATAATATAATAACTTAACTTAAATGAGATGGATGCAGTAATTGTATAAATATGCAATTAAAACCAAGCCCCCTATATATATATATATATATATATATATATATATATATATATATATATATATATATATATATATATATATATATATATATATATATAATCTACTCTAGCACACAAAGCCACAATTACCCCTGTGCAACAATTTAAATAAAGAGGAATCCATCAAAAACTGATTTTCTTAAGCTAGAGAATCTGCATCATGCACTGGTATAACTCACTATGTAGCTTCTACACAGTGTAACGGTTTATTACACAAAACAGTGCGAACATATTTAGCAGCATTTGAAGCTACTTAACCTTTAAGCATAAACTTCCATTATTTCCTTTCCCTGGTTTATCTTTTTGTGAATTAACAGCCAGGCTTTCTTATCTAAACTGGGATTAGGATGTCTGGAAATACTGCTGATGAAATGAGTCTGTGTATAAAGATTATTACATTTTATAAGCCACTACATATTCTTAATAAAACAGGGATTAATATAACATTGCAGTTAAGCAAGTATTGGCAGAAATTAATTGGAAGTGATGAAGTGGAAAGCGTTAATGGGGAAATCTCAGATAATTATCAACAGGTCCAAGTATGAATTATTGAAGCAGAATTCATTAGAAAAGCCATGTTGATTGTTAAGTGGGCTTACAATGATGAGGTGTGACTTCTCAACATGGCTTGCAGTCAAATTAAACATTGCACAACACAGGGAACCAAACCAGATCAAATTAAAACGACACATATAATAACAGAATTACATTTTTTAAACAGATGAAGCCCGTAATTAAAATCTGCAGTGTGTGTATCTTTGCATTTGAAATCCGCAGTATGTCAACAGTATAGTATATATGATGTGCAGCGTTAAGACTGAATGTAGAATGAATAAACATTTCAACTACATGATCCCAAAGCACACAGATTGTTAATCTCTTTATATGTAGTAGAAACTATTAAGGATGTAAAAGATCACAGCACAGGTGTCAATACCATGAAAAAGAGTTCCACCACAAACACAGGCAAAACTGCATCAAAACCTACCAAGTGTTTTACAACACATTATATAGAGTGTATTAGGTTAGCCAATCAGGTGACAGAACAGTTACCTTTACATTCATGGAGTTTAGGCATGTTAATGAAGAACTGTGGGTAATTTCCTATGACCTATAAACTTTTGAGATAATCTGAGAATTATAATTACTGCACCAACTATTGACAGGCTCTGCTTCTGACAGCAATACACACACATATATTTTATTTAAAGGTACAGAATTATTGGAGCAGAACTATAATTAACAAAATAAAATGCTAGGCTTGTGCAAGTACAGCTAAATTGCCAAAACTGGAACATTTAATCTATCCAACGTCATAT